>NC_136516.1:65149757-65472257 GCF_053919585.1 Euprymna scolopes
ATTGAACAAAAAAGTGAACAAAAAATCAGAACTAATCTTCAAATGTATATATGGGGACAACTATGTATATATATATATATATATATATATATATATATATATATATATATATAGACACATATATATGTATATATATAAAGCTATATGCACACACGTATGGGGACAACTATGTATATGTATATATATATATACACATATATATGTATATATATAAAGCTATATGCACACACGTATGTATGTATATATATATGTGTGCGTGTATGTGTGTGTTTGTGCATAAATTCGAATTATTTAATAAGTAGACATTATATATAACTGAGACATACCAATGGTTTTATTATGATGGGTCAGCCCTTTTTACATTTTTTTAAATTCAGACAAAAAAGGGCTGACCCATCATAATAAAACCATTGGTATGTCTCGGGAATATGTAATGTAGAGCTTTAAAACAATTCGCATTAAGATCTCACATTTGCGATCCTTTAACACACACTCTCTCTTTATATATATATATATATATATATATATATATATATATATATATATATATATATATATGTATGTATATACAAGCTGTACCCGGCTACGCATTGCTGTGGCTCAGTTTGTTAAAATGGAACACATTTCTCAAGAAAAATTGCATTTTGTTCGTTTATTTACTTTTATTATTTTTTGCAATTTTTTCCCTCCAAAAAAGATTCATTTTTTACCATAAATTGTTAGGTGACTTTTTTTTTCAGGAAAACTTGCACTTTTTTTTAAAACTAAATTTGGCAGCAAACGTTTCTCTTTGAAAACGGAATTTTTATTATAAAAAGAACAGATGAATGCTTTACATGAACTCTGTAAATAGTTAGGTGACAGTAGAGAAAAGTTTGATTCTTTTTTCAAGACAATGTACAAATTATTTTTTTTAACAGATGTTAAAAAATTAAACAGAAAAATACTTCCATCATTAATTATGCAAAAAAAAAATAAATAAAATGTTGATTTAGTGTTTCAACATTATGCTTATAAATTACGATAAAACTTGCTGAGTATGCGCTGTTTTACAGTTGTTGTAAAAATGGAACGGAAACTTATATTTCGCTCCGATTTAATCTTTCTTAATTTTTTAATTGTGCCCCCAAGCGAATATAATCAAAACAGTAACATTCAACAATTGTTCTTTGTGTATATAAAACACAAAATATTAAAAAAAACAAAAAAAAACAAAAAATGTTAATAACGAAAGGGAAATAATTCCATTTTTAAACTAAAAAGTCAGTTTGGTATGTCTTTTTGTTATTTTTTACATAAGTCCAGCTTACCATTCACATTGGAAATGTCGACATTTATAGGTTGTCGGGTACGTTTACAACGAATAAACACTCCAATCTACCCATGTTAAGAACGGCTTTCGGAATAGACACCCCTAACCTTGTCAGCATACCCAAAAAGCTATAAAAGTTGACGTGTTGAATGCGAACGATGAGTTGGACGTAATGTAAAAATGTACTGAATTTAAAAGGGAACGAAATTCAAATTCCATTTTTACAACAACCGTAAAGCAGAGCATTCTATGCAAATTTTATCTAACTTACTGTATTAATGCTATTTTTTAAGCAAAAAAAATATTTAGGTTTGGCTATAAATTCCTAAACTCATTTCACCCTAAATAATTTAGGTGACTGAAATAGAAATCTTTAATTTCCTGAATAGTATGTGAGAAATCATTTTTCTTCGAGTTATATTGAATTCATTAATACGGACTTTACGGGCTTTTTTTCTTAATGTTCCTGTAAAAAAAATTTTATTGTGACAAATTACGATGCTTTATTTATATAAAAAAAGCAAAAATAAATTATTGCGTTTTATATTTACTACTGAAAACCATAACTTTAGTAAAGGTATTTTTGTTTAAACAAAATAAAACTTCACTAAGAGTTAAGTAAATATAATTAGTTCATTATATTTTGCCATCATTATTTGATAAATACTGAAATTTTCATGAAAATTCGTTAATTTCCTGGTTTTTGGTGAATTTTTAAGTAAAGGCAGTGGTCAAAATGTTTATAAACTTTGAGCGTCGGCATTCATTTTGTCTGTACCTACCATTTTTCGATGAATATTTGATAGGAAAACGACTACGTGTGGTTAATTTAAATTAAATTTCAATCACATGGTTACATTATCAATAATCATGTGATTAAACCCATTGAAAATTTAACGATATTGTAAACACATTCTGTGTAGTGGTGAGATCAAAATATCCTTTACATGCAGTGTTGGAAACTGAGATTTAAAAAAAAAACCGTGAGATCAGGAGAAAGAAATCTCCAGAAAATCGCTAGATTTTTAACTTTTATCGTCTGAAATTTTCAAAAATCTCTAATTCACCAACCCCCAACTCTATATTTTAACTTCCTACCATAAAAAATTATAAATATAGTATATTCAATATATAAAATGATCCGTATTTTCTCACTATATGTTACTGGAATTATATTGAAGCGGTTAGCTCCCCAGAAGGCTTACATATTTTATCAGCTAGTTTTACCTGTTTTCTCAGAGCGGGTATTTTTTTTGCAAGAAAAATCATAAACTCAAACTTTTTATAATAAAAGTTCAATTGAAATATACTGCAAATTAAACATCACAATAATGGTGCAACATATTTTGAAATTAGAAAAATAAGAAACAAAAAAAACTTTGTTTTAGCATGTTAAAAGTATTTAGGTTGATAGATAATTAAATTCTACTGTATTGGTATAATTTTTTTTGCTGTTGTTTCTTGCTTTTTACAATTTTCGACTAAATACTTCTAAATAAAGCAGGGTTGCTTAGATCGTATTTTAAACTAAACTTCGGAGGCTGGAATGCCCCCACCTAAAATGTACTTGGAAAAATCGATTTTATAGCGGGATTTAAGAATGGTTAGCCGAAAAAAATCGAAAAACAAAACAAATAATCAATAAATAATTGTTACCAAATGCAATAAATGCTACTTTTTTACTGACATGAATGAGTTCATTTTATGTTTTAAAGTATTTTCAAGCGCTTTTCTTTATTTTTTAATCTAAAATTGCGGGTGTGTGGGCGCCAAATATCTCCAGATTTTCTAGAATTCCCCGCTATATTGCAAACGAAATCTCCAGATCTAGCAGGAAAACCGCTAAATTGGAAACACTGGTCACGTGACGGGAAGCGGTAATAAATAATTGTCCCTAAATAAAAAATGGCCTATCGGTACAAAGGAAACCACCTATTTATTATAGAAAAATTAAGTATAATGTTATAATTAAAAAGAAATATATAAAAACACACATGGGTATAGTAAACACATTATACCAAAACGTGGAAGTCATCCGTCCAGTGGTTCTTTAGACTATTAATTGCGAACGAACCAAGAGTTACATTTATATATATATATATATATATGTATATATATATATATGTATATATATATATATATATATATATATATATATACTGAGTTCGTGTAATTCAGTAA
Source organism: Euprymna scolopes (assembly GCF_053919585.1). Taxonomy (NCBI): domain Eukaryota; kingdom Metazoa; phylum Mollusca; class Cephalopoda; order Sepiida; family Sepiolidae; genus Euprymna; species Euprymna scolopes. The sequence continues at coordinate 65,153,251 of NC_136516.1, forward strand.
ATTTTCATATACCAATAGGTTTTAAGCCAAAAAAGGTTGACTTAAGGATTAAGCTACAAAATTATCACATTTCATAATTGAGCATTAATATACTGTGTGTGCAAAATCAAGACAAGATGTTGATGGCAAAAAAGTGTATTTCATTTTATGTTACAATTGTTTCAATGTCCAGTTCGACAGTCTCAAGCATTATATCGTTTGAAAATTTTCAAAAAAACAGCATTTCTTCAGACTTTATGAATAAACACACTTTTGGCAATGTAGCATTCTTTGAATAGAAAGAAAAAAGGGGGGTCCCTAACGGGAAAAACATGTGAGGAACATTTACCTTGGTTGTGGTTACGGAAAAGCCCATGAGTAGACATCTTCCCACCGGAGTAAAACACACTTGGAGCCGTGGGTGTTTTTTTTTGTTTTAAGAATAGTAATTAGAGGGCATATAATAACCCAAAAGCACAAACAATATGACAGGAGCAGCACAAGTGATTAATAACAGATGCGGGCTCAACACACCCCTTTTCCTTTAGATCAAGAACATAATTTCTTTTTTTACTTAGGCGTCACCACTTATCAAGGCCGATCGGCCACTCAAGGATAAAGGTTAAAGAGTGTAGAGTAGTCAAAAGGACAATATAGTAATCAATAGTAATGGAAGTTCGGTAAATTTGTTAACTTAAGTGGAACGGCTCATCAGAAACTTGTTCACGTTGGACTTGAAGATAACCATATTATAAACAGCTGGAAAGCAGGAAAACGGAAGACAATTCCACATGCGTGCAGTTCTAAGAAAGAAGCTTTGATCATGAATCTATATTTAGGTTTAGGCCCAGATAAAGAGTGAGGAAAATTATTGATAGTGTTTTCAGCTAGTCTAGTGTTTCTTGTGAAAGTTTGGCGAGGGATGGACCATAGATTGAAGCTCAGTCGAACACTTTCCATGAAAATAACGATAAAACAGAGACAAACTCGCAACATCTCTTCTGTGAGATAGAGGTTGCAGCGAAGAGAAAAGGACATCTCCCACCAGGCCACAAAGTCTATTTTGAACTCTATCAAGGCAGGACAAGTCTTTTCTAGCAGCTCCTGCCCATATGTGGCAACAGTATTCCATCCTTGGACGTATCAGGCTCTTATATAGATAGAGAATTGCATCAGCAGTGAGATATCTACTGGATCGATAGAAGGATCCGACCATTTTTCCAGCGGCCTTGGCAACAGATTTGATGCACGTATTCCATTTAAGATCAGGAGTAAAGGTCAAGCCCAGAAGCCTGTCAAAACTTGAGGCCTCCCCAAGACGAGAGCCATTCATTTTAATTGATGCCAAATGGGGATCAGAACGTTGATGATGTAAAGATAAAAGCTTGGTTTTAGATGCATTAAAAGTAACCAGCCACTCCTTTCTCCATTGTACAACGTGATCAAGAGGAGAGAGAATCGGAGAGAACTTGGTCGTTTACTGTCTTAGATGTGCTACCATAGATGGTAGTGTCGTCAGAAAAAATGTCACGAATGATGTAAGGATGTGATTTGGAAGATCATTAATGTAGATCAGGAAAAGAGTTGGGCCCAGGATGGACCCTTGAGGGACTCCAGCATTTATACTGTGAGTTTCTGATTTTTGTCCATCAACTACTACTCTTATGAACCTACCAGAGAGAAATGATTTAATACCTGAGAAGACATTTCCAGCTATACCATAGCTGGAGATCTTGTGAAGTAAACCTTTATGCCATACCCTATCAAAGACCTTTGACATGTCAAGAGCAATTGCCCTAGAAAGGTTGCCTCTGTCGAGAGATTCGCTAATCCTATGAGATATAACTGTAAGCACATCTGCTGTAGATCTAGCAGAACGGAAACCATATTGTGTGTCACTAAGAAGGTTATTTTTGCTGAGATGGTTGATTACTTCTCTATTTAACACATATTCCAGCAACTTACTCATGACGCACAGGAGACTTATTGGCCTGTACTGAGAGGGGGATGAACGATCACCTGAATTCTTAAATACAGGGCATACTGATGAGATTTTCCAGGGTGATGGGAAGCAATTCTCCTTAAGACAACGTTTAAACAGTTTTGTAAGTGTGGGTGCTAGTTCTTGTTGAAGTTTTTTGAGTACTATAATTGGAATACCGTCAGTGCCGGTTGCTTTACTGGAATCAAGGTTTTTGATTAGCTTGGCAACATCACATACAGATATTTGTATATCACATAGTGTGTTTTCTGATACAGGAGGAAATATTATGGGTTGGCGGCCTTGGTCGCAAAGGGTAGAATTGGCTGCAAAGTTCTTGGCAAAAAGTTTGGCTTTGATGCTGACGAGATTAACTCAGGTCCATTGATGATAGTTGGGATAGAGCACACGCTTCTGTTCAGGATTCTGTTTGCAATTTGCCAAAACTGGTTGGAACCAAGCCGCTGTTCAGCTACTTTGGACTTGACGGACTGAGCATACAACTCTCTTGCGTTCTTTATTACTTTCTTACAATGGGTGCTGGCAGTCCTGAAAGCGGCTTTAGTTTCCATACATCTATTACGTGAGAAGCAGTAGAAAAAGTTATTTCTGTGCGCAATAGCAGCAGCACATTCTGGAGAAAACCATGGCTGGCTGTTAGGTTTTGGCTGGAACTTTTTCGAGGGTATAAAATTGTCTATACCTACAATTTACCATTCTGTCAGGTCTGATACTATAGACGGCACATCCTTTTTAAACATGGAACGCAGAGGAAGATCCGATATAAATGTACGGAAACTATCCCAGTCAGCCATAGTGTATCGGTATACTGTACGATGGAGAGGTACGTCTGAGGACTTATTACATTTCATTTTTATCTTAATTGATACAACTGAGTGGTCGGAAGATCCAAGAGGAGACAGAACGGAAACTGAACATAGTTCAGGGCAAGTTGTGAGAAAAAGGTCTAGGAGACTTGCATACTGGCCATCATTGTCGGGCACAGGGGTAGGTTCGTGAACAATCTGAGTGAGGTCATAAGCAATGGAGAAATTATGACAGAATCTCCCCTCATCATCGGTCTTGTTTGAGTGGGCCAACCATTCCACATTGTGAACATTGAAGTCTCCACATACGTGAATGTTAGCTGAAGGATATGCTGATAGAATTTGGTCAATTTTCTCAGATATGCTTTTAAAGATAGTAACTCCGCTGTTATGGGGGCGATAGTGAGTAAATATAAATGCCGTAGTGTGAGCTAGTGCTACACGGAAGCACATATAGGGTAAGTTAGGATCTTCTCTGGAGATGTCCCTACCACATGGAAAGCCATCTTTTATATAGGCACATATTCCATGCCCATGGCGATCTTGGGGGTCAGATTTGGAAGTTAGGTTAGAGTATCCTTTAATTACGAACTCATTTAGGTAAATAGTCTGTCCAATTCCAGTTTCGCTTAAAAATAAAAGGTCTGGTTTAGTCTCCTGTAATTAGGTTTCAACCTCTGGAAGGTTAGAACGTAGACCCTTGATGTTGGAGAAGGAGACATGGTAGTGGCGGTCTACGTTGGAAGTTTCAGATCCGGGTTTAATCGTGTATTTTTTATTGAAACTTGTCATGATGGAATTTTGGAGTTTGTGGACTAGGTCGTCAGACTTGCTTAGAGCAGGACAGAGAGGGGAAATTAAGAGAGAAAAGTAACGAAGAATTTTTTTGTAGCACATGATAAGGTAAGTCGTAACAATTACCCACTAGTATGACATCGAGAGACCCCAGCAGAGACTACTGCATGGTCCAAAATCCATTCACCAAATGGCAATACAGCAGCCCCAGTACTTTGCCCCTGCTGATAGGACAGCCTCCTTAGTGTTTAATCCAAGGTTCGGGTCCCTGACTATCAGGCGGATAACGTCAGCCCAGATAAAACGTTTACCTCCAGCACCCTTACCAGTGACATGGATACAAGGATAGACATAGAACAGAAAATTTCCGCCATCTCTGTCGACTGTTCACGCAAAATACTGCCAACCTAGAATACAGCTTTTTCTTCTCCCTTTGTCAGAAAAATCACTCATTAAAAAAATGAGGACTGAGTGACAAATAAAGAGAAACGAGAGTAACGGGAGCTGCCGACAACGCTTCCACAAAACGTTCTCTACTCTCCTTTAAAAAAAAAAAAAAATCTATTAAGTATTGTACTTAATAAAAGTCAAACTGGCGTGTTTTTTAAAGGGAACGTATGGTGATAGATTCACCTCTCACGAATTAACAATGAATACAATTTCCTAATCTGTTCATGCAATCAACATGGTAGATATAATAAATATTTATGACGAGAAAACGCTATCATTAAATAAAACAATCAGGAGATAAAAATATAAATTAAGTACTGAAATCGAATGTAGTTATTAATATTAGAAATTAAACATAAAAATTAAAACACTCTTATCTCGAACACGCATTCGTCTCCAGAGTGCAAACTGATTTGAAATGACCTTTAGCTTTAATATCAGCGTCCCAAAAGACTTTTTTTTAATTAACCGTTAAAACAAAAACGTGATTGCTTTCTGAATTTTTGCAAGTGACGTTTAAGAAATTGCGGTATAAGAGAACAGCGAGGGGAGTCCTCTGAAATTCAACTAGTGCCGTTATAAGTAAATTCAACATAAAATGAAAAAGAAAAACAGAAATTGAGGGGGTTACCTCCCTTTAACCATTATAAGAAACAAAATCAACCCAGTTTCAAACAGAATTAACTAGCAGTACTTAAAAACTTAATTGGATTATCTCCCTTCAAATCATCCCACACAACGACACAAAAACATTTTCAAGTAGAATAACTATGAATTTTCAGACGGTAAATAGATTAGAACACTTCACCCAAAATATCCTACAAGGTTTAAAGATATTTAATACACCCATTTTACTTTATTCTCATATTCAATCAAATTCTAAACCTTAAATTGTCTTATATCCTTGTACCAATAAAACGATAATGTATAAACATTACTTGCCACTATTACGAAACTAAAACTAACCGTAACATCCTTACAAGGTTATTACGAACATAATATAAATATAGATACCAAATTTTAAAAATTCTTTTTACAAAATATAAATCATCGGGAAATAAAGGAATTTAGGAACCCAACAAATAGGATATATATATATATATATATATATATATATATATATATATATATATATTTTAATTTCTTTTTTAAATGGCTTAGGGCTCTCCGTAGAAACTTCAAATAACTCTGTTCTTAAATAAGGATACGGAAATTAGGCGATACATTAACATTTAAATGGGCTTTTCCGTAACCACAACCAAGGTAAATGTTTCTCGCATGTTTTTTCCTCTTAGGGATCCCCCGCCTTCTTTTCTTTCTATTCAAAAAATGCTACATTGCCAAAAGTGTGTTTATTCATAAAGTCTGAAGAAATGCTGTTTTTTGAAAATTTTCAAACGATATAATGCTTGAGACTGTCGAACTGGACATTGAAACAATTGTAACATAAAATGAAATACACTTTTCGTTACCATCAACACCTCGTCTTGAAGTCTTGATTTTGCACACATATATACACACACACACACACACACACACACACACACACATATATATATATATATATATATATATATATATTCCATCAAGATATATGTAAAATATCAGTTGGTTATGGTTTAGTCTGAAAGATGGAAAGGCCTTTGAAACTTGTCGTTTAGAAGAATTGATTGTCTATTTTTTAATTACGTCATTAGATATGTATTATTTATTTACATAATTTATTTACATAATTTATTTACATAATTTATTTACATACCTTATTTACATAATATATTTACTTAATTTATTTACATAATATATTTACATAATGTATTTACATAATTTATTTACATAATTTATTATCATAATTTATTTACTTAATTTATTTACATAATTTAGTTACATAATATATTTACATAATACATTTACATAATACATTTACATAATTTATTTACATAATTTATTTACTTAATTTATTTACATAATTTATTTATATAATTAATTTACAGAATGTATTTACATTATATATTTAGTTAATTTATTTACTTAATTTATTTACATAATTTATTTACATAATATATTTGCAGAATTTATTTACATAATACATTTACTTAATGTATTTACATAATTTATTTACATAATTTATTTACTTAATTTATTTACAGAATTTATTTACATATTTTATTTACTTAATTTATTTACATAATTTATTTACTTAATTTATTTACAGAATTTATTTACATAATTGATTTACATAATTAATTTACATACTTGATTTACATAATTTATTTGCATAATTAATTTGCATAATTTATTTACATTATTTAATGACATAATTTATAGGATTAATTTAAATAATTTATTTATATAATTAATTTATATAATTAATTTACATAATTTATTTACATATTTTATTTACTTACATATTTTATTACAGCAATAGTCTTAACCTTATTATTATTGTTAATATTATCAGTTTAATTCGTTTATTGTTCATTGCATTTATCTAATTCAAAGCTTAATACCATTCTGATAGATAATTCTAAAAATGTTAATACTTTTAGAAAAAAAAAAGTTATTTAATCGCTTCAACACTTGCCAATGTTATAAACGCACTATTATATGAGGGACACCATTTATAATTTGTATTTAATATTGCCGTTTTTATAATTATTCTATAAAAACTTACTACATCGTCGGAATATGATGCTGTTTAAATGTTTTCCCTTTCTTTGATATTAATTGATTATACTTATATTGCTGCGTAATTTGTTGAAATTGTAGCCGAATGATTAGGCTAGTTATACATAACATGTGATTTTCTACGTATATATCGTAGTTAATTGGTACGTTGTTTGAAAGCAATATTTATTTTAAGTTCCACCTCTATTCAACTTATGTTGTATTTTTTAAATTGTTAAATTCTGCTAAATATATTACGTCAGGAGCCTACTTTGTAACTATCATTTTCACTTTTTAATTATAGACTAATGCTTATATACTCGATCTTTTTATCCTAACAGACATAGTCCTGCTCCATCAAACCATATGTTTGCGTTTTTAATCCATATATTATTATTAAATAAAATATAATTTTTGCAACATTTCCTGATTTGTATGTCGTCAACATAAATACCTAAATATTGTTTAGCGAATTGAATATCGTGCACAGTTTCAATTATTTAATATAAAAAGATGAGTTTGATAAAAACATAAAAGAAATAACACTCATTAAATAATAAGTTTGAACAGAGTTTAATAGTTAAAAAGAACTTACTTTTAGATACATGTAAATATATATAAAGACGTGTTTATCTTGTAATAACAACCAATCATTAGTATAGACATTTATAAGATTATATTATTATGAGAAAACTGAATATAATCAGCAACAGATCGCCGCAAATCTTGAAATTCCACGTTATGCTTTTAATTGATATTTTTCTCAATATCCTCTAAATAGCCTATGTACTATTAGTGTATAGTTACTTTTTTAATGTCTGAGCATATATTATGAACAAATTCACCTGTATTTTCAGGTTCATTTCACATGCGCGCAATAACACACACACACACACACACACACTGATATACAGACATGTAAAAATGTCTATTGTGTTATTGCCGACAGTAGAACGAGGAACAACAATCTTTGTCTCACTTCAATTTGCTGAACTTTGCGACAAAAAAAAACTAATTTAATCTTTCTGATTAGGTGACTTTTAGGTTTAGATTACCAAAGTTTCCAATCATCATTTTCGCTTTTCTGCTTAGATGTTATCCAATCCTTTCTAAGACACGACTTTTGCCATACTTATTTCAGACCAGACTTACACTAAAGTCATTCGTGGAATTTCATGGAAAATACGTAGTATTTGCCGATGAGTACACTTACGTATTGTTTTTTATTGACAATGAGAAACATAAAAATTACGTTTTAAGCAAGAGATCGCCTTGAACAAATGCATAATATACTTTATATCTACAAAAAGTGTCACAAACATTTTTTTATGTATTGTTTTTAATGTAATTACGTGATGTTGATTGTTTTAATTAATAAACACGCATCTTGTTACGAGAAAGCTTTATTTACTTATGTGAAATTATTAACATTGTAATATTTGTTGAATTAATGAAATCTATTTCATTTTGTCAAAGGTTAACATGTTTTATTTTCATATGAACACCCCCCCCAATAATTTAACGTTTAATAGTATATAAATTATTTTGTAGTCTTATGGGATTTTTTTATTCTGAAAAATTAAATTAAATAAGCCTTGACAAATATAAATTTAAAATCGCTATCTGAATGATGCAAGTACACACTAAAATCTCTTCAGAATAATGAAACCCTTTTATTACAACCTTTATACATTTTGAAAATTTCATTAAAGACACATCTGGACTGACAAACACTGGTGGCACAAGCATACATTCATTTACCGAGCGATGGCTGTCGTGAAGTGGATAACATCGTAGACTAATTTATGTTTTTGTAACGCCACTTGTATTAGAGATGGTTTTGTAACGTCACTTGTATTAGAGACGTTTTTGTAACGCCACTTGTATTGGAGACGTTTTTGTTACGCCATTTGTATTAGAGACGTTTTTGTAAAACCACTTGTATTAGACATGTTTTTGTAACGTCACTTGTATTAGAGACGTTTTTGTAACGGCACTTATATTAGAGAGGTTTTTGTAACGCCACTTGTATTAGAGACGTTTTTGTAAGGCCACTTGTATTAGAGACGTTTTTGTAACGCCACTTGTACTAGAGACGTTTTTGTAACGCCACTTGTACTAGAGACGTTTTTGTTACGCCACTTGTATTAGAGACGTTTTTGTAAAACCACTTGTATTAGAGATGTTTTTGTAACGTCACTTGTATTAGAGATGTTTTTGTAACGTCACTTGTATAGAGGTGTTTTTGTTACGCCACTTGCATTATAGATGTTTTTGTAACGGCACTTATATTAGAGAGGTTTTTGTAACGCCACTTGTATTAGAGACGTTTTTGTAAGGCCACTTGTATTAGAGATGTTTTTGGAACGCCACTTGTATTAGAGACGTTTTTGTACGCCACTTATATTAGAGACGTTTTTATTACGCGACTTGTATTAGAGATTTTTTGTAACGCCACTTGTATTAGAGACGTTGTGTAACGCCACTTGTATTAGAGATGTTTTTGTAACGCCACTTATATTAGAGATGTTTTTGTAACGCCACTTGTATTAGAGATGTTTTTGTAACGCCACTTGTATTCGAGACGTTTTTGTAACACCACTTGTATTAGAGACGATTTAGTACGCCACTTGTATTAGAGATGCTTTTGTAACGCAACTAGTGTTAGAGATGTATTTGTAACGCCACTTGCATTCGAGATGTTTTTGTAAAACCACTTGTATTATAGACGTTTTGTAACGCCACTTTTATTAGAGGCGTTTTTGTAACGCGACTTGTATTAGAGATTTTTTGTAACGCCACTTGTATTAGAGACGTTTTTGTACGCCACTTGTTTTAGAGATGTTTTTATAACGCCACTTGTGTTAGAGATGTTTTTGAAACGCCACTTGCAGTAGAGATGTTTTTGTAACACCACTTGTATTAGAGACGTTTTTGTAAAGCCACTTGTATTAGAAATGTCTTTGTAACGCCACTTGTCTTAGATGCGGTTTTGTAACGCCACTTGTATTAGAGACGTTTTTGTAACGCCACTTGTATTAGAGATGTTTTTATAACGCCACTTGTGTTAGAGATTTTTTGTAACGCCACTCGCATTAGAGACGTTTTTGTAACGCCACTTGTATTAGAGATGTTTTTGTAACGCCACTTGTGATAGAGATGTTTTTGTAACGCCACTTGCATTAGAGACGTTTTTTAACGCCACTTTTATTTGAGACGTTTTTGTATCGCCACTTACATTAGAGATGTTTTTGTAACGCCACTTGAATTAGAGATGTTTTTGTATCGCCACTTGCATTAGAGACTTTTTTGTAACACCACTTGTATTAGAGACGTTTTTGTAACGCCACTTGCATTAGAGACGTTTTTGTAACGCCACTTGTATTAGAGACGTTTTTGTAACGCCACTTGCATTCGAAACGTTTTTGTAACACCACTTGCATTAGAGACGTTTTTGTAACGCCACTTGCATTGGATACGTTTTTGTAACGCCACTTGCATTATAGATTTTGGAAACTATTCCTCGTGCGAATGCATGTTTTATAGCACAAGGTAGACAAAACACAATTGTAAGAATTTTATTTTATCAAATTGTTATATTATTAATCTAGTAATACGTACGGATTAACTACAGATTTAAAAATTCTGAGCAGTAATTCTTCTATATTTATTTGAAATCAGACCTGCAATAACAAACCGTAGTTGCCCAGACATAAATCAACCTTTCTCACACAATGAATGTTGATCGTTGAATATTCATGCCGACTAGAAATATACTTTTGGAACGTAAATTTATATTACTTAAACACTTCTGAAACAATCATTGTTCGATTAATTTCAACGGTCATTAACATCTTAAATTAAAATTGCAGTTAATTTAACAGATAGTAATCATTATAAATATGAACAATATAATTTAAATCTATTATGTAAAACCTGTAAAACACACGCACACACACACACATATATGTGTATATCATAGCTATGTAGTGATACATAAATGTTTATGTAAAAATAAATATATGTGTGAGTAATAACATTATACAAAATGAAGAATATGAAAACATTCTTTACTAAAATAATGTTCATCTTGCAGATTAAATGTTCAGTGAAGAATTAAATGAGACATTAGAAATGTTTATAAATTAAGATGGGGAAGTTCACAAAAGCTTAAAAAAACTGCTTTCTCGAAAAAAAACCCATTAATTAAAGCTATATATGAATCATGTTTGACGTCTACTTCCGTCATTAGATCAGCCAACCACTATGGATATTGGTTTTACTTTTACAGACCGCAAGTGAAAAGATTTTCTTCTGTTTCCAAGCTCTTTCCATCATTACTACAAGAAATACAAAAACAACATATGCTACAACAACAAGAACAACAAAAACATGTTACAACAACAAGAACTACATAAAAATGTTACAACAACATGAACTACAAAAACATGTTACAACAACAAGAACTACAAAAACATGTTACAGCAACCAGAATTACAAAAACATGTTACAGCAACAAGAACTACAAACAGAACATATGTTACAACAACAAAAACTGCAAAAACAATATATGTTCAACAAAAAGAACTATAAATATAATAAATGCTACAACAGCAACAACAAAAGATATGTTACAACAACAAAAACAACAAAATCAACACATGTTACAACAAGAACTACAAAACAACATATGTTACAACGACAAGAACTGAAAAAACAACATATTTTACGACAACAAGAACTACAAAAACAACAGATGCTAAAACAACAAGAACTATACAAACGACTAAGTCTACAAATACAAAGCAAAATATATTACAACAGCAAGAACTACAAAAACACTAGATTTTTCAACAGAAAGTTTACAAAATACAACAGAAAATTAGAAAAAGGTTTATCTAACGTCAAGATATCAAGCAAAAATCGCGAAACTAGATCTCAAATGTTTGACTAATAAACGAGAAGCAGCGCTTTCTCAAACATGATACGAAACACCATTTAATTCTGTCTCTGATGAATACAAAACCTCTAACGTCGTTTGGAAGGTATCAAGACCTTTTCAACGCGATTACGAAAATTGGTCTGATGCACTCCAAAAAATGCGAAACTACTTTATGAAAGTTAGGATCAGCGGAGTTGTAGACTTAAAAACACGGATCCGGAGTTCATGGAAACTATGAAAACTTTTCAGACATTTTACATCATTGTTCCATAAAACGTGGAAATGGAACGACTTTATACTGGCAATTTTTTTGGAAAATGAATTTAAATGTCTCAAAGAATAGTGTCGAAGAATGTAAAATTCAGACGAAGAGTACTAGAGAACTTAATCTCGCTGTATAGAAGCTTTCCGAGGATTGCCTACAGTTTATAAGCGTAAGAAGAGATTCTAAAACAGAGAAATTGGGCAGAGCATACGTCATGAAATAAAAGAATTTTATAAAGATTTACTCGCCTAAAATTCATATAACATCACGATATTTAATGAAACAGAGCGCATTGAATCGGACTTAAATAAATATAACAAACCGGATTTGCATAAAACATTAAAATAGGCTCGCATGGTGACTGGCAATAAAATGAATTTTATTGGTGAATTATTTTACCAGTAAATTTAAACGGAAAATTCAAAGCGATACTTATAAAATAACTCCGAAAATCTATTTGGTGCAGACTAAGTTAAAAAAAATAAAACTTCAAAGAAACGAAAACATGTCGTATGAAATAGTTTTAAAAGTAAGCAATCAAAACCAACGAAAGATTTTTTCAAATGAATTGCATACAACAAATCATGGAAGATATCGGAAAAATAACGCGTATAATTCGAAACCTCGAGAAAATGCGAAACTACGACAAGAAAATATAAAACGTGAACAGAAGATAAATGCGCCACAGAGTTGCATAAAAAGAAAGTTATGCTTAAATGCAAACAAAAAGAGGTTGAAGCGGCAAGGAAAAAGCAAAACCAACCTGAACCGTAAATAGTATTGAAAATACAAATATAGTCCTACTATACAAGCTTCTAACTTACGCCTCCTTGTATAAACGTAGAAATACCAACTTAACTGAACTTGCGCAATGGAATTGGCCTTAAATCTAATTATAAAGGATAAGCAATTTTAGATATACCATACAAGGTCCAAGACATATAAACGTCACAAAAACTAATAAAATAAAAATGTCACTCAGATGACACTAGAAAAAGAGCCGATCGATGCCATTTCTGAAACGATCGACTTTGACCCACCAAGCAATACCATCACAGCGATCTTTTGTCAGAAAGGGAAAATTCACTGACTTATGACTATCGTCCCGACGCAGAAAACATTAACGGCTTCTTTTGGCGTAAAATGCCTTGAAACTGAAATTAATAAAAAAAGTTTAATAAAAGCGTACATATCGCCATCTTTATACCATTTGTATTAAGATTCAACCAAGTTAAAAAGACAATCATTTTAAGAATACACCCATACACAAGCTATTTCCTAATAGAACAAGAACTGTTCTTAATGGCAAAAATATACCTAGAGTATCGTGATAATTGTGTGTGTACTTCGTAGTACGTCATATGACGTTAAGAATTGTGACTCTCGTACTCTATGTGTTCTGTCTTGTAACTATAAATACTTTTTTTACTGACCATTTCAAGCCACAAAAAATAATTCTGAGTTATATTCTGATTGTCTTAGTCTATAAGTTACGCTTTTAAAAATTCCAAATGCAATTTTTGAAGATTAAATTGTTCAAAAAAGCAAATTCGCGAAATTTTGGTTTAATTTTTATTTAATTTTTGGAATTATCCAGAAAAAATAACTTTACCGAAACATTTGTTAATTAAATACATTTTCACATGCCCTGTTTAGCTTAGCTAAGACTACACATTGCATATACACAAACATCGTGCTATAAATGGCTCTTATACACTTTTGCCTGATGTATTCTAAACATTTGTGAATAATATATTCCATAAATTAATAAAAAAAATGTTTAATAAAAGTGTACGTATCGCCACCTTTATAACGTTGATATTAGAATTTAGGAACGTTTAAAAGACAGTAAATGAGTTTAAAAAATAGCAGGCTCCTTTGTAGATCCCATACTTCTCACAACTACGAAAATTCCTTCAACATCTCTAAATGTAAACAATATGATTTTTAAAAATAGACTCCCATCTTTAAATTAAATCACCAAACAAATTATATATCAAGGAATTTCTATGATATTAATAAATAAGAATAATTATATCAGCGTTGTGCTTTTGATTTTTTCTTCAGCTAAAATAAAGTGGAAGCAATATAAACACTTCCAATTAAAGTCGCTTTTTACAAAAAAGCATTAGATTTTATTTCAGAAAGTGTCCCAGTTCAGCAAATAACGTTTAAAACCAAGTAAAGCATGGTTTCACTCACGTTTTAGAATGTGGCAGGCCTAAATCCAGCTAAACAATGTCGAGAGATGATCTGACGATTGTTCTACAGTGGAAATACCCTCTCAATTTAGTGCAAGAATACGAAGATAGTTCTCTCATATCACATTGTCACACTGTGACGCATAAATAATATCATACGAAAGAAAATTGCGTGTTTTTAATAAAAATGCAATATGATTGCAAATATTTCTGAACTTATGGAATGAGGGTTGATTATTTGTCTTATTCAGAAGGTAAGCAAAATACGTCACACTTTATTTTATTCTGTTGTTAGCATCGGTTTGTCGATAGAATCAATCCTTCATAAGAGGAACAATAAGAGGTTGCTAAATCGTGAGTTAAAATAGGGCAATGCATCGGGACGATTCGAAATACTAAAGGACAACTCATCATTTAGCACGAGTATCCATTTGACCAACGTTTTTTGAAGGTCATATTAAATCTAAAATATGTTAAAACTTATCTTAATCTTATTGTTTTGAATCACAGAACGCCTAACGACTTAATAACAGTTGGTATCCACTGTATCTTTTATTAATAGCGATGGTGCTAGAGATATTCTCGGTTTATTGTGCTGTGTTCGAATATATATTGCACTGCAGACGTTCACCACCTTCACCTGATCCGTCCGGTAAGTAGTTGACTATTAACAGAACTAATTTCAGCACAGACCGTAACAATGCAAATAATGGCAAAATGTTGATAGGCTTGGCAAAATAAGAAAAAGACAAAAATATACTAGCATATCAAGTAGCCCCCTTCCCTTTCAACCAGTTTTCCTTATTCTTCTTCTATACTTTTCATATGTACAAATGGAAATCATTTAGAAATGATGTCTACGTTGACGTCTGCAAAACAAGGAAACATCAATAATTCACGTTAAACAGATATTCTTCACCCAATCAAAACGCTTGGTTTATAAAACACTTCTATGAGACTCTACATTTGCATAAATAAACAGTTCGCAAAAAGTAAGTTTCAGAGAATATCTAGAAGAATACAAGAAGGGGATATGATGTAAGTAACATCATCTTCGACTGATACGCTTGCAAAGGTAAGATACTCAATTACGTGAACAGTTTTACAGCTTCAAAATATGCACATCTCAGACACATTTAAATACACCCACAATATTAAGAGAGAATTATATCATTTTTTGCAATTCATAAAAACGCAATGATTTAAATCCCAATCCGGTTGTTTCGTTTACGTTGCACTGGTTTTCTGCTTTTTCTACGCGCAATATAATATACATTATGAAAAGCTTCAATAAAACAATTTTAACTTCATCAATGATTCGAAAATGTTCGTCTGGTTATATTGATGAGAACAATAGGGAAAGTGTGGCATGGATTCTCTACAGATTATTTTAAGCAAGATTTTTTACGTAGCATTAAAAAAACAATATTTGTCTATAATAAAATTTAAGTTTTTTCCTTTTGACTTGAAGAATACTTTCACCTAATGTATATCTAATTGCAACCATACACGTTTTAAATGACGTGTTATTCGTGCTTCACACTAAAGAGTAGAAGAGAAAGAAGAAAGAATTAAGTCGAAAAGTTTATTGATTTTAAACGCATGAATCAGTTTAGATTACATAATAAAAACAAATTCTATCGAAACTTTTGTATATTTTCCGTTCAATAAATTTTTAGTTGCATAAAAAATGTCTAATCATATAATAATCAGATTATTAAGGATGTCTATTGTCTGAAATTAAAAAGTAATTTGGAATATTAAATGAAGCTGAATAATACACCGACATATATATAATGTATATATATATATATATGTGTGTGTGTGTGTGTGTGTGTGTGTGTGTGTGTGTAAAATTTATTAGGAGTAAACTCTAGTAGAGCATTCGATTATTAAGAAAATTGAAAAATAAGAGCTTTATATTTTTATGTATTTACAAAAGATCAGAAGACCATAAGTAGTGTCTGTTTCCTAATTAAACAAAGGAGATCTAATGTTAATTTCCAATGTCCAATTCTCTTTAGCTTTTATTAATTTTTTCGTACTGGAAAATGATAATCATGCTTAATGCGACATTTTCACGATATTTATGTTGTGTAGTTGGGTCGGCATGTCGGGGATATATATCGGAGGATGAGACATTTATATAACGGCGTAAACGGCGACGACGGTGACGACAATTATTGTTGAGTTCATTATTTGTTTATAGTAAAATGACTATAGATGTGAAAGATAGTTCGTTTCACAGAGAGGAGAATACATTATTTATGATGTGAACAGACAGTTAACCTTTTGGAAGGGTGTTACATATAAATATTTTTTTACAAAACGAACCACAAAACACATTCTCTTTCAGGTTGAATGGTGACAAACAAAACTTACAAATAATATGATGATATTTATCCCAGTTGGTTATGACGATGATGATCATGTATTCGAATGCCTTTAAGAATTACATTGTCATGCTTCCCTTTCTGGTTGCTTCCAAACGGGTTCGGCTAACTCAACTACCCACGGACTTCTCTCTCTGACTACTCTGCCTGACTGACTCGACTTAACTGAATATTTGTTACCATGTTTCTTTGTGACGTCAAAACATACTCAGACACGTAAATATTTCTCCAACACGCTTTTGGCAAAACAAACAATTTCCTACATTTACATTGTCTGATTCTACATGCTCTGTCCTCTACTTGTATCAGTATTCTAACACAATGGACGATGCTCCACATTACTAGGATTGCATCCTTATTGCGATCTGTATTCTTTTAACTCTTGAAAACTGGTTTCGATTCCATTCTTTTCCTTATAATAAACATTATTTTTAATCCTATTTACGTCCTCTTCCATATACGTCATTTCAAATGCTCTATTTTCAGTTTTGTTATGTTTTTATTAATCCCCCATTTCTAATTCCTGGACGCATTCATAGGAATGTATTTCACGACATATATATATATATATATATATATATATATATATATATATATATATATATATATATATATATATATATATATATATATATAGTAACAGTTTTTAAATATATCTTTTTATTTTATGCATATAGATACATTTTCATGAGGAATGGTAGACTATCGTTGCCATGAAATCATGGAATATTCCGAAATAATTTCACGGTGCAATTTTACTAGAATTGCCCGAGACTCGTTGCTCTCTTTATGCCTCCTAATTCTAAAGTAAATCAATGAATATTTCATCCCATTCGATCTGCGTCACCAAACATAATAAACTGCGGCAAATAATGAAACAAATTGAAAAGTCTTCCGTATTTACGTTCTAAATTATAACACCTCATTAACATCTCTTCATTCATTATTTACATTATTTGTCATTCACTAACCATATAAAACATAACATTGAACAAAAGCAATATTATCAGTTTTAATATGATACTAATAATGCCTTATTGCGAAGGTACTATTGAATTTAATCAGTATTTGCTTTTTTTTATCAGATATTTCTAATGTGTATATTCTTTGTTTGTGTAGAAACGAGTAATATTGCGTAACCAACGCGTAATCAGTTAAAAGCAATGATCAGTAAAAGGCAACGATCTTCAATTGTTTTCGAAATTTGTCCGACTTGCCAGTGCACTACAGAATGATAATCTATACTATATGTAGGTTTTAGATTGACATGCATATCTTGTTCTAAACGAACTTACTGCATGAATGCTTTCTATAAAGAAACATCCAAGATTGTGAATACAACCCCCGTCCGGTCACATGTGCACTCCACAATGAATCACTTGGGATGAGTAAAATATTCACCAATATCGCTGCAATCGATTACAAATTTAGCCGCACAAAAAATCCACAAAACTGCACATCGTATAATATCTAATGGGAATTTGAAATACAAGTTCGAATATCTGATATGATATTTGTAGATGAGAAGAATTCGATGTGTCCCGTGTCCGGCAAAATACTGATTAGATTAGAATAAAGAAAAACATTTAAATATTTAAAAGTGGGTGCATGTACTCCAATAATCAGGAACTATTAAAATGTCGCAAACAACAAAAAGATTTTAAAATTAATCTTTAAATTAGAATTTAATATGCCATGGACTATGAAAATATGTCATTATTAAACATTTTATTTCTTTCAGAAATATTCGGAATATTTCTTATCATGTATTTTCAAAATAAAAATGAAGCTCAGGGCTAAGTGGAATAATTCTGAAAAATAAGTTCTGCTTTTTCCTATATCTCAGTGTAGTCCATTACTTCATCCTACCACCGTCGCCCAATTTATACCCTCAATAGTTTTTTTTGTGTTAAAAGTTTTAGCATATTAGATAAAAAAATATTCGAAAATAGGTCGAGAGACCAGTATTCAAATCTTGGCCACTTACGAATGGTATTTGATGCCCACGTTCGACACCTAGTATTAATGTCGAGGGCGAGTGGAACAATTCTGGAAATGATTTGTGTATTTACCTAATTCTCGGTGTAGCAGCCAATGAAAAGGGAGCTTTCAAGTTATCATGACTATGGCTGACCACGATAGAGTGCTTAGAAAAACTAATTCAGACAATTAAAAAATAACTTAGACTGATAGAAAAATAATTCAACAGTTAAAAAAATAGTATAGGCCGATTAGAAAAATAATTCTCTTACCATATTTCAATTTTTTTCGAAGGTTTAATTTTGTTTTAAGTAATATATGCTTTGCTATACTTTCATCTTAGCTAACTGGCGGAGAATATCGTGCAAATGAGATTGGACCCGAATATATACTACAATCAGGATCTGAAAATTGACTAAAAATTAATAGCTACGCAGTCTTATGTGGTCTAGTGTATCTCGAAAACACACACACAAACGCTTTTTCCAAGAGAATGTCATTTATATGCGAGTAAACGAAACATATAATATTAATTTGCTTAAAAAATGCGATGAGAATTTGAAAACATTCAAACGAGAACTGATACTAAATTGTATCACAGTTTTGAAAGAGATTTTTCTGTGGTAACTTACAGGGATTGTCACTTTGACAAGGCATCAGATGAGACTTCATGTGTGCTTCAGCGAGTGTCTAAGGAAAGTTCTTTAGAGAAATAAAATATCAAAAATAGATTTATGGAAAACGCAGACACTGACCGCAATCTGCTGGTTAACCTCATGAAGATAAAATATACGATCATGTTTCACGCGGCGGTGAAACGGAGCGCAATTCTGGAGGAAACACTAGAGTGGGAAATAAATTAAAGTGGCAGAGGCAAATATTAACCATTAAAAAGGCTAATAGATCTTTTGAGAATGACGTGAGTTGAACGGTCATGATGATGATGATGATGATGATGATGATGATGATGATGGTGATGGTGATGGTGATGATGATGATGATTTTCTTACTGATTGTATTGTTGTTACTGAGCGAATTGAACTTCTTCAGATATTAAGGTAGTTTGGTCTGCATGACGTCCTCCTCGTTGGTCGTGGATATTTGTTAGACCTGCAAGATTATAGATTTTTAACAACTATACCCTGAATAGCAAAGCCCAGTTGTTACATAACACCTCTCGATATATTTGGCCTGTAACGCACAATGATCGTTGTTATACTTAATTCATGATTGTGTGTAGTTCCGTACGTAGCACACACTTGCTCACCGGGGGCAGCATAATCAGAGAACGACAGATCCTGGTGTTAAACTCCTCTTTTATATTCATTAGAGCTATGTTAACCTGATAGCTTTGTTGCTATCAAAACAAAACATACAAAATCGAAAGTTGTCTGCGCATTTGTCATGCATTCATCAACAACGACCCTGTGACAATTGGTGTGCGTATTGTGTATTGGCGAAGTTAAGGAGTCCATTTTTGATTTGCTCAGTGAAATTTGGATGAATAAATCTCATCTTGTCGAGCATTCAGCCTTTTTATTTTCATTCGTTATTATTATGCAGTTTCTTTTTATTTTCATTTGTTATTATTATGCAGTTTCTGAGATGTTTACATCTCAAGTGATGTGGAATGTTTTAAAACACCCTGCTTCAGATCAATTCTGATGTCTATTTCATAAATGCTTTACATTCCCCTAATGTCATGTTCACCTTCCAAATCTGTTATTTTCTTTCTTTTTTGTTACTCTGACCATGTTTGATATGTTCCCAATATATATGTAGTTTTCTCAGATACCTGCATTGAAATAGTGACATGTCATGTTAGAGACCCCTGTTTAAATATCACCTGCCAGGCGAATGACAATGGCTTATTACGTAAAGTGAATTGGAATTTCTCTTGCTTATTGTAAAGTTACAATGTGTCAGTTTTATTCACGGAAGATTGACAAGTTTACTCACATCGTATTTGTGTAGGACGGATTGCATGGTTTACCATCTTATAAAAGATATGAAATGATCCGCGAACAGAATGAGAAACAATATACGAGAGATGTTCCGAATGTAATGCCTCCTATTTTTATTCTGCCTCAGTAGATGAGGAAATTACATATCGCATTGTTATGATGACTGAAATTATGCATTCATGATATAAAATGCCATCTCTCTTTTGCAGATATCGACAGCGTGAACATGAAGTGCGTTAAAAGTAGAAATGCATAATGGAACTTCTTCATACAGAAAAAATGAACCAATCAACATTCACAGGCGCCTGTTGAACGTTTACGAAGGCGATGCAGCTGATGTCAACACAGTTAGGAGATGGGTTCGTCGATTTAAGAGGAGCGATGGGAGATATGAGTTACTAAGCGAGTTCCAGACTTTTACAAGACATCAAAAGAAGCTGATAAAAGTGCATTGAGAAGGTAACTATATAGAAAATAAATTCTACAGCGCAAACGATCACTCGTTTTAATTGTATCACTCACGTCTTTGTAGTTCTTCAACGTTTTAGTTTTTTAGTAAAATAGGAGGCTTCACTTTTGGAACGACCCTCATACAACAACAAAAACGACTTGATAAATGTAAAAATTTCAATTTGACTATCCTTAATAATAAATTAATGGCAGCCTTGTACGATATCCCATTGTTTAGTTATGAGAACAACTTTGCATTTAATAGTTCATTGTAAAATATCGTTATGTCTGTTTATGACATTCGGTTTAGCAGTATGTCTGAACTGGCAGCTATTGATACCATCATTTGAAGAATATATTTAGCATCTGTATCTCAATAGGATTTGCTGCTACTGCTGCTTGGAAAAATATAGATCATCACGATTGATTTTGTGACTACCCATAGAGCTCATTATGACGCCAGCTAAATCCAGTCCTTTATGCTAAGTCAGGCTCTCAGGGTGGAAACTGCGTGCCAGTTTTTGTCTGATAATTTATTGTTATTATTTGTGGAACCGGACCACATTAAGTTTTCTTTTCATCACATGAAGGGCGGTTGAAGACGTGAGCATTTCCTTTTATGTTTGAAATAGGTGTCCCAACAAGTTACAGCGAATCAACTCATGGCACAGCACGCAGTATCCTTTGTGCTTATTTCCGCAATTATTATTATTTATTCTATGGAACCTTTAAACATTGTAGACTTACCGTAATAGTCTATTCGATGGTTAATAGTATTCATCTGTCTAACAAAACTGATTTCCCAATAACTCTTTCTTCGTTGTCATCTTTTCCTTTTTGTTATCTATGTAGCTAAAGGTGTTAACCGCGGATTGTATTAAAATATTAATTAAAATAACATTAATATAATATAATACCTTATGATAAAATTATATTACATACATTTTTAAATAATATGTACATCATTGTTCATGTTTAAACGTTTAACAGAAAAATATAAATAATTATCTGCAACTATCCACCGTTGCCCGGGAGTCATTTTTTTATATCGTTTAATTTTTTAAAATATAATTTTGGCAGTAAAATTTCATTTTTACTATATCGTTTGGTCATTAAATTACTAATTGAGCAAAATTGTTATGATTTTCTAACTAATGCTAAAATAGTGTTTTCTTTTCTCATCAATTCTATTAAAAGTATTAGATGTAAATAAGTGTAAAATATTCAATCTTTGAATGCATAAACATTTGCTAAATGTTTGAAAGTAGAAAAACATGAAAAACTTTCAAAATCCTTTCAAATTCTGAAAGTCATGTAAACAATTAGTTTATATTTTTAGCTATTAATAATCAGTTAAAATGATTGAGTTGTCTATGCAAAAATCAAAATGAATTTTGGTGGATTTCAATTTGTAACTGACTTATTGTTAAAATAAGATTGTGTAACTTTATTTTTATCTATTGCATTTTTGTTTCAGTAAATATTCAATTAATAGTAAATAAAACGAATAGTGCGCAATTGTTATAGTTACGTTGAGTTGCGATTATCTCATTATAACATTCCCATATACCGAAAATAAACTATTTACGATTGAATTAATTTATCATGTATTACGTATTGATTGGTTGGTTGGTTGGTTGGTTGGTTGTTTTTGTTTTACGGCATATCAACCCTTTTCGGGTTATTTAATGCCGAATCCAAAGATTCGGAAGAAAATTTTTTTAATAGAATATATCTGTTGTTTTCAAGTCGGTTTCTATTTAACCCATAGTTGGAACCCTAACAGGTACTACCACTCTGGGTCAGAGTGGACCTGGGAGCAATGGTAATTAAAGGGTGGCTCCACACTCCCCCAAATCCCGCAAGCTTGGGCCCCACCACTGGATATAGTTTAAGGTCATATCCAGGACCCCCAT
Organism: Euprymna scolopes; assembly: GCF_053919585.1. Lineage (NCBI taxonomy): Eukaryota > Metazoa > Mollusca > Cephalopoda > Sepiida > Sepiolidae > Euprymna > Euprymna scolopes. The sequence continues at coordinate 65,176,058 of NC_136516.1, forward strand.
TGAGGGACTTTTACCCTCTGCAGGGGGAGGGGGTGTATTTTTATGCCCCACCGACAGGGCCGATTACGTATTGAACTTACTTATTGCGTTATTAAATTCAAAATGGCGTCTCCATTAAATAAAAGTTAAGTCTTTTAAAATATTTCTTTTAGTCTAGGATTTTTTATTTATTGTGTTTATCGCTTATGTCACTTTTGCAAGTTGCAAATGGAAATTATAAAAATTTTAATACAAAGTTTATACATTTTTGCGTATTACTTAAATTATACTAATCACATCTTGAGTGTTATTTTCGAACATTTTAGTCGATACAACCTCCGAACTTCGGCAGGTGTACCTAATCGAACTCGAGAAATTTTACGTCGAACACAGGGATGTGCGCAAAATTTTCAACGGAGTCTTATATTTAATAGGCATGGATAGCACGTTCTTGTCATCTATGGCTTGGTAGAAGTCCTAAGTAATTTGAAATTGCATTTTGTGAGTCGTCCACACTGGAGATACAACATTCCACCTCTAGAAGAGTGTAACGTACAATTAAAAAAATTCAAGTATTTTGTCAATTACGCTACAGGCACTTGCGGAAAATAGCAGAGCAAATAAGACGAGCAGTCCGAACAATACAAATGATAAGAATAATAAATACTCATCAAAAAGTGCGAAAAAGGATTAAGTTCTAATCTATAAATTTACATCATGTTATATCATAGCCCTTGATCTGTTTTATTATCTGATTGAAACAACATACTATGTACGTTTGTACTAAAAAATAAACAGGGTTGTTTGAACAAAACATGTTAAAAAATAAACGGGGTTGTTTGAATAAAATATGTTAAAAAATAAACAGGGTTGTTTGAATAAAATATGTTAAAAATAAACAGGGTTGTTTGAATAAAATATGTTAAAAATAAACAGGGTTGTTTGAATAAAATATTTTTAAAAAACAGGGTTGTTTGAATAAAATATGTTAAAAAATAAACACGGTTGTTTGAAAAAAATATTTATGAAAATAAACACGGTTGTTTGAATAAAATATGTTAAAAATAAACAGGGTTGTTTGAATAAAATATGTTAAAATAATAAACAGGGTTGTTTGAATAAAATATGTTAAAAAAATAAACCGGGTTGTTTGAATAAAAGATGTTAAAAATAAACAGGGTTGTTTGAATAAAATATGTTAAAAAACAGGGTTGTTTGAATAAAAGATGTTAAAAAATAAACAGGGTTGTTTGAATAAAATATGTAAAAATATAAACTAGGTTGTTTGAATAAAATATTTTAAAAAACAGGGTTGTTTGAATAAAATATGTTAAAAATAAACAAGGTTGTTTGAATAAAAGATGTTAAAAATAAACAGGGTTGTTTGAATTAAAGATGTAAAAAGTAAACAGGGTTGTTCGAATAAAAGATATTAAAAAATAAGCGAGATTGTTTGAATAAAAGATGTTAAAAACTAAACAGGGTTGTTTGGATAAAATATTTAAAAAAGCAAACTGGGTTGTTTGAATAAAAGAAGTTAAAAAATAAACATGGTTATTTAAATAAAACATGTAAAAAAAATTAAACAGGGTTGTTTGAATAAATAATGTTAAAAATCAAACGGGGTTGTTTTAATAAAAGATGTTAAAAACTAATTAGGCTTGTTTGAATAAAAGATGTAAAAAATAAACAGGGTTGTTTGAATAAAATAAGTTAAAAAGTAAACTGGGTTGTTAAAAAAGGGATGTTAAAAATAAACAGGGTTGTTTGAATAAAATATGTTAAAACATTAAACAGGCTTGTTTGAATAAAAGACGTAAAAGATGAACAGGATTGTTTGAATAAAAGATATTAAAAAAAGAGGGGTTGTTTGAATAAAATATGTTAAAAGATAAACAGGGTTGTTTGAATAAAAGATGTAAGGAAATAAACAGGCTTGTTTGAATAAAAGATGTAAAAAATAAACAGGCTGGTTTGAATAAAAGATTGTAAAAAATAAACGGGGTTGTTTGAATAAAAGATGTTAAAAAAATAAACAGGATTGTTTGAATAAAACATGTTAAGAAATAAAACGAGTTGTGTGAATAAAGATGTGTAAAAGAGAAACAGGGTTGTTTGAATAAAAGATGTTAAAAAAGCAGGGTTTTTTGAATAAAAGATGCAAAAAATAAACAGGGTTGTTTGATTAAAATATGTACAAAGATTAACCAGGTTGTTCGATTAAAATATGTTTAAAAAACAGGTCTGTTTTTATAAAAGATTTTAAAAATAAACAGGTTTTTTTTAAATAAAATATGTTAAAACAGTAAACAGGGTTTATTGAAAAAAATATGTTAAAAAACAAACAGGGTTGTTTGAATAAAAGATGTAACAAATAAACATGGGTGTTTTAATAAAATATGTAAAACAATAAACATGGTTGTTTGAATAAAAGGTGTAAAAAATAAACAGGGTTGTTTGTATAAAATATGTTAAAACAGTAAACAGGGTTGTTTGAATAAAATATGTAAAAAATAAACATGGATGTTTTAATAAAATATTGTAAAACAGTAAACAGGGTTTATTGAATAAAATATGTTAAGAAATAAACAGGGTTATTTGAATAAAAGATGTAACAAATAAACATGGGTGTTTTAATAAAATATGTTAAAACAATAAACAGGGTTTATTGAATAAAATATGTTAAGAAATAAACAAGGTTGTTTGAATAAAAGATGTAACAAATAAACATGGGTGTTTTAATAAAATATGTTAAAACAATAAACAGGGTTTATTGAATAAAATATATTAAAAAATAAACAGGATTGTTTGAATAAAAGATGTAACAAATAAACATGGGTGTTTTAATAAAATATGTTAAAACAATAAACAGGGTTGTTTGAACAAAAGGTGTAAAAAATAAACAGGGTTGTTTGTATAAAATATGTTAAAACAGTAAACAGAGTTGTTTGAATAAAATATGTAAAAAATAAACATTGGTGTTTTAATAACATATTTTAAAACAGTAAACAGGGTTTATTGAATAAAATATGTTAAGAAATAAACAGGGTTGTTTGAATAAAAGATGTAACAAAAAAACATGGGTGTTTTAATAAAATATGTTAAAACAATAAACAGGGTTGTTTGAACAAAAGGTGTAAAAAATAAACAGGGTTGTTTGTATAAAATATGTTAAAACAATAAACAGGGTTGTTTGAATAAAATATGTAAAAAATAAACATGGGTGTTTTAATAAAATATGTTAAAACAGTAAACAGGGTTTATTGAATAAAATATGTTAAGAAATAAACAGGGTTGTTTGAATAAAAGATGTAACAAAAAAACATGGGTGTTTTAATAAAATATGTTAAAACAATAAACAGGGTTTATTGAATAAAATATGTTAAGAAATAAACAGGGTTGTTTGAATAAAAGATGTAACAAAAAAACATGTGTGTTTTAATAAAATATGTTAAAACAATAAACAGGGTTTATTGAATAAAATATGTTAAGAAATAAACAGGGTTGTTTGAATAAAAGATGTAACAAAAAAACATGGGTGTTTTAATAAAATATGTTTAAACAATAAACAGGGTTTATTGAATAAAATATGTTAAAAAATAAACAGGGTTGTTTGAATAAAAGATGTAACAAATAAACATGGGTGTTTTAATAAAATATGTTAAAACAGTAAACAGGGTTTATTGAATAAAATATGTTAAGAAATAAACAGGGTTGTTTGAATAAAAGATGTAACAAAAAAACATGGGTGTTTTAATAAAATATGTTAAAACAATAAACAGGGTTTATTGAATAAAATATGTTAAGTAATAAACAGGGTTGTTTGAATAAAAGATGTAACAAAAAAACATGGGTGTTTTAATAAAATATGTTTAAACAATAAACAGGGTTTATTGAATAAAATATGTTAAAAAATAAACAGGGTTGTTTGAATAAAAGATGTAACAAATAAACATGGGTGTTTTAATAAAATATGTTAAAACAATAAACAGGGTTGTTTGAATAAAATATGTTAAGAAATAAACAGGGTTGTTTGAATAAAAGATGTAACAAATAAACATGGGTGTTTTAATAAAATATGTTAAAACAATAAACAGGGTTGTTTGAATAAAAGATGTAACAAATAAACATGGGTGTTTTAATAAAATATGTTAAAAAATAAACAGGGTTGTTTGAATAAAAGATGTAACAAATAAACATGGGTGTTTTAAAAAAATATGTTAATACAATAAACAGGGTTGTTTGAATAAAAGGTGTAAAAAATAAACAGGGTTGTTTGTATAAAATATGTTAAAACAGTAAACAGAGTTGTTTGAATAAAATATGTAAAAAATAAACATGGGTGTTTTAATAACATATTTTAAAAAAGGAAACAGGGTTTATTGAATAAAATATGTTAAAAAATAAACAGGGTAGTTTGAATAAAAGATGTAACAAATAAACATGGGTGTTTTAATAAAATATGTTAAAACAATAAACAGGGTTTATTGAAAAAAATATGTTATAAAATAAACAGGGTTGTTTGAATAAAAGATGTAACAAATAAACATGGGTGTTTTAATAAAATATGTTAAAACAATAAACAGGGTTGTTTGAATAAAAGGTGTAAAAAATAAACAGGGTTGTTTGTATAAAATATGTTAAAACAATAAACAGGGTTGTTTGAATAAAATATGTAAAAAATAAACATGGGTGTTTTAATAAAATATTTTAAAACAGTAAACAGGGTTTATTGAATAAAATATGTTAAGAAATAAACATGGTTGTTTTAATAAAAGATGTAACAAATAAACATGGGTGTTTTAATAAAATATGTTAAAACAATAAACAGGGTTTATTGAATAAAATATGTTAAAACAATAAACAGGGTTGTTTGAATAAAAGGTGTAAAAAATAAACAGGGTTGTTTGTATAAAATATTTAAAAAATAAACAGGGTTGTTTGTATAAAATATGTAAAAAAGTAAACAGGGTTGTTTGAATAAAAGATGTTAAGAAATAAAGACCTGCTTCAGTTTCCATGTTTATCAATAGGAGTAGGAAGAGAAGGCACAGTTTAGCCGTTGTCATTCTAGATTCCTCATAAAATATGATCATTCTAATCGTATCTATCATATAGCTTAAAGAGTTACTATGTTAAATTATTGATTAGCCTACACTATACTAAAGAATATTCAATTACAAAATCATTAGCTTTCGGATTTTTTTGGTATTTAGCCGACACGAAAAACGAAACAAAAATGATCAATAAAATCAATTTTACGCTTGAACTTTTCAACTTAATATTTACTCGCCGCTTAGAGTACTGTAAACTGAAATAAGAAAAAAGAATGTTTAAAACCGTACCATGTATTTCGTGCACTGACCAGCCGATTATCAAATAGAAACGAATTTGTGCGTATAATTGTTTATTGTGTTTGAAAAATTAAAATCTAAAGTAAATCACTAAAAGGAACATGAAAAATTTATAATGAAAATTTTATCACAGCGCCTGAAAATTAGCTGAATTTAAAATTTGAATGAATTCATTTTAAAAATCCATTGAATAAGATAAAATTCTGAAATTCTTTATGTCATCGTCGATAAAATTCTGAAAATATTTATTTGATCGATAAAATTTGGAAATTATTTATGTCATCGATAAAATAATGAAATTATTTATGTCATCGATAAAATAATGAAATTATTTATGTCATCGTCGACAAAATAATGAAATTATTTATGCCATCGATAAAATAATGAAATTATTTATGTCATCGTCGATAAAATTCTGAGATTATTTATGTCATCGATAAAATTTTGAAATTATTTATGTCATCGTCGATAAAATTCTGAAATTATTTATGTCATCGATAAAATTCTTAAATTATTTATGTCATCGTCGATAAATTTCTGAAATTATTTATGTCATCGATAAAATATTAAAATTATTTATGTCATCGTCGATAAAATTCTTAAATTATTTATGTCATCGATAAAATTTTGAAATTATTTGTCATCGTCGATAAAATTCTGAAATTATTTTTGTCATCGATAAAATTTTGAAATTATTTATATCATCGTCGATAAAATTCGGAAATTATTTATGTCATCGATAAAATAATGAAATTATTTATGTCATCGTCGACAAAATAATGAAATTATTTATGCCATCGATAAAATAATGAAATTATTTATGTCATCGTCGATAAAATTCGGAAATTATTCTGTACATCGATAAAATAATGAAATTATTTATGTCATCGTCGATAAAATAGTGAAATTATTTATGACATCGATAAAATAATGAAATTATTTATGTTATCGTCGCTAAAATTCTGAAATTATTCTGTACATCGATAAAATAATGAAATTATTTATGTCATCGTCGATAAAATTCTGAAATTATTTATCACATAATCGAAAAAACTCTAAAAGTAATTATGACATCATCGATAAAATTCTCACATTATTTACAGAATTATAGATAAAATTCTGAATTTATTCATAGAATGTTCGATATAATTCTGAAAATATATATGGCATCGTCGAAAAATTCTGAAATTATTTATGACATCATTGAAAAAATCCTGAAATTATTGGTGGAATAATCGATATAATTCCGAAATTATTGATGACATAGTCAATAAAATTCTAGAATTATTCATGACATTATGGATACATTCATGATATTATTTATTAACTCAACGAAAACATTCTGAATTTTTCTATGACATTATCGATAAAATTTTGAAATTATTTACGACATCATAGATATAATTCTGCAATTATTTGTGACATCATCGAAAAACTTCTGACATTATTCATCACACAATCGAAACATTCTTAAATTATTCATGGCACCATTGATAAATTTCTGAAATTAATTATGAAAGCCTCCATAAAATTCTGAAATTATTTATTATATCCTCGAATAAATTCTAAAATTATTCATCAAATCATCGGAAATATTCTTAAATTAGTTATGACATCATCAATAAATGCTGAAATTATTTATGACATCATCGATAACATTCTGAAACTATTTATTAAATGATCGATAAACTTCGGAAATTATTTATGACGTCATATATAAAATTCTATAATTATCAATGACACCATCGATAACATTCTTAAATAATTTATTGCATCGTCGATAAAATTCTGAAGCTATTCATGAAATACTCGATTAAATTCTGCAATAATTTATGACATCATCGATAATATTCATAGCTTATTTATGACATAATCCATAAAATTATGAAATTATTTTTGCATAATCGATAAAATTCTGAATTTACTGATGACATCATCGATAAAATTCTGAATTTACTGATGACATCATCGATAAAATTCTGAATTTACTGATGACATCATCGATAAAATTCTGACAATTATTTAGTACACCATCGATAAAATTCTGACAATTATTTAGTACACCATCGATAAAATTCTAAAATAATTCACTTATTAGTTTTAAAAATTCTGAAATTATTTATGGTATCATCGAAATATTTATGAAATTACTTATGACTTCAGCAATAATATTCTTAAATTATTTACGACATAATCAATAAACTATCTGAAATTATTTATGACATCACCGATACAATTTTGAAATTATTTATGACGTCATCGCTAAAATTCTGAAATTATTTATGGACTCAGCGATTAAATTTGGAAATTATTGATGACATCTTCCATAAAATTCTGAAATTATTAAATCATCGAAAAAAATTTGAAATTATTAAATCATCGATAAAATTCTGAAATTATTAATTACATGATTCTGAAATTATTTATGAAATCATCGCTTTATTTATTTAATTATTTATGACACTATCAATAAAATACTTGAATTAATTATGACATCATGGATAAAATTCTGAAATTATTTATGACATCATCGATTAAATTCTTCAAATATTTATGAAATCCTCGATAATATACTGCATTTATTTATGCCATCATCGATAAAATTCTGTAAGTATTATGGCATCATCGCTAGTTCTGAAATTATTCATGGAATCATATATAAAATTCTGAACTTATTTATATCATCGATGAAATTCTTAAATTATTTATGGCACTACTAATAAGATTCTGAAATTATTTATGAAATCATTGATAAACTTCTGAAATTATTTATGGCATCATCGATAAAATTCTGAAATTACTTATGACTTCATCGATAAAATTCTGAAATTACTTATGACGTCATCGATAAAATTCTGAAATTATTTATGACATTATCGATAAAATTCTTAAATTATTTATGACATTATGGATAAATTTATTAAATAATGGAGAAAATTCTGAATTTATTTATAACATCAACGATAATATTCTGCTATTATTTATGACATTATCGATAAAATTATCAAATTATTGATTACATCATCCATAAATTTATCAAATTATTCATTACATATCAAAAAATATCTAAAATTATTTATGTTGTCGTCGGTAAAATTGATGAAATTCTTGAATAATTTATGGCAACATCGAAAAATTCTTTATTTAATCAAAGATAAAATTTTGGAAATATTAATGGCATCATCAAAATAATTCATCGATTCAATGTTGAAATTATTCATGAAATTATCAACAAAATTAGTGAATTATTAAGGACACCATCGTTAAAATTCTGAAATTATTAAAGACTTCGATTAAACCCTGAAATTATTTATGACATCATCGAAAAAATTTGGAAATTATTTATGACATCGATAAAATTCTGCAATAAGTGATGACATTGATTAAATTCTGAAATTATTGGTGACATCACCGATAAAATTCTGAAAATATTTAGGAAATTATCGATAAAATTGGTAAACTATTTATGGCGTTTTCGTTTAAATTCTGAAATTATGACATCATCAGTAAAATTTTTAAATTATTGATGACATCATCGATAAAATTCTAAAATTCTTTATGACATAAACGATAAAATTCCGAAATTATTGATGACATAGTCAAAAATATTCTTAAATTATTTGTGAAACCATCGATAAACATCTGAAATTATTTATGACATCACTATAAAATTGTGAAATTATTTATGACATAATCAATAACATTCTGAAATTATTTAAAATCGTGAAATTATTCATGACATAATTCATAAAATTGTAAAATTATCTATGACAGCGTAGATAAAATTCTGAAATTATTTATGTCACCGTCAAGAAAATGCTATAATTATTTATGACATAATCGATAAAATTCTGAAATTATTTGAGACATCATCGAAACATCCACAATAATTTATGACATCATCGAAAAAATTCTGAAATGACATATGACATTATATGACATCATCGATAAATTTCAGAAATAGTTTATGACGTCAACAATAAAATTATGAAATTATTTATAGCAACATCGTTAAAATTCTGAAATTATTTATGACATCGACAAAATTCTGAAATTATTTTTGACATCATCAATAATATTCTGAAAATATTTTTGAAGTCATAGATAATATTCTGAAATTATTTGTGACATCATAAGTAAAATTCTGAAATTATTTGTGAGATTATTGATAAACCTCTGAAATTATTTACTAATTGATCGATAAAATTCTGAAATTATGTATGACATCATCGATAATATTGTGAAATTTTTTTGACATCATCAATAAAATTCTGAAATTTAGTCATAACATCATCGAAAAAAGACGTAATTTTTTTTATGACATCCTGGATAAAATAATGAAATTATTTATAGCATCATCGTTACAATTCTGAAATTATTTATGATACTATGGATAAAAGTCTTAAATCATTTATGACATCATGTAGAAATTCTTCTAATTTTTTTATTACATCATCGATAAAATTCTGAAATTATTATAAAATAATTTATGACATCATCATCAAAAATCTGAAATTGATACAATTTTGAAATTATTTATGACATAATCGTTAAAATTGTGAAATAATTTATGCCATCATCGATAAAAGTCTGAAATTATTTATGGCATCATCGATAAACTTCTAATTTTTTTATGAAATAATCGCTATAAAATCTGAAATTATTTATGACATCAGCGATAAAATTCTGATATCATTTATGATATCGTAGATAAATTTCTGCAATTATTTCTGACAACGATAAAATTCTTAAATTATTTATGACATGTACGATTAAATTCTGACATTATTTATGACATCATCGATACAAATCCTTAATTATTTATGAAATCATCGAAATAATTCTGTAATTATTCAGTACATCATCGATAAAATTCTGAAATTATTTCTGAAACTATCGATAAAATTCTGAAATTATTTATTATATCATCGATAAAATTCTGAAAATGTATATGACATCATCGATAAAATTATGAAATTATTTGACATTATCGATACAATTCTGAAAGTAGTTATGACATCAGCGATTTAATGATGAAATTATTTATGACATCATCAATAAAATTCTTAAATTATTTATGAGATCATCGATAAAATTGTGATATTATTGATTACATCATCGATAAAATTCTGAAATTATTTATTTCATAATCGATAAAATTCTGAAATTATTTATGACATCATCGATAAAAATCTGAAATTATCTATGACATCATCCATAAAATTCTTAAATGTTTCTGAAATAATCGATAAAATTCTAAAATTATTTACGATGTGAAATTATGTATGACACGGTGGAGTAACTTCTTAAAATATTCATGCCATACTCAATAGAGTGCTTAAATTATTTATAACATAATCGATAAAACTGAAACTATTTATGAAATCACCGATGAAATTCTGAAATTATTTATGACATCTTACATGAAATTGTAAAATTATTTATGACTCCGTCGATGAAATTGAAAAGTTATTTATCACATTGTCGATAAAATTTTTAATTATTTATGACATTGATAATATTCTGAACTTATTTATGACATCATTGAAAAAATTCTTTAATTATTTATGACATCATCGATGAAATTCTAAAATGTTTTATGACATCATCGATAAAATTCTGATATTATTTGTGACACCATCGATAAAATTGTGAAATCATTTATGACATCATCGATATTATTGTGAAATTATTTATGACATCATCGATAAAATTCGGAAATTATTAATGCCATCATCGATAGAAATCTGAAATTATTAATGGCATCATCTATAAAATTCTGAAATTATGTATTAATCCATCGATAAAATGTTTTAAATTATTTATGACATCATCAATAAAATTCTTAAATTATTAAGCACATTATCGATATAATTCTGAAATTATTTGTGACATCATCGAAAAATTTATAAAATTCTCATGACACTATCGATATGTTGACATCATGTATAAATTCTGAAATTAATTATGACATAATCGATAAAAATCTTAAATTATTTATGATATCATCGATAAAAATCTGAAATTATCTATGACATAATTCATAAAATTTTGAAATTTTTTCTGACATAATCGTTTACATTCTCGATTAATTTATGGTATCATCGATAAAATTCTAAAATTATTTATAACATAATCGATAAATGACTGACATTTTTATGACATTATATATAAAATAATGAAATTATTTATGACATCATCGTTTAAATTCAAAAATTATTTATGAAACTGTCGATAAAATTCTTCAATTATTTATAACATCATGTATAAATTCTGAAATTTCTTATGTCATCATCGATAAAATTCAGAAATCATTTATGAAATCATCGTAACTTTCTGAAATTAATTATGACATCATCGATAAAAATCTGAAATCATCTTTGACATCATTGATAAAATTCTTAAATTATTTATGTCATCACGATTAAATTGTGAAATTATTAATGACATCGATAAAATTTAAAAATTATTTATGAAATCATCGATGAAATTTTGAAATTATTTATGACATCATCGATAAAATTCTGCATTTCTTTCTGATATCGTTAAAATTCTGAAATTATTTATGACAGTATTGATGAAATTCAGAAATTATTGATTTAATCATCGATAAAATTCTGAAATTATTTATTACATCGTCGATAAAATTCTTCAATTATTTATGACATGATCGATTAAATTCGAAAGTTATTATGAAATCATCAATACAAATCTGAATATATTTATGATATCATCGATAACATTTTTTAATTATTTATGACTTCATCGATAAAATTCTGAAATTATTTATGACATCATCGATAAAATTCTAAAATTATTTATGACATCATCGATAAAATTCTTAGATTATTTCTCACCCTATCGTAAAATTCTGAAATTATTCATGACATCATCGATAAAATTCTGAAATTATTTATGACATTATCGATATAATTTTGAAATTATTTTTGACATCATCGATGTAATTCTGAAATTATTTTTACATCATCGATATAATTCTGGAATTATTTTTACATCATCGATTAAATTCTGAAATTATTTATCATATCATCGATAAAATTCTGACATTATTTATGAAATCATCTATAAAATTCTGAAATTTTTTATGACATCATTGATAAAATTCTGAAATTTTTTATGACATAATTGATAAAATACTGAAATTTTTTATGACATCATTGATAAAATTCTGAATTATTTATGACATCATCTATAAAATTCTTATATTATTTATGACATCCTCGATAAAATGGTGAAATTATATATATCTACTACTGTTTACTTTTCAAACACAACAATTCTTCAATTTTGTTCAAAATATTTTTTCAGTGCGAACAGCATCCTTCGGCAATACTGTTTATTCTATCAGAAAACAATTCATGACAGCATTAAGTACAGTGCAATCAAGTCTGTTTATTGCAGTTCTCGCCTTCTATTTCTTTACAAATTCATCGTTAATGAAAATTACCTTATTTTTGTAATTATTTTATGTTGTCGCCCAAGATTTTATGTTTTCAATTTTATTTTATTTTCAAGAGTATAAAAAAAATCTTACGATGATGTTTACACGTGTATACATGCAAAGTAAATATTAAAATATCATTGATATCAGTCCAAGAACAATTAGATTTCTGCGTGACTTGAGCTAGACTGCAGCCATTTGAAGACGTAATATGATAGGTGCAAATCACTGATACATAGAATTTCTCTATTTTTGGGTATCAACAGCGCCAAAGATATTTCCTCGTAGGGTCTCTCTGATGTGATCTCATCCTAGTCAGCTTTGCTGGAGTACCTTTGCATTTTGAGCAATAACTCTTCAACTTGGGTGCGAAATTTTAGAGTGATATCTATCATTATCACAGCATGATCAGTATTCCCGAGTGGGCAATGGGTATTTGTTACACAATCCTAAGGAACTGTTGTCAGAAATAGATCACAAAATTGAAACTTGCTGATCCCGACGATCTGGGCGACGGGTCTGGAATGTACTGTATGTATCAAGGGACAGGATATAAAAAGTTATGGATGATGCTACCAGCTATGTCTGTGTAGTTAGAGAAACCAAACCAATTAGTGTCGTGGGCGTTAAACTCACCAAATACATGTATTTGGGCGCTAGTGTCAAGGGGGAGTGCAACATCTTTGCTGTCAGAGACATGGTTGATTAAAGTGCAATGTTGTGTCGAGCGAGAGCGATAAAGAAATACATGTAGCTATATTGTAGAGTTAGTTTAAAGCACATGAAGGCCTGGTCATCTAATTTTAGTGTCGATTCACTAGTCATGAGGAGGGATGCGAATCGTTGTTCGAGTGTATGTCTGATTTGATCGTTATTTTGGATTGAGCTGCCATTTTATTTTATTTCGTAGTTTCAGTTTAAGCAAAGCAGATGTGCAACACAAATAGACAGGAATGTGGCCTCGGCAATGCTAAACAAAGATGAGTGCAGCGTCCATTTCCATGCACTACATGGCACTATAAACATCCCGATATTATACAACTGATAGAGCAGCCGCTCTAAGTACTACTAGAGAGTTAGGGCTCCGGTACTGTTAGTCGAAAACAGCAGCCAGAAATAGTCAAAATGGTACCCTTAAACCTGTCAGACAAGAGTGACCAGGTCCAATCGTGTTAGCACACGTGGTAAACAAGCAAATCTAAAATATACAGGTTTAGGGGAAGGGAATGAGGCGGATATGGGGGACGGCATTCATTGCCCTAGTCATAAAAGAAGGATAAGCATTAGGTATCTCTAATGAGTCTCTGATATCGCACCTATACTCCTGGTTACTAAGCAAAGAATGAAGATGCAACTTCTTAAGGAGTAGATAAGCTCAGGTTTGCAAAACGGTGATTTGATCGAGTCACCAGGTCTAGGGAGATTGTCGACCAGAACTGAGGAGGCCTCCCTCCCCCATTTGGTGCCAAGACGTATGAGGTTAGTGACGAAGGTTTACATATCGGAGTTTTCTTTCTCATGGATGGAGGGTCTGACTAGATCTACGGGTTATCCCGGCGCCTGGATTCAAAGATAGATGTTTCTACACTCCCGCATGGGTAGTTAGGATAATTAGAATTAGTATAAAAGATAATTAGCGTCTGCTTTGAAGTTACATTCCTCAAAATAGGATTAAGATTGGAGGATGCGGATTATTCACACGTTTTTAGTAAAAGTTTGTATGAGCATGGAATGTAGATTTAAGGGTTATATCTACTAAGATTCAGCAAGGATTAAGTATGGTTTGTGGATTAATAAATACATTAGAAAGTTCTAGTATAAAGAGTTAGAGTACGATTCGAAATATGGTTTATGGGTTAGTTTTCATGTCAGAACAATCACTAGTACTTTCACCCATCTAAGTGAAAGAAAAATATAGAGATGCTACTTAATATAGATCAATTTAAATCTAAGCACAAACAAACTATGGCTAATAACCATCTATTTCATAGATAAGCTATAAAATATAAATATAAGTTAAGCTAATGAATGCCTTGGACCGGAAGCTAAACTACCCTCCCAAGGTGCGTGCAAAGTATGTGATCTTATAGCAGTTTGGGGAAAAGAGCAATTGGTTATTTGTCCAGTTGAAACAGGAGAGAAGATACAACTTACAATATGGTATTAATATACATTAGGATCTACAGTAATTTGGATTTAGTAGTATAAGGATTTGGAATATTTTTATCATGCAAAACAGACATAGACAGTCGTTTTGGAGGCAATGTAACTAGCCCTTTATTAACTAACTTCAAAATATAAATTTAAATGGAAAATAATTTACTCTCTTTCAGAAATATGTATATATTTAGGCACGTAGATCAGTCCATATGTATGAATTTATTGTGTAACAGTTTATATGTAATTATATAAATAACTACGTGTCTCCAATAAAATATACAATAAACCATTAATTAGTGTAAAACTACATCCACCGAAATAGCTCATACGCTCACACCTCAAATCAACAAAACATGCAACTGCTCTATTGTGTGTTTATTTTACGGCCCATTAGCCCTTTGGGGGAGGGTTTAAAATAAAAGTATAACATACCTTTTTATATATTCTTTACGTTTCTGGTCGTGTCTTCGAGTGGTTTGTTTCCCGACCTCAGCTACTGGAACAAAAGCTCTCTAATGTATAACGAAAGTCACATTTCTCGGGACATTTTGAACTTTATTCGTTTCGCGGCCGAAGTCGTGTCCCTGTTCTCTGCCCATACTTAGAAGGAGAGTGGAAATTTCTCTATGGATTCATCTGCCATCGCCACTCCACGTTGCTTCCACGATAAGACTTCATCTTCCGACGCTGTGTCTGTCGTACTTGAACTGTCGGCTCTAAACTCGAACTTGAGACTAACTGACTGACTAAAAATGTACTATATATGCGTTTTTATATTTTAGGCATAGATGAAAGATATAGGTCCCTACGTCACTGATACGTTATTATGCACTCAACGCTCGTTCTTATTAAGGTTGCTCCAGTTTTAAGCGAGAATCAACCATTCTGATTTGCTTTGACTCCTTGATTCTTCACTAAAAAGCCTATTAAACCTCAGTGGATTTGCGTTTCATTACATAACAACCAAGCTGAAAATTGTGCCATCACCACCAATCACTTATTTACACCTCCACACACCAATATCAACCTGTGGTGACTAATGCATACAGAACCAGCAGCAGTGAAGTGACGGTTGCTAAGAAATTAACGATACAGACTCACAACCTCGGTGTGCCATGTCCGCAGCCAGTTCGTTCTACAGAAATACTTCGACTTAGGGGCGTTTGCAACCATTATCTTAAGTACCCGATATCCGTCTAGAAAAATTCCTAATTGAAAGATACTGGGGAAACGAATGCTAATAAATTCATTATCAGTACGCAAACAAACAGGCACCAGTAGCACAAAAGGCAACTGCATTGATGAAAAAAAGGTCCTATTGTTAAAGGAGACATAGCTAGAATTCTCATTACTTGTGAAAATGCATATTTAATTGTGTATTAAATTTGATTCACACTATTCATTGGTTTAGTATTCTATTGAATCATTCGCTTTTAGAGTAACACTAGAAATTCAATCTGCAAATATATTGTTTGTATTTGTAACGTTGTGAACTGAGTATCAAGTGCTCCCGTAAAACTGATGTTATGGATGATATGTATATTCCTTGTTCAATGATATGATCATACATATAAACACACACACACATACACACAAAGAAAAATGTAAATCCAATGAACAAACTCCTGGGTTATCATAACAGGGTCTATTGTGGTGAAGCATTTTAAACCTAGAATGGAGGAGAATTGAAGCAATGATCACATGCGACTGACTGCTATGCCATCCCATTTAGGGAGTTCTGAAATTTATGAATACTCATACATTTCAGCTGGGGATGGGGAGGAAATGTAGTACTGTATTTGTTTAGTTGCGGCTTTCAGCGTAATAAAATAAATATTCTTCCTGAGTGATGAGAGCTGTCACGTAAAAGTTGGGCAATATTTTTCCTATAATCCCGTTCTAACAGCTTTCATTATTTCTCGTTTGACCAGCATTCCGTGGGGAGAAAGAGAGAAGGGGTAGCATCCCATCCATCTCGCGCAATTAATTAGCTAAGATAGCATTGCTGAGGTAAAAAAGACAATTGAAATTATTTTATTAATGTATAATGTATAATATTGTAAAATAAATGGTTAAATTCTTTTTGTTTCTACAAACCTGCGTTGCATGTCATTTGTCTCCACCCAAGTAAATATCACAGCTAGAAATCAAAACAAAGTCGAAATTACAGACAAATTGACCCAAGAAACGGTGATCTGAACTGGACATCAACAAGCAAAAGAAGTCGACACTACTGAGGTATGTTTTATTGTTTTTGGAATATCGTTTGCTAACACCGGCGGAACCTGAGCTCGTTCGCATAACGAAGCAAGTACCTCTCCCCGGTAAACGTCTCAATAGCGGTTAGATAACAACCCGCCGGCAAACGGATGGGTTATAATGTTGTGCCTATCATTTGATCATGTCTAACACTTGGGGAGTTGGTTTCATCAAACAAGTTACACTCCTCGGCAAGCAAACATTGTCATATTCGTTGCCGTTTCCAGGATGTTTCTTAACCAAGTAAATCTCCCCGGGTTAACATATATTATCATATAATTACCTTTTAATATATTTTCTCCCACTATCCTAAAAACTGAATTTTATAGTATGTTTGCTAAATTTTGTAATAAATTAAGAAATATGACTTAAGTTTCCAAAACGTGATATAAACCTTATTTTATTCTGTTCATAACATTTCCACTTTTGTATGTCATGTCCGTATTTTTATATTTTTTGTTCTTTACGGCTTTAGTATGAATATGTTATTTAATTTTTTTAATAAGATTACTTATATCTTAGTCTACTTCTTATAGTTTTGTGTATACGTTTAATTGTTGTTAGTCCGAAGATGTTTTGTCAAAATGAGTCTATAGCAGATACATGCATGAAAATATGTAGCTAAAATATTTGTATAAAATGTTTATACCAAATTTATAGCTCTACTTTTAATTGCATACTATAAATACAGTAAGGGGTTCACAATATTCATGAAAAAATAGCTTAACAATATATATATATATATATATATATATATATACCGAAAATTAGTCGCACAATATAATATTCAAAGAATGTCTATGGAGTCATGGCAGTACCAGATTGCCGGGTCGTAATGTTTAAAAACCGTAATGTCTTTTCTGACAACACTGACGAAGTAAGAAAAAATTTTGCTGAGAGGAATTAGCACAGAGTGAGTGGCCCAGCCGATGCTTTGTAAAATGTATAGTTAAAAACAAAGTAGGTTGCTTCTTTCTGTCCAAACCGTGTCGCAAGAACAAAATATTAAATAAAATAAAAAAAATATTTATTGGGGTTTATTCATTATTAGAATTATCATCACTTGAAGAAGTTTCGTTTCATCGCTAAGAAATTCTAGACAAAATAGTCATTTTTCTGATTTCTTCAGATTTCACCGTAAATTCAATAACTACCAGATGATTATGATGATATTAAACAAATTTGATTGATTTTTTTTTTCTCATATCTTTTGATGATACAGTAGACTTGCTCTTCTTCATCCACTTTAGGTTGTTTTCGCAGTGTGTTAACTTCCTTTATCACGGAATACAGTCTATTATTAATGTTGTTGTTATTATTATTATTATTATTATTATTATTATTATTATTATTATTATTATTATTATTATTATGCAACTGTTGCTTTTTGATTTTGTTAAGTTGATTGATCGGAAACTGACCTTTCCCGAAAGACTTGATGTAACCTTTAATTTTGCGTCCTTTGGTATTTTGTATTGGTTATAGCTTTGAGCAATACTTGTTCTATCCAAAGACAGACTCATATGATGTCTGTTTCTCAATGAAAAACTTCAATTAGAAGTTGTGGGTATTTCGAGAGATTTCCTTTAAAACAAATGTTAAATTTGTACACCATTTTCTGAGAAATCCAATACCTCAAAGGTGCTTCATACTAAATATGGGGCAATTCTTATTTGTAGTCTGGGAGTGTATAAAAATAAAATACATAGCGGAAAGTTCGATAATAACATAGCTTATTATTATTATCATTATCATTATTATTATTATTATTATTATTATTATTATTATTATTATTATTATCATTATTATTATTATTATTATTAATGATAATGATAATAATAATAATAATAATAATAATAATAATAATAATAATAATGATAATAATAATATTAACAGCGTTATGCTCGTACTATTCTTTAGTGTGAAGGGTGGAATTACGGTTGTTTGCAGTCGACGTAAATGTTGAACAGTAAATCGTAAATCGTTTTATGAAAGTTTTGATTAGTGAAAATGTCGTCTATTAAAAGAGTTATAGGAAATGTAATCTTTATGAATTAAAGAATGGATAATTTTATGAAGCCTGATGTTTTGTTGTATAGAAGATTGCTGGGACCATACGCTCGTTATTTGTATATGCATATTTATGTGTTGTTGACAAACCCATTATATATATATATATATATATATATATATATATATATATACATGTGCGAAAATGGTTCTTACATAATATTTGTGTCCTATTCGATGCTATTCCATTTAACTCTATGTTCATAAATAAAGGGTTTATCGTCATTCAAAGTGTTAAAAGATAAGAAATGTTAGACACGTTGTATATATGTGTGTGTGTGTTTGCGTGGTGTGTGTGCATGAGCTTGTGTGTGAGTGTATATGTGTATATATTATATTGAAAGTCATTTTTAATATCATGCAGTATTAGGGTACTTTCTCATTGATACTATTGTTTGCGTAGACAATATTACAAAACAAATTTTGTCCTCAGTACTAGATATAAGAAGGGACCTTAATGTTTGGAAACTTAATGTTGTACAAGATTTAACTAATAAAAGCTTAATGCATGGCATATTGCATGTGTATCACGTTGTTATATATATATATATATATATATATATATATATATATATATATATATATATATATATATATATATATATGTACATATCTCCATACCTAGGTTTCGTAGTCTTCATATAAAATCCGTTGGGCTAGTCTCAGCGAGATTCGAAACTGCTTTCTTAGAGACTGGCGTTCAGAGCATTACCAATCGAAGCTTATCGTGCAAATTAGAGATAATATACCATATTTTATATTAGATATAATTGTATTATTATATTTTACGGACCTGAAATCAGAAGTTATCGATATTTTTTTTTTTTTTACAAAAGAACATTATTCCCCCCCATATATATATATATATATATATATATATATATATATATATATATATATATATATATATATATATATATATATATATATATATATAGTAATTTATGAAATATATGTGGCGATTAAGCTACACTGAATATTCGGCGTTTCATCCACTCTTGGATTCATCAGGCTTATGCGCGAATTCTGTGGTTGTTTATCCTTTTTTATATGATCCTCTTCTATTGAGGATTTAGTGAGCCAATCAGCTTTCTAGTATCCACCGCGCCCCTTCCTATCAGCCAATGGGCATGCATTTTATCGAACAAAGGATCTGTTTTAAAACTAGGTTAGTGGTTTAAGGCAGACATTTTTTTTTGCTAGTTTATATACAAATATACATATATGTACATACATATATGCACATATATATACACGTATATATGCATACATATATGTTTGATCGTTTATGTATATTCATGTTTATTTGATTTATTTATCTGTTTATTTTCTATTGTTTTTGTTAGTTTTAAAACTATTTTGTATCGCTATCCTAGAGTAAATTTTATTTTGTGAACACAGTTATTTGCTATTTCTCTTCTACAGTTTAATAGATTTTGGGGTTCTTTAAAGTACAGGATAGCAAATTTTTCATGAAGGCATAATCTGCATGGGTCGTCTAAATGCCTACATGTGGTAGCTTGTCTTATTATTTTCCATTCGACTACCGGCGAATGTCCGCTTTCTTTGAGTTCCCAGTATTTATTCGCTAGTGTTGTTTTTATACGGTGTTTTTTATTGTTGAATGTACTTTTGTGGTCATAGTATCGGGTTTGGAAATCTAAGGAAGTCATGCCTACGTAATATTTCTTGTTATTCGGGTTTACTTTCGCAAATATTGTTGCCTGATAAACTACGCTTTTTGTTAGACATTTATTTTGAACTGGGCGAAGTGTGCAGTGTCTACAGTTGCATTTATCTTGTTCGTTATTAGTATTTTTATTTATAGTGTGGTTGTTCTTGTCCGGGGTTGGTTTGTTATTATTATTATTATTATTATTATTATTATTATTATTATTATTTTTATTATTATTGTTATTATTATTGTTATTATTATTATTATTATTACTATTTTATTATTAATATTTCTGCTAGTGTTAATTTTATTTTTGTCATTGTGTCTACTTTTTTATTGTTTATTTTGTTGTTGTTTACATTGTTTTTATTTAGTATTTTGTTATTATGTGCTTTAATTATCATCTCTAAATTTTCGCAACAACTGTAGGATAACTTTAAGGTATTTTCATTGAAGATTTTGTGTAAGGGGTTGGTTGCGGGAAAGTGTTTTTCAATAAGATCTAGAAATTTCTTGCCAAGTTTTGTTTTTAACATTTGATTGTATGGGGCCGTATACAAAATTATAGTTCGTTTTCTTCTATTTTTAGTTTTATTATAGTTATTGGTGTTTTGTTGCTTATATTTGATATCGATATTTTTGCATCCACTATTTTTCAGGGTTGTTTCGTAGATATTGGTTGACCTGTTAAATGCATTTTCATCGCTTGAGTTATTACTGAGTCTACTTACGATCGAGTTAGGAATGTGTTTTATAATTGATGGTGGGTAATTGGGCTTAGGATTTACGTAAATTGGAGTAGCGTTATCTTTTAAGTATGGTTCATATGTGTTTTTATCTCAGTTTAGCGTGACCTCCAGGAAGTTTATTATTTTTATGTTAGTTGATACGTCTGCTTTTAGGCCTAATTTTTTCATTTCTTTGTGTATGATTTTCTTAAAGTTTTCTCCCTTGCTTTTGTTGCAGTTTTTTTTATTATAGCTAGTCCGTCATCTCTATATAGGCCGATATCCGTAGTATCGAATATGCTTGTGAGGGTATATAGAATGAATAATCCCGCAAGATCTGATGCTTCTGCAGAATCCTTGGTACCTATCGCCAAATCAAACGAATTTTTCATTTTAGTTTTTATCTATTGGTTATTGTTATTTATTAGAACTGATTTTCTACATTTTTAATGATGTTGATTTCTTCCGAGGATATATCAGTGTATGCCTCGGCAAATTCTAGGGCAATGTTAAAAAGTTCTTCGGATATCGAGAGATAAAAGTCTATGATGTAAAACTGTATAAACGTATACTTATCTTTGTTTTCTATATTTTTAAACCAGGTGATTGCTTCTGTAGTATTTGCCAACTGGTTTAGTTCTAGGTCTTGCTTTATTTGGTTGTTTACTCTAGAAAGTATTGTTTTGCTAATTCTACCTATTTCTGGTTTAGTTGGTTATATCAGGCGGGTTCTGGGATTATTATTAAAGTCCCATTTGTGGTCTTTAAGATGAATGTATGCCTCTGTAGGTTTCAATTTGCCAACTTTATCGCTAATTTTAATTTATCGGTAATTTTTTACTTTCAGTGTTTATTATATCTATGTAGTCGCACTCGTTTGTGTCTAGTTTTTTGTAGTTTTTTATTAATGTTACAGAAAATCTTCAATGAAAATACCTTAAAGTTATCCTACAGTTGTTGCGAAAATTTAGAGATGATAATTAAAGCACATGATAACAAAATACTAAATAAAAACAATGTAAACAACAACAAAATAAACAATAAAAAAGTAGACACCATGACAAAAATAAAATTAACACTAGCAGAAATAATAATAATAATAATAATAATAATAATAATAATAATAATAATAATAACAATAACAATAATAATAATAATAATAATAATAATAATAACAAGCCAACCCCGGACAAGAACAACCATACTATAAATAAAAATACTAATAACGAACAAGATAAATGCAACTGTAGACACCGCACACTTTGCCCAGTTCAAAATAATGTCTAACAAAAAGCGTAGTTTATCAGGCAACAATATTTGCGAAAGAAAACCCGAATAACAAGAAATATTACGTAGGCATGACTTCCTTAGATTTCCAAACCCGATACTATGACCACAAAAGTACATTCGACAACAAAAAACACCGTATAAAAACAACACTAGCGAATAAATACTGGGAACTCAAAGAAAGCGGACATTCGCCGGTAGTCGAATGGAAAATAATAAGACAAGCTACCACGTGTAGGCATTTAGACGACCCATGCAGATTATGCCTTCATGAAAAATTTGCTATCCTGTACTTTAAAGAACCCCAAAATCTATTAAACTGTAGAAGAGAAATAGCAAATAACTGTGTTCACAAAATAAAATTTACTCTAGGATAGCGATACAAAATAGTTTTAAAACTAACAAAAACAATAGAAAATAAACAAATAAATAAATTAAATAAACATGAATATACATAAACGATCAAACATATATGTATGTATATATATGTATATATATGTGCATATATGTATGTACACATATGTATATTTGTATATAAACTAACAAAAAAATGTCTGCCTTAAACCACTAACCTAGTTTTAAAACAGATCCTTTGTTCGATAAAATGCATGCCCATTGGCTGATAGGAAGGGGCGCGGTGGATACTAGAAAGCTGATTGGCTAACTAAATCTTCAATAGAAGAGGATCATATAAAAACGATAAACAACCACAGAATTCGCGCATAAACCTGATGAATCCAAGAGTGGATGAAACGCCGAATATTCAGTGTAGCTTAATCGCCATATATATTTTATGAATTACTAACTAGCTCTACCTACGTATTGAGCACTTTCGAAGTAAATACTTATAGTTTACGCATAAATCTATACTTTTGTATAAATTTATGTGAGTAAAGGAAGTAGCTATATATATATATATATATATATATATATATATATATATATATGTAAATGACATAAAGAATTATTTGAAATAGAATTAATCAATGCTAAAGTACTGTGACAATCGCCCAATATATTTATCGATTAAATTATTGACATATTAAATTATATCATAAACAATAGTTTTCTTATCGTCTTATTTTCATGTTATTTTATTTTTTACTTAGCTTTTGTGATTTTTAGATTTATTTTGTTATTACTTTATATTTGCTAACTTTCTACTTCTTATACCTTTATTATTATTTCATAATTTGATACTATTTTATACTATTTATCCCATATTCTTGCGTATTTTTTATCGTCTTTATTCTACCATTTGTTTATCCTCTATCTTATTCACTTACAATTTTTTTATTTGATCCTGAATAATTTATTTCTTTACCTTTATTATTTTTCTAGCAGAACCCGTTAACCGGCGTTGCCCAGTGGAAGAATGCCTCTTCCTCGTAAAAAAAAACAAAAAAAACTACGGTTGTTGTTGTTGGCCAACCCCCAACGTAATAATGCTAAGAACGCGTTTCAGTATAGACACCTCTACCTTCCTCGTGTTAAGAACGTCGTATAGAACATGCATGACCAACTTCGCCATGGTAAGAACGGCTTTCGGAATAGACACCCATTTTATGAGGGGGGACTGTCCAAGTATTTGTCCCAAGTTCAACGTTGATATATGTTGTCAGCATACCCCTCCACAAATACTATAACCCTCTCCCCCCAAAAAAAAAGAATTGAGGGTGAGTGGCAATGAATTACAGTGTATATATGCATGCCATTATATATCGAAAACTACTTGTCTCCGCTAAAGTTAAAATAGATAATCTTATTTAGCATAGTCTAACACCTATAGAAGTCGTCAGTTTAACGGAAATAGTGTAGTTGGTGGTAATGTAAAAAAGTACCTAAAAATTAGTTAATGTCTGAGCAGTGTGGAAAAGAAGTCATGAAAAGAGAACTAAACAAACAAACCAACAAAAAACAACTATAGCAAAAAAAAAAACAAAAAAAACAAAAGCCAATATATAATAAATAAGTATATCCGTAGACAATTTTATAAAAGGGAAATTTTAACTTTTAGCGGCGTAAATTATTTGACATACAAAGAAAGTAAAAAAAAAAAAAACAAACCCGGCGTAAATGTAGTCGAATACAAAGTGAATGAAAAGTAATGAAAATGATAATTTATCTTAACATAATTCAGGTTTAGAGTGTGAAAATGTGTTTTATATAACTAGAAATAGATTTTATGATTTTGAAAGGGAAATGTTTTTTGCCTTATCACCCCAATCTAGGCTTGGTGTCACTTGGATGTAGGGGCGACTACAACTCTCTTTTATTAAGAGATTCGGCGGAAAAAAATCCCCCCTGTGAATTTCACAATTTATATATTTTTTTTTTCACGTTAATCTCATCGATAGCAAACTTAACTTAAAAAGTAAAATTGTAAAAAAAAAAAAAGGAAAGAAAAAAAACTTTTATAGTCGGGGATCCGTTTTCAATTATAATGTTCTACTGAATTGAACATGTACTTTGTGACCACCACCGGGAAAAATATTGTCGCAATATTTTTCTCGGTGATGGTCACAAATCCCCTATTTCAAGTAAATCCCCCTTAGTTATAACCCATTAATACATGATTAAACAAGCATCCTCTTTCAATCACTTACCCTACATTCTTCCCTTCATATTGCACACATATATTAAATCCACCATGGCAGATATGCTATATACATACCTTCATTATATAATAAAAACTATATTCCTCCTACATCGCAGAGATCACTGTAGAGCTCTCATCCTCTCCCGGAACAGTCTCAATATGTTATCCCTTACTATACAATTATTTCACTCATAATGCTAGACGTTGCATTGCTATTATGTTAACTAATATTATCTCTCCTCTTCTGATGAGAATAATTACGCTTCGAAATACAATATATAAAGCGTTTTACTTTTGCTACACACTTAATTGATGTATCATTCTTATTGAATAAAAGTAATGCATCTATATATACATTAGTATATATTTTATATTGTCGTTTTTCTTATTTTATTTGTGCTCTATAAAAGCTCCAAAACAATTTGTTGAGTTTTGCATTATTCCGATAAGTCTCGTCTTTAAACATCGACCTGTTCTTATTCTTTTAACTCCCCCATATCTATCTATCTATCTATATATATATATATATATATATATATATAAACATTTTAATGCCATATATATATATGTGTGTGTGTGTGTGTGTGTGTGTGTGTGTGTGTGTGTGTGTGTGGCATTAAAATGTTTCTATCCCTAAATATAAAACGAATAAAAAGAGAAAGATTTTAAAATTGATCACGATTTGCCATATTAATAAATCATTTTCTTAAGATATATTTATTGCGGAATCCGGCATTTCAGTGCATCACAATCACGAATGAAGAACAATCATGAAATAAAATGCGCTATCATATATGGTAGATAACATATTCTTTAGGCGAGCTTTTGTTGTTCATTATCGAAATCATAATTTTGAGAATTGGAAACATTTTTTCGAATTTGTTTTTGCGATTATTTCATCATCATCATCATCATACTACTACTACTACTACTACTACTACTAGTAATAATAATAATAATAATAATAATGGTTAATATTTACACACATCCATGCGCGTGCACACACAGACACATATATATTTATACATACATACATAAATAAATAAATACATACATACATACACACATATATTTATATAGATACTAGCTGAATCGGCTCGACGTTTCATAAGATCTATGTTACGTTCGAATTTCTTTGAAACAATATTTCATTTCCATTTCAGCGGACCTGAGAGCATCAACTTCTAGACGAATTGGGTTCAGTTACTGTTAGACATTTTATTTGGAGTGGAGATGCAGCTAAGTTATTTATTCTGCAACATGTGGACATTTAAAACCTCGGAATAAGTTACCGATTCGTTCTTTTTAACTTACATTTTTTCGTTTTCATGAACAAGTAAACGGGATTGTAACTGCACGCCTCAAAAAGTGTAGCATTTAGTTCATGTCATTCAACAGGAGTTGATTACGTAGGTTCGCTATAAAAATATGAAATATTCCATAATTTATTTTTCTATCACTTAATAGTCACTCTGCTACACTTTGGCAAACTTTTTATTCATTTTTATCCACGCTTGGATGATTTTGTTCGCTTCTTTTTCCATGTTCGAGAGTATTATTTTTGTCAATACTGTCTCCGCTTTGTATTTGCCTGTTTTCACAAAATACCGTCGTTTGCATGGTTTAGGGTGAACTGCCTTTCTCACACTGTCGTAACTGTTTTATATTTTGGAGGATTATTTTTCAAATTCCGTTTCTCATGATAATCCACGTAATATATTCTCTTCGATTATATTTTATTTTTATTATTCGGAATCTTTTGCGATGAGGCTTCATAATTTGTGTATTGATTTTTATTTTATTTTTAGGATTGCTTCCTCATCTTCATAGTTTCATGCTTTGTGTAGAATTGAAACAATGATTCAGAAAATGTTCATTTAGAACCGTGGAGACTCAACACCTCTATTCACTACGTCACGTGCTCGGAAGGCCAAAGGATTAGTTGGCTAAAACTGGTGAAAACTATGAGAGACAGTATATACTGGGAATAAAGTTACAAGAATGAACATTTCCATTCTATCACGGTTAACCACCTGAAGAAGACCAGGGGATGGGTTTGCCGAAACATGGTTAACAACAACATCCACGAAGATGTCGGCAAAAAAAAAAATGAATATATATTCTTTTCCTACTTTTTCCCACCTTCTCATTTCTCGTTTTACAGTCCCGTTTGTATTTCTTCTTTCATCAACCATTCTAGAGATTCGATTATGCATTTTTCTTGAGCTTTTAATGGTTACACTTATTTGTCGTCTTTCCATTTTTCCGTCAATATCGTTAGACTTATTATTTTTAGTCGTAGGACTGGTAGTATTAGCAGTAAATTTCTGATAAACATAGCGAACGAAGGAGAGAGAGAGAGAGAGAGAGAGAGAGAAAAGAGAGAAGAGAGAGATAGAGATAGAGGGGGGGAGAGAGAAAGACAGAGAGATGAAAACCATAAAAAGTGAATTTTATGAAGAAAGAGGTGGGGATGAAAGAGATGAAAGAAAGTGATGCAGATAAAAAATTAGCGGGGGACAAAACAAATAAATAAGAGATAAAATATATTTATTTTGCTAGTTTAATCCCCTAAAATAGTGACGCCAATAAAATAGTAACGCGAATAAAATAGTAACGCCAATAAAATAGTAACGCCAATAAAATAGTCGTAAGGAGTAAAGGAAAATTCAAAAACTGCAGAGGGAGAGCACCATGCAGAGCTCCATTCGTGATGGGAAATATTGGATCTTGGAGTGAGATCAGACATTCAGTTACAAAATAAAACTAGAGAAAAAGAAAAGGATAAACGAATGTAGTAGTAGTAGTAGTAGTAGTAGTAGTAGTAGTAGTAGTAGTAGTAGTAATAATAAAATCTGAGAGAGGAGGTAACAGAGAAAACTAAATGAAGAGAAAGAGAAAACGTATTTACATTAAAAAGAAGAGAGAAATACATGCGTATTGTGAAAGAGAATGATGGTAAATATATGAAGTCAAAGGGAAGTTTTCAAATGTGAAAAAGAGGACAAAAGAAAAATATAAAAAAGGAATAAAAGATAGAGAAACTATAAAATAATTTGAAAAAGAGAAAGCGAAAGAATAAAAATGTGTGAAAGGGGCCAAATAAATAAGAGGAGAATGCGAAAAAAAGGAGGAAAACATTATGAAGAGGAAAGATAGAAAAAGAGAACGAGAAAGAAAAAATATAACAGAAATAAAGAAAAAGGAGAAAATTAGAGATAGCGAAAGAGAAAACTCGATCGACAGAGGGAGGAAGAAAGATATAAAAAATATAGAGTTAGAGAAATAGGGAGAGGGGGTAGGTAATAGAAGTTCTTTAGAAAACAAGAGATATTTCAAACAAATACTTGCAAATAAATGTGATATTGGGAAGAAAAAATTCGCATGTCTGAATGCCGAGACAATGAAAACAAATTGAAAGGATGCAGGGATTTTTTTCATTTCCTTTTCGTCAGCCATTATGACTTATTGTGTGCTGTGCCCTGAAAAGCTTTTTAGGGTTCGGATTCTTAGTTAAAAAATGATTCATACCAGTCAATCGATAATCGATGACAGTTATGTTACGTATGAGTAACCTTCGCCCGAACAGAAACTAAAAAGTTCTCATTAAAATTTGTAAAAAATAATTTTGAATAATAACGCATATGAGATTTGTGCTGAACTTAATGAGGCCACTTGTCTTTTGTTCAAGTGAACACACCTGATTAACAAATAACTGATCAAGGTTGACTCTGATCAATCTCTTAGAATCCACGTTCAGCTGAGTTACTTTAGAGTATGACAATCTAAGTCTCATTAAACGAAGATTTTCTTAACATTCTGCCAGACAGTAGGGGATAACTTGCCTCTGAACTAAAATCAAATATAATAATCTTTCTCGACTAAAACAATGTTTATTTCTTACTATAATTCAGAAGGTTCCGTTTTTGGAATAATGAAATTCCCCCAAAACATTTTACTATGATGTCGCTGTCCGGCAAACATATATTTACAGTAAGGATCTAAGAGACCAAACTATATTGGTTATTTAAACAATTGTGGAATTTTATGTATAGAGAGGGATTTTGAAATGACGGTCAGTTGGTGAGAAACAACTTCAAACCTATAACAGACAGGTCCAGTAAAAATACAAATTATAAAGACTTAGGAGTGTGTGATGCAATCAAAACGGCCGGTGATTGCTGAGCGATTAAAGTAAATTTATGCTTAAATAAACTTATATGACCATTTCTCGTATATATGTGTGTATGT
This sequence comes from Euprymna scolopes, assembly GCF_053919585.1. Classification (NCBI taxonomy): domain Eukaryota; kingdom Metazoa; phylum Mollusca; class Cephalopoda; order Sepiida; family Sepiolidae; genus Euprymna; species Euprymna scolopes. The sequence goes on from NC_136516.1 coordinate 65,205,882, forward strand.
GTTCCTCGCGTCTATTGTACCTACTTGCATTAATCGATTATTTATTGAAATAAAAATAAAATCGATATAAAGTATGTACTGAAATTTTCAAATACTATTGAAATGACTATACTTTGGTGTTCGAAAAAATGTAAGAAATTCTGTCATTCCTAACCATATTACCTTAGCATATTCTCGCGATGGCGATTAAGAAATTTATTTCGTTTCAATATTTTAATAAATGCATCATTATTAACTAAATTATTATTTTATGAAAACTTTGTTCACTTAATAATTTAATGGCAAATATAATTAAACATTAAAATGGCAATATAATACAAATAATAATAATAATAATAATAATAATAATAATAATAATAATAATAATAATAATAATAAAAATAACAAAATTGTTTAAAAATGAAGCAACTCCCGGGCAACACCGAGTCAATGCATCCCACCGTCGATGCATTAGAGTTAATGAAAACAAACAGTTAGCGATTTGTATCAGGTTAACATGTGCTAATGCATAATGAAGACACTCAGAGGATCGCAGTCTTAAAACATCAAATATTTTTACTAAAAAACCATATGGCATAATTGCTACGGACAGCGTTTTTATTTATTGTTCGATATCTTCGTAAAAAGTTATTTTTCTACAAAAATCCATGCACGACACTTTGGTGGAGATTTACCAATGTTGAGGACATCCATTAATCAATGATCATCCAAGAGGATGTAACATTTTTTGCAAACGACGCCCATCATTGTCTACATGGAGGTGATAGCTATTGCTGGCTTTATGAGTGATTGTGAGATACATGTAATATCTCTGTAATTAAGTTCATATAACTTTGCTTGTATGATTTTTCATATTACTTTCTGCACAAACGACTATATTGAAGAAGGTCGCATTCATATTTTGAATACGATTCCAAAATAAATATCTCTCTGTCCATGTAAATACCCGCCACACACACACACACACACACACACACACACACACACACACACACACACACACACACACACACACACACACACACATATATATATGTATATGTATATATAGCATATATATAGTATATGTATATATAGCATATATATATATAGCATATATATATATAGCATACATATACATATACATATACATATATATATATATATATATATATATATATTTCATGATTTTCTTAGGTGTACAAAACTTTATTAAGGCAATCATGAAGGGAAGTCGTATTCCTTCGGAATTCATTTTATATTAAAAAAAAAGACCAGGGAGAAAAGGAAAATGGATAGCGACTAAAAAATAAAAGTAAGGAAATAGAGGAGAAAAAATCAAAACGAGTCAATTGACATGTTTCGCCCTCACTCATCAAAATTGGAATCGAGGGATTTATTTTTAAGAAATTCCTTAATGATAAAATCTAAATAAATTCCTTAATGATAAAATCTAAATAAGACAGCAATCGTATGGGGATCAGTCTCTAAAATTCATCCCCATACGATTGCTGTTGCTCCCGTCTCTTTTTTACTCTTTTTTCACGTGAAATCACCTTTTTCTTCACCCTATTCCTCTGCTTCACTTTTTGTGATCAAGTAAAATCTTTGACTTACTGTTTGTTTCATCAAATACTTTTGTATGCAAAATCCGATCCCGCATTTTGCTTATTCCTACCCTCTGATGAGAAGGAAAGTATTTCTTAATAAGACTATCCACTTATTTAGTGTTTCCTTTTCAAATTAAATATGCTTTTAACTCTTTTTCAAAGTGTTTTAACATGTTTTATTAACTATTTGCTCTTATATATATATATATATATATATATATATATATATATATATATATATATATATATATAAATGTAACTCTTGGTTCGTTCATAATTAATAGTCTAAATAACCACTGGGCGGACGGCTTCCACATTTTTGTATAATATGTTTACTGTACGCATGCGTGTTTCTATATATCTCTTTTTAATTATAACATTATACTTAATTTTTCTATAATAAACAGGTGGTTTTCTTTGTACGGATGGGCCATTTTTTATTTGGGGACAATTATTTCACACTGCGTGCCATCACGTGACATCACTAAACGGAACTTTTATATACCAAATTGACTTTTTTCGTTTAAAAATGGAATTATTTCTCTTTCATTCATATACTTTTTTTTAATATTTCGTGTTTTATATATATAAAGTACAATTGTTTAATGTTATTCTCTTGATTATATTTGTTTGGAAAGAAGCACAATTAAAAAAAAAGATCAAAATGGAGCGAAATTAAAATTTCCATTTCTATTTTTACAACAATCCAGCGCGTACTTCGCAAGTTTTATCATAAGTTAACGAGCAACCCATAAAAATCTGGTAACTGAGTGTCAAATCTGCTTTACACATATTTTACACATGCTTTTACACATATTGTAAAAAAAAATAGAACTTCTCCCTAACATACTGGCAATAATCTGGTTCCGTCCTTCCCTTCAGTGTTCTAATGAGAGGGATTGATTTACTAGGATCCGTATTAGAAGCTGAGCAAAATTATTTAATTGTTGAATTTTTTGCATTTTGGTTAAATTTTTAGTTTTCAATCGCTAAAAGCCCACAAAAATTGAACAAAAGATAAAATTAAAAAGAATTAAAAACTCATGCAGAATTCCCCCCTACACACACACACACATCGGATTCCAATTAGTTTAGGGTTCGACCGGCCATCGTGGTGACCGAATTCAGCCGAGCGTTGTCCAAATGTTTAAACACTAAACCAACATTTTATTTATGTTTTTACAGAATTAATTAATGATGGGAGTATTTTTTATGTTTATTTTCTTAACATCTGTTGACCCAAAAAATAATTTGTACAGTCTCTTAAAAAAAAACTAACTTTTCTCTACTTTCAGCTAACTATTTACAGTGTTCATATAAAGCATTCGTCTTTTCTTTTTATAATAAAAATTCGGGGTACTGCTTGGGTGTTGAGTTCAATGGCGACCAGCCTAAAAACACGCGTGACGCAAGCGCACGTAACACTTTTTCTTATTTACTAACGTTGTTATAGTAACTAAATGATTATCTGTCACATTATTTTGAAAAAAAGTTTTACTCTTTATGAATATTAAAATAAAAATTACTAAACATTTATTAATAATACCTCTTTTTTACAGACATTCGTTTTTAAATTTCTTAAATGACGACTTTTATCGACTTTTTTTTAAATAGCATTTGCGGATGGGTACGCTGAAATTTGTTTTAATTTCTTTTTAAATGACTTTTTAGTTACTACGACAACGTCAGTAAATAAAAAAAAAGTGTTACGTGCGCTTGCGTCAGAAAGGGGGCGATGCGTGTTTTTTATGCTGGTCGCCATGGAACTCAACGCTAAAGGAGTACCGAATTCTGTTTTCAAAAAGAAATGTTTACTACCAACTTTCTTTTAAAAACAAACACACTTTCACCTAACAATTTATGGCAAAAATAGCGACCCATAAAAATCTGGGGTGCTTCTACACTTTATTGCCGAAATTGGAGACGCCATTTTTTTCACGCACTTGCTATCCAAAACTAGGGGAGACATCATTATATGGCCGAACGATTGCTTCCGGAAAGGGAAATAATAAATTTACCAAAATTAACATTTATTACTTCCGGAAACGTTAAATTAAACTAAAATTAACAATTATTACTACGAGAAACATGGTAAACCGATGTTACTGGAAAAAATGAATCTTGACAATTCAAAAAATGTTTAAAATTATTTATTTGTTCGAAAAAAAAACCCAAACTATTTTATAAAAGTCCAATGTTGCTTTAAAAGTAAATAAAGAAAGTGAAAGAGGACATATATCCGTAATTGTTTAATTGGAAATGTTTCGGTTGAATTGATGAGAACGGGAAAGTTTTTCATTGAACAATTTTTTTTATTAAAAACAGAAAATTGAAATGACATATTCATAGTAGTTTAACGCGGGCGCCATTTGAAAACAAAAACAAAACCAAAACATTTATTAGTTATTTTTTGTTTGTTTATTTTTCGTTTGTGTGTTTTTTTTTTAGGGGGGGGGTTCGAACAAATAAATAATTTTAAATATTTTTTTTTAATTTGCAAGATTCATTTTCTCCAGTAATATCGGTTTACCAAGTTTGTGGAAGTAATAAATGATAATTTTAGTTTAAGGGAGTAATAAATGTTAATTTTGGTAAATTTATTTAGTTTAATTTATCGTTTCCTGAGATAATAAATGTTAATTTTGGTAAATTTATTCTTTCCCTTTCCGGAAGCAATCGTTCGGCCAAAAAATTCACCTTTTCTTGGGGAAAACAATTTTTATCGATAAAAAGAAATTGCAAAAATAAAATAAATAAACAATACAAAATGCAATTTTTTATGAGGAATGTGTTCCATTTTAACAAACTGAGCCACAGCAACGCATGGCCGGGTATATATATATATATATATATATATATATATATATATATACATATATATATATATATATATATATACTAGCAAAAGTACCCCTCGTTGACTGGGTTCAAAAACAGCCTACAGAAAATGGACTCTGATTTATGAAAGTATGATAGGTTATGAAAAGGAAGGGTTGTAAAGAGATAGCTTCGAATTTGGGGGCATCAAAACCAAAGCAAAATATGATGAAAGTAAAAATAAAATAGATAAACCCCATAATTTATCATACCATACCTGTTCGCACTGAAACATTTATAATAATAATCTGTGGTTCTATATTAAAAAACCTTGTTAAACTTCGTGACATATTTCCATTCTATGGAGATCAGGTCCCAACAAACACACCATAATTTTATTATACCATATCTTCAAACTGAAACATAATTATCAAAGTATACTTACGCAGATAGATATGAAAATCTTTATCAAAGTTTGGGCCTCTTTCCATTCTATGGGGGCCAGGCGCGAACGCAGACCCCACAATTTTATTATACCATCCCTATTTTAGTTAAAGCATACTTATCAAAGAATTCTTATGTAAATCTATATCAAAAACACTTGTAAACGTTTTTTTTATTAATTTTTAAATTTTTTATTTCCATACGTTGTGGACCAGGCGCGAACGCAGACCACAAAATTTTAATGAACCACTGTTCTGCCAGATCAAACATACCCATTCCTGTGTCTCGATAATCTTCTATCATTATATGTAATCAGTTTTTTTAAAAATAGTAATCCATATAGGAGCCTATTCGTGACCACACACATACACACACATACACATACACATACACCAATAATAATAATAATAATAATAATAATAATAATAATAATATATGTATATATATGCATATTGTATATGTGCATGCGTAAGTCAGTGAAAAAATATAAATATAACAAAATAATATCAATGTGTGTATAAAATTCGTACTTTCAAAACTTCCAAAATGAAACAAAATCATTTTTTTAAGAATAAAATCTAAAAAAATGATGAATGAATTTGTATAAAAATAATATCTAAATATATAACAATATAAAAGAGACATATATGTATACCTGGATCTGTTATTATAGATCTCTATATTTTAGGTTAAAATATTTTAGTAGAAATATATTTTGAAAATCAGATCTTTCTGAAACTATCATTCCGAAAACGGAAGTTAAAACTTACGAAACTTCCGATAAATCTGCAGAGTAAATTTATCTGCTGAAATACATAAAAGATGGACATATAAAAAAAATAAAAATAATAATAAGTACATAAAATATAATAAAAAAAATATTACGCAGAATAACAGAATTTGAAATAAAAATGAAAAAAAAAAATAGTGAAAACTATAAAAACAAATGAAAGTATTGTCGCCATTTCCGGTGGGAACAGATATAAACAGATGCTGAACAGGATTTTATATTATCGACTGGTTCCATTATATCAGATTTTAAACCGCCGGTAACGATGTTTTTCTAACATTCTGTAGCATTCTAATATGCATATGTACACGCACGCACACACACACGCACACACACACACACACAAACACACATATATGTATCAATGACATGGATAAGTTAGACTAATTAATCTAGAGTAAAATAACTAGATTCAATATCTGAAACTCATTCTTTTTGTATTTAAGGGAGGTGCTGTTTGATCTCAAATGCTGGGGAGCCGTTGTTTTATATACTATTCTGTTTTTACATTCCCGAAACAGTAGTTCATGGTAGACAACTAATCATCTCTGAAATGACATTAGAACTATTGCAAATTCGTGAAAGCCACTTGATTCAGCGACAGCAGGAGATTAAATACTTACTGGCAAAATAATCTTTCAACGAGGTTTACAGTTAGTTCCTCATAGCTTTAAAGGTTAAAAAGGCTTCCTCGTTGCCCGTGAATATAGAGTAAGTGACGAAATTATAGTTATAGTAGCAATATTAATAGAGAGATCTATAATAACAAAATTGTAATAACTATCACTAATTATGCTAGGGACATTATTGATTATAGTTAGAAAAAAGAGTGCAATAATAATGTTAATGATAATAGTAGCATGGAGAAAAATATGATACAGATAAAAATTACACTACTGATAGCAAAACTCATAATGATACCAATAAAACCATAGAGACTAACACTGATAGTATTAACTACAAAAATATTAAAGCAAAGTTAAGAAATGAAACAACAATATTAAGAGTAATATTAATAACACTACGAAAATATAAATCATAAGATTAATTTTAACAGTAATAAAGACAATGGTAGAAATAAGCATAATTGTAATAAAACCACGACTACTACTACTACTACTAATAATAATAATAATACTGATACTACTACTTATAATAATAATAATAATAATAATAAGAAGAAGAAGAATGACAACCAGAACAACAGCATGCAGTACAGCAGTAGCAGCAGCAACAACAACAACAATAATAATAATAATAATAATAATAATAATAATAATAATAATAATAATAATAATAATAATAATAATAATAATTTCCAAAACAAGAATATCACAGACACCGAGCAGATAAGTAGGCCATCTGATTACAGGTACTAAAAACGTACAGATTTAATTCAGAGCAACGAAATGATTAACATTAACCAGAAATCCAATGAAATTGGCAACAAATGAGAATAGATTAATAATGGAATGCTTTTACAGAAGCCACCGCAAAACAATTGCGGGCCAAGCAAAACCTATTCTAAATAGAGGTTGGCTTTCAAATCTAGAACTAATGGAAATACATAGGAAGATAAATAATGGAACAGACCAAGAAACACCTCTCACTAAAACGCTACAGATAGAAACTCCACATGTAAAAGACCTACAAAACTTAAACACTGTAAACATGGAAACCGAAGTGCATGAAACAACAGAACTAAACAAGAATAAAGCAGTTGAAGTAGAAAACAGCATCCAATTTATGAACGAAGGAAAAGCAAAACTCTCATCTTTAAGGAACCAAGAGTAAAAGAAACTAAAAAAATAAAAACAGAAACAATGGAAGTGAACAAGCTCTTCACATACGGCCAAACAAATAATATAACAGACTTGAATAATTAAATATACGCAGGAGCGAAGACAGTAAGTATGATGCTTTAAGTAGAAAAAACGGAAAAGGAAAATGGATGGACAAAAACTGGATAGGAATGCAGGCTGGAAACCCAGATTAACAAACTTGAAAACGATTTCAAAACAAGATGAAGAAATGGAAATGTGATTCACAGGGAGAGAGAGTAAACCAGAAACATGAATAACTGAAACAAAAAATGGAAATAAGACTAAGACGATACAGATACAAATCTAAACAGTGCAAGCAAAACATATGGAAAAAAATGAAAGTCAATTCTATCAAAATGTAAAAGGAAGAAAAACAAAAACGGAGCGGCCGGACTCGACATAAACAATGCTCTACTGGAGTAAGATATGGGAAGAGTGAACGAGTCACAATAGAAATGCTGAATAACAAAAAATGAAAGAGGTAAAAAAACAATCAAACCCAAATTCTACAAATTGCAGCATAAAAACTGTTACCAAAATAACTGGATTCGGCATTAGATAATCCGAAAATGGTTGAAAAAATGCCGTAAAACAAACCAAACAAACAAGATCAAACATGATCAATGTACGTCAAGCTTAACACATTGCAATAGAGATTTTAGCTCGATTGGAAATATATGCATGTGTACAGCAAGAAATCAAAATTTATCTTAAGTAACCACATGGCTCTACTTGAGATTAAGCACTATATATATATGTATATATATATATATATATATATATATATATATATATATATATATATAATTCTTTGTATGAATCCACACAAAAAGAACAGTTCCTGAACAACATCGGTGAGGGGCAACTGGAGTTTTCTTTTTACTTTTTTACTAATACCATGTTTAATGTTTGCGCAAAATTTCAAAAATTCCAAGGCGTAGTTATGAAGAAAAGTGCAGATAGACGAACGGTCGAATGGACAAACGGAGAAGAGAGAATTTACAGATTTCACTTGAAATTACACCAAAAACCATAACCGTGGCCGGAAACTTTGTTTTCATCACACTGGTCATGTCTCTGCTATTCATGGCAATCCAGTGATGGTTCTGGCTGCTGTGCCTCTGATCCTCGTAGAAGTTCTTTTTATCTGAAAAGAACCAGAGCATGTTTGGCTTCTTGGGCTGCTTCAGTTTGTTGAGCGACCTGTCGGACTAGATTAGTCTCAGGTTCTTTGTCTTCTCAGTGAATATATCTGGCGCCTGTTGGACCTACACTTCTTCAAGTCCTGCTTCACACATGTATTCTTTGGATCGGTGGCGCATTTCCGATCTCGTTGGTTTAATATTGTGCCACTTTCAGACATAATAGGAGACTCCTATCACTCCTAGCATTTGTACACAACTGGCTAACTAGTAGATTGCCTGCAACAACAAAAATAAAAAGAAAACCGATTTTCATCAAACGAAAAAGGAATTATGTCGTCGTTTTTAGGGCGATAATGTTATTGTTTTACACTGTATAAAAGTAGTGTGTATTAATTTGATGCAAAGAAAATGAAAACTCTTATAAGGGGAACATAAACATATAATAGTGTTCCTTATATGCAAGTAAATGTTATATTTAACTCCTATAAATTTAGGATTTTTGTGTATTGATATTCATATAAAAGAACGTTTTTCTATACATTTAAAAAATAAATAAATCTGTTATATATGCGTCGTGGAATTGCATTTATCCTAAAAAGATTTAGCTAATTTGCATATTGTTTAAAACATTCATTTTAATTAATTACCTGCTATTAGTTTTTTTTTCTAGTTTTCTTATGAGATAATAATCTTTAGTTTACTATTCAGGTATTCTACATGATTTATACTTGCGTAATATTTGCATAAAAGGTTACAGAAACACAAACCTCTTTCTCTCTCTCTCTCTCTCTCTCTCTCTCTGTCTATATATATATATATATATATATATATATATATATATATATATATATGTTTTAAAAATTTTTCCTTCCAAACTCGTCTGTCAGTTTTTTTTTTTTTTTTGCCTACAGACATGAAACTTAATATATATGGCCTCTAAACTCATGCAAAACTTCATATTGGGTTTTAACCGAGGAAAATCGGTGCAAAAGTGCGAAAATTAAAGAACTGGAAGGTCGAACGACGGCATTAAGGCGTAGCGTAATAGCTAATGGTTCATGTTTTAATTTCTAGCCTTCTTGCAAACATGTTATCATAGTTCAGGCATTAACGTCAAAGGAAAAAGTAGATCGTAAGCTAAACGTTTTGGTGTACATTCTCGGTGGTGACGTACGAGTCATTTTTTTTTACTTTTTAAACTATTACTATATATTGGATTCAATATAATAAATACGAAATTTGCATAAATTAAAATTTCATCTTTAAGCGTATTTTACGACCGAGCAATGCTGGGCGGCCTGCTAGTAGTCGATAAAAAGTGGCAGTCTTAAAAGAAAATATATATATATTGGGGCGGTGCCAAAATAATATCCTCCACCGTACTGTATACCGATACTCTATGGCTGACGGGGATAGCTTCTGTAGATTCATATTTGATTTACCTCTGCATTCCATGTTTAAAAATGATGTGTCCTCTATATTATCAGATCTGACTGAATGGTTAATTGTAGGAATAGACCAATTCATACCATCTAAAAAATTCCAACAAAAACCTAACAGCCAGCTATGGTTTTCCCCAGAATGGGCTGCTGCTATCGCGCACAGAAATTACTTTTTCTATAAATACCAACGTAATAGATGCACTGAGACTAAAGCTGCTTTCAGGAACGCCAGCAACCACTGTAAAAGAGTAATAAAAAATGCAAGAGAGCTATATGCCCAGTCTGTTAAATCCAAGATCAGCGGCTTGGTTCCCACCAGTTTTGGCAAATAACAAATAGGATCCTGAACAGAAGTGTGCGTTCTATCCCAACCATTATCCATGGACCAGAAGTCATCTCGTCAGCATCAGACAAGGCCAAACTATTTGTCAAGAACTTTGCAACTAATTCCACCCTATGCGACGAAGGCCCCATATTTCCTCCTATAAAACAGAACACGCTAGGTAACATACAAATATCCGTGCATGAGGTCGCCAAGCTAATCTAGAACCTTGATTCCAGTACAGCAACTGGCCCTGACGGCATCCCAATTATAGTGTTAAAAAAAGCTTCAACCAGAACTTGCTCCCATACTTACGAAACTGTTGCCTTAAGGAAACGTGCTTTCCGACTCCCTGGAAAACCTCATCAGTATGCCCTGTATTTAAGAATTCAGGTGATAAGTCATTTCCCTCGCAGTACAGACCAATAAGTCTCCTGTGTGTTATGAGTAAGTTGCTGGAATCCATATTAAATAGAGAAATAGTCAACCACCTCAGCAGGAATAACCTTCTTAGTGGCACACAATATGGTTTTCGTTCTGCAAGATCTACCGCAGATGTCCTAATGGTTATACCTCATAGGATTAGTGAATCTCTGGACAAAGGCTTCCTTTCTAGAGCAATTACTCTTGACATATCAAAGGCCTTTGACAAGGTATGGCATAAGGGCCTACTTCACAAGATTTCCAGCTACGGTATAACTAGAAATGTTTTCTCAATTATTAAATCATTTCTCTCCGATAGGCTCATAAGTGTAGTGGTTGATGGACAAAAATCAGAGGCCTGCAGTATTAATGCTAGAGTCCCTTAAGGGTCAATCCTGGCCCCAACTCTCTTCCTGATCTACATCAATGACCTCCCTAAACACATACTTAAATCATTCGTTGACATCTATGCTGATGACACGACCATCTACAAAGGCTGTAAATGACAAAGTTCTCTCTGATTCTCTCTCCTCTGATCTCGAGTGCGTGGCTCAGTGGGGGAAGACGTGGCTGGTTACTTTTAATGCATCTAACATCAAACTCCTATCCTTACATCATCAACGCTCTGATCCCCATCTGGCATCAATTGAAATGGATGGCTCTCGTCTAGGAGAAGCCCCGTGTTTTGAAAAGCTTCTGGGTTTGTCTTTTACTCCTGATCTGAAATGGAACACGTATATCAAGTCTGTTGCCAAGGTCGCTGGAAAGATGGTGGGATCCTTCTACCGCTCCAGAAAATATCTCACTACTTATGCAATTCTCTATCTATATAAAAGCTAAGTACGTCCAAGGATGGGATACTGCTGCCATATCTGGGCAGGAGCTGCTAAAACAGCCTATCCTGCCTTGACAGAGTACAAAATAGACTTTGTAGCTTAGTGGTGGATGCCCTTTTCCCTTCCCTGCCACCTCTCTCCCACAGAAGAGAGGTTGCGAGCCTACCCTTGTTTTATCATTATTTCCATGGCAGGTGCTCGTCTGAACTCCAATCTCTGGTCCCCCCTCGCCAATCTTTCATGAAAAACACCCGTCTAGCTGAATCCACGGTGAAAATTTTCCCCCACTCTTTATCTGTGCCTAAATAAAAACGTAGATTCCATGAACAAAGCTTCTTTCTTAGAACTGCACGCCTGTGGAACTCTGTTCCGTCTGCTTGCTTCCCACCTGACTACAACCTGGATGTGTTCAAGTCCAACGTAAACAAATTCCAAATGAACCGCCCTCTTAAGTAAACACTTCATCAAACCTCCACACTTACGTACTGTACTTACAATAACCCTTATCCCTAAGTGGTTTCCGGGCCTTGATAAGTGGTGACCACCGTGTAAAAAAAAGCGAAAATGTGTGTGTGTTTGTGCGTTTGTGTTTTGTATGTATCGCAAAAACTTTCGACACAGGCCACGGATTTTCGCTAGATAGGTATCATTTTAAAGCTCGAGATTCGCCCGACAAATATCGAAAAATTTGCCAAAAACATTATTCCTTCACCCTAAAATCACCAGTTTTGTACAGGGTGGGTGTAGCAAAAAACCGGTCCTTCATCTTCCCCTTTCCACGACTACTGCGACCATGACGTCATGTTTGACCTAGAAAACGTTCATGCTAGTTTAACGTCGTGGTTTTTTAAACGTTTCATTTTGTCAGTAATTAGTTGTTTGTCTTTTTGGAGTACGCGAGAAAACAGTCACCAACTGAATATATATATATATATATATATATATATATATATATATATATATATTGTGTATATTTAGGCAGCATATTCTCCTTTAAGCATATGTTGTTAAACAGCACAGCATTTTCTTATTTTACAATTTTCCGTTTTATTTTTTCCAGTTTTCGAATAATCCTTCTTGTGTTATATGTAAAATGGTGTAAAAGTGTTCCGTAGTCTGCGAGCGCTTTCGGCGTTTCCGCCATCGTCGGGCTGGTTATATAAAAAGTCGTTTTAAAATTACGTCGAATGATAAGGTCGTGTTTTAAAATTACATCATACTATAAGATCGTTTTTGGCTTATGTGGGCTATTTATATACAAATTTATTGGACAGTTTTTTTTATATATATACATGTTTTTATATATATATATATTTATATATACGTTAACAGAGGTATTTTAAAACTGTCAAACAGGAAAATGCTGTGCAGTTTAACAACATATATATATATATATATATGTATACATATATATATATATGTATATATATATATATAAGTAGATTGTAGTTTGCTTGAAGCATTATTGAAGAAAATTATAAGGTAAAATTAAAAGCCAAGAACAATGCGAGATTTTTTTTATAGAGTAAAATTAAATGAAAACAAAAGAAATAAATTTCTTTTTTTTGTTGTTTGTTTTTTTCTTTTTCACACTGTCTTCTCTTGAAAAAGGACTAATAAGTCTGAAATATATTGAGATTTATAACACCATTGAATACAACAGAAAAAAATTACTGTTGTTTAGAGTTAAAATTTGTGTGAAAAAGAAAAAACAAACAACAAAAAAAAGAAATTTATTTCTTTTGTTTTCATTTAATTTTACTCTATAAAAAAAATCTCGCATTGTTCTTGGCTTTTAATTTTACCTTATAATATATATATATATATATATATATATATATATATATATATACACACATATTTTGTTTTATTTTGTTATTACCGTATCTTTCTGTTAAGTTACATTATTGTTTCGGCTACACGGCCGTATTTTTGGCCGTCTGTAGCATCCTCAGACTTTTACAGAAATGTTCGCTATTTTGGGATGAAAGAATGGAAGAGTGAATGCGGTCGGGGGGGGGGGAGTGCGAGGAGGGCGGAAGAGGAAGAGAGGAAGGGAACAAGGAGGGAAGGTGGGGGGCGTTTGATATGTCGATAATGTTTTAGTTTTGGGGTTTAAGGAACTTGTGGGGGAGGATCTGGGAAGTTCATTTTTGGTGTGGCTGAGGGCATAGGGATATATGAGGGGAAGGGGAATATGTGGGGTTGGAGGAGGGAGGAATACTTTAAAATTCGAGTCTTAGTGTTAAAGTTTTTAGCGTCTCGTTGGTGAGGTAATTTCTTGGTAAGTATGTCTTGAGCTGTTGGGTGTTCGCTTATGTTTGGAGGCGGGGGGCTATGATTCGGTTTATTTATTTTTAGTTTTTATTTTGTTGTTAATTGTTTGGAGAGTCAGTTAGCAGTCGCAGCCACTGGTACAAACATGCACAAGTTCCTTAAACCCCAAAACTAAAAAATTATCGACGTACCAAACGCCTCCCTCCGCACCTTCCCTCCTTGTTCCCTTCCTCTCTTCCTCTTCCGCCCTCCTCGCACCCCCGACCTCATTCACTCTTCCACTCTTTCATCCCAAAATAGCGAACATTTCTGTAAAAGTCTGAGGACGCAACACACGGCCAAAAAAACGGCCGTGTAGCCGAAACAATAATGTAACTTAACAGAAAGATACGGTAATAAAAAATAAAACGCATATCTGCTCTACAACAGTATTGAGCACTTTCTTCAGTTTTTATTAATTACCATCTCCACTATATACATATATATATATATATATATATATATATATATATATATATATGTAATCATCGACATACAGTCCTGTTTCGTTGTATCACAACTCATCATATATATATATATATATATATATATATATATATATATATATATATATATATATATATATAACTACATAATTTACTCACATAAAATTAATATACGAAAGTATAGATTTTTGCGTAAACTTTAAGTATTTACTTCAAAAGTGCTCAATACGTAGGTAGAGCTAGTTAGTAATTTATAAATATATATATATATATATATATATATTTGTGTGTATGTGCGTGTGCGATTTGACCATAATAGGAGTTAATGTTGACCATATGTGCGTTTCCTACTCTCCTTCTTCTTCTGGTTCTTCTTTTTCTTCTTGTTGTTATTGTTGTTGTTGTTCTTTCAAGTTGAACAATTCAATCTGCGTTGTGTTTCCTTAAATGAAGGAGTGCAAATGTTCAAATGGTTCTATAAGAAAATTGCTTGTTAATAACAGAAAAGTGTCTGTAATCATTTCATTAAAAATGCATTCGCCTAAACTTGAGGGATGCGTTTGTGGGTGGATGTTTTTGTATCGTGACGGCAGATGACAGGTCCATACGTGATTAATGATGTTTTATGAAGGAATATGAAGACTAATATTACGAGAAATAAATTATGATTTATGCTAGGATAGCAAAAATTGATGCGTTCTTTTTAATCTTGAATAAGAAGTGGGTTCTTTCCGGTGACATTCAATCCGATTTTAATCGGCTTCAACACATGCAGAAACCACAAGAAACAAAAACAAACGTCAACAGTCAAAATGGATTCAAGCTAGATTAGTATCGTCACTTATGGTTTAAGATTTTTCGATTGACTTATGAATGTAATTTAATTTAAAACTAATATTTTATGATAAATATTTATGAAATAGTTCTGGGATTTCATTAGTTTTTATTTTTAATCTAGAACATAAAAGTGAAATCTTGGACATATTTCCAGTCTTTTTAAAAATCTAATATGGTCTAGTAAGACGTTTGTTTCCTATCCGTTTTAAATGGAAACCCTTTATATATCACAAAATAAATACATTTTTGAGGAACACACATGTCTATAACGAGTTGTTTAGTGTTTTTCCACCAAATATGATATTTTCTACTATTTTGTACCAAAATATTTAATTCTATTAGTGTTTACTGTACTGCAGTAGTATTCATGAGTAGTACTGATAGCAGTTGTAATAGTAGTTATAGTAGTACCAGCAGCAGTACTAACATATTCACCACGTGATAGTGTAAAAATAACTACGTCTGAATCTGTACCGTCACCGACAAAAACAAAATATTACTATCTGCGGTATTCAGTTGGCTTTCCACAATATTGATATTTTTGTTTGGGTCTTGCGCCATATATTCGTCACAAATACTGAATTCTTTTCATCATCATCCGCTCGATATTAGCTTCACGAGTGGCCCCTCACAATGCAACGAATTTGAGGTGTTCTCTATGAGGAAATGCTTCACTAAGACCACCAGATATACATCCTAAATGCTTGATGTCAAGGACTTGCTCTGTCGCGTCATTCTGCCATGTTTGAATCGATTAAATTTGTTGACCTGACACTTGTTAACTAATTGGTATGAGGTAAGCAGTCACAAAAAGTAGCTTAATCCTTAAGAAAGGTATTAGACTAGAGATTGATATCTATATTGATTATCTTGTTGCTTTTCATAAGTAATTATCGTGAAAAGTCTTGGCTGAACCTGAATTTTGGAGACATGACAAGGGTAATTACTATCAAAATAACACGAGATGAACAAATTCATTTTATTTTCTGTGTCCAGCTTTCGTTAATCTGTGATATTGGATGCAACGACGCATATTAGGTTTAGTTCTTTTATTTATGAGTTTACACATATTTTGGTAAGTTTATGCTGTTCAACATACGTGTGCCTTATTCAATTCTTTGCCGAACCATTCATTCTATATTACTCTACACACATATACATGCATATATGTCTTCTCTTTGCACATATGTATGTATATAATGTATGTATGATTTTTATTATGTGAATGTGTTTTATTAATTTGTATTTTATATATATACTAGCGGGACTACCCGGCGTTGCTCGGGACCGTATAAACAATGAGAAAATTAAAGTTGATTTTTAACATATTTGTTATTCTTTGGATAGAGGAATTTTTAATGTCTATGTATCATTAGCTTTTTCGAGCAAATGAATATTTTACCTACCCTAGGACGGGTATTACACGTATCAAATAATTGTACCATATCTAGGATAAGTAATTTATACCATATATATGAAATAATGTTACCTTTGCGGGGATTGGTAATATACAACACATATTAAAATAATTTTACCTACCCTCGGACGGGTAATTTAAATACATACATGAAACAATTTCACATACAATCGACAGGTATTGTACAACATGTTCCTATTTACAATGCCTCCCCACGGGACACAGTTTGACACCAGGGTCGTTTTTTTAACATGGAGAAGAGGAACAAAAATAAAAATTGTCTCAGTCCTGAAGGATTTCTCCTCCACTGACAGAACAAGAAATGGAAGTGCAGCATCTGAAGAACAGATACTACACTTTGATCTTGTTTATATATTTTATTGCTTTTAAAATTTTGTAAATACAATTAAGTAAAAAAACAAAACATTTTCAAACAACAAAATTAGGCACAAGGCCCTACAAGAAATTGGGGAGGGGAAGGGTTCAGGGTCTTTGTGACTAAAGTGATTAAAATGTAATAAATGTAGATTTTGGAGTCTTACTCTTGACAGGCAACATTTACCAAAATACCTCATTCACTCTATGGATCTTAAACTAACTAATAAATCTCCAGCGTTTAAGAATCAAAACCATATTTACAATTTAAAAAACAGTTGTCTGTGTGTTTGGTATGCATTTTTTTTTTTTTTTTTTAATATTTTAATTTTGTGTGTGCGTGTGTGCATGTGTGAAAAAATAAAGTTCAATTTCATTGGTAAATAAAAAAGTTTTTAAATTAAGAAAAGGATTGCTCGTGGAGAGGGGAAAACTAATTAAAAGTGTTCATATCCAAAACAAAAAATAAATCCTACTGGGTTGTTAGTGAGACTCCCCCCCTGTACTAATCTAGGTGACTAGACCCCCCACTGTTTTCCAGGGAACCGAAAACAAGCAGGGCGATCCCTAATGGGGATTGGGGAAAATATCTTAATGGCAGTGGGAGAAAACAAAGCAATTGGTGGAGGGGGTTGGAAGGTGACCTCTGAGTAGGGGAGTGACCGGGGATGTTGAAAAAGCAAGGATGTGGCACAAAGGGGATGGGCAGACTCAGAGGTTCTCTAGTACCAAAAAATAAAATCAGGAACAGGATCTCATTTATACCACCAGTCAAGAGTCTTCTTAAGTTTTTCTTAGCTAGAACCTAAGCGGAATGGGTTCCGAAGACCCCAGCACCGCCCGTGCCATGCTTAAGGAGGGAACACGTATTGAAACTTGGCTCCTCGACGGATGCACAAACTAGTGCTGTGCACCCACCTCTTGTAAAATTCCACTCTAGCAACCTCCTCCAATCGCATCTGATCTTTACTTTAAGCAGATGTTTAAAGTAAACGATCAGATCCCGATCCGGAACAGATGTCCCTTCGCAGACCAACTTGAGGCGCGTGATCCAAATCACCATCGCCAGGACAACCATTCTTTCCTCCCTGGGGAACGGCGGCTCCATGTTGTACACAAAAAAACCTTCGTAGAGATCGAGCGGATATTCGGCATTGATGCGAGCCGTTACCCCCTCGACGTACTCCAATAAGGGCTGGATCCCGCTGCAACGAAAAAACGCGTGCTCGATCGTTTTGGGCTCGCGTTCATCACAGCGCGGACAGAAGCCGCTCGTATTTTCTTTATACCGGCAGAGTTCGTCGAGAAGGGGCAGCGCGTTACGGACCAGTCGCCAGGTGAGGGAAAATTCCGAGTTGTTCAGAATCTCCAGTCCCGGCGCCCAACTCCAATGAGAACGGACAACCTCCATCGACCATCCCATCCGCCTACAAAGTGGATCCTTCGCGGTCCCCTCCACTAGCTCCCGATATAGTTTCTTTCTTGGCTGATCGAAGACACTGGTCCCCAGCAAAGCTCTAAGAGCGGTCCGGCATTCGGAGAAGAACTTAGACTCCCCCCTCGGTCTACGACGACCTTCTACCGAGGGGTTGGGTTTGAGATTGGGAAACGAGTTCTCAACCACAGGGACCCAAGGAGCGTCTTCTTCAAGCGAACGACCCAGGAAAGCCAATCTCTCAGCATTTCTATGACACAAGAGACTGGGCTGACCCAGGCCTCCCTCGCTCGGCCTCTGGACATAGACCTCTCTGCAGACATAATGGTTACCATCGTTCCACAATAGTGAATCGAGGCGCCCTTGCAAGCGGGTTAGTCGTTCTGCAGGGAGAGGAAGTACAGACAATCGGTAAAGGATGAGCGGAAAGACGTATGTAGCACACACCTCCACCCGACCCTTCAAGGACAATTTCCAATCCAAGTCTTCACCGACGATTTGACCTTGCCATATACTTCCGACCAATTCTTTTCCAGCTGAAGTCCCGGTCCAAACCAGACACCGAGAATACGGACCAGTCCATCGGTCCAGCTGAAAATACCTTGAAGCGAGTTTATCCCGGTCCAGGCCCCCAACCACAGGCCGACAGACTTGCTGCGGTTGAAGATGGCCCCTGTGACTTCTTCGTATCGAGCGAGCGCCTCGACCACCGCTTGAACGTCCGTGTGGCAAGGCACGAACACGGTGACGTCATCAGCGAACGCGGAAACCCTGGCTCGTGTGCCTCCAGGGAGGGCTATTCCGCGCAGGACTAGGTGTATCAGAATTTTGGGGGAATTTTTGACACCCCTAACAGAAAACTGCGAATAAAATATAGAAAACTCGTAATTTCTCTTTCTAAAGTAGGTTTTTTATTTTCTTTATAGAATATGCTTCCAAAATAAACTATTTAAGTTGTTTAAAAAATAATAGAAATATTATTTTTTATTTAAAAAAAAACAGTGTTTACACAGTGCGTGCGTGCGCTCAGGGAGCCATTTTGTTACCTAGTGAAATCAATTGATTTTTATGAGATGAATATTTTTCAATTTTTAAACTTTAAACATCTATCAAAATTTTCCTATCCGTTCAATTGTTACGTTTTTTTTCAGGGTAAATGTAAAATTTTATGCTCTTTCCGATAAACTGAATATAATATTTTAGACAAACGTTGTTTTATAAATTCACCCCCCCATTTTGAAATGTCTATGAGAATTTTAATAATTAATTTTGGTTGACACGTTTTATATATCACAAATTGAAGATAAAACATCAATAAATAAAATACTCAAATTTAAAACAACAAAAAAATATCACTTATCTGTAAATTTACCGGTAAATTCCAAAATGTAAATCCTTCTTTTTTCGATAACCACTTGTTTTTTTTTTTTGTTTTTTTTTACGTGGAAGCTTAATTTTTGTTTAGAATTTTCCAGTCAATATTTTTCGGTCAGTGTATATTTTTATATTTAATTCCTGGTTTCCTTTTTTTCGATATAAAAAAAGACGATACCATATAATGCAGATATATAGTATAATAAATAAAAAATTCAGGTATTTCTTTAAGATATTAAAAAAAAAAATTACATTTCATATCTTCGTCATTCCGTAACCCGTGTAAATCCAAAAATAAAATATCCCAGTTTTCATGTACGATAGCGTAAAGGCGCCAACATTAAAAAAAAAGGACGATAAGTTATCTCCCTTTATTCATATAGGGTCAATATGAAGCCACCCTCGAAAATTCCTTTAAAATTACGGCCAAATCTGTTCATTGCAATGTGGGCATAAAGTGGGTGCCCATTTGACGTCACATCATTATAGAAAAGTGACCCCCCACTTTGTGACCATTTGTAAAATTTTTATCTTGGAAACTACTAGTTTCGTTTGCCGTATATATAAATGGTTATTTCCGTTTTCAGCGCCCCCGAAAACCTTTAAAAGTGGAAAATTTGAAGGAATATAATCCTATATCGAGATTACTAACGTTTCTGAATTAGTGTTTTTTTACACTTATAGGCTTCCGTAGATAACAAAGTGATAATCTTAACATCCGGTTTCTTTACACTTTCTTGAAAGACACGCGTTGTCGCGATATGTGTTGGAAAAATCCTTCCATTTAAAAAATACATGGATTATAATATCAGACTTTTCTTGGATACCCGTTACTAAAAAGAACATTTCTGCTTTTCAAAAAGCACTCCCCGGATCCCCTTTCAAATTCTTCCAATTCGACCTCTCATCACGTATTCTATAGGTTATTCATCTCTTTCCCAATTTCTCCTTTTTTAATGCTTCAATACTTGTAACATTTTCTTTCTGTCATAGCGGAACCAAAATAAAAGTTTAAGGCGATTAACTCTGAACCATGTTGAATGTGGCTATCGTGAAGAAGTAATGCTTTACGTATATTTCATTCATAATAGCTTTAAAATATACCAAGACATTCGGTAAGAAAATGCTAAAACATTAGATGTCATCTTATTGTAATGATATGCATAAGTCATTTTGATTACAATATCAAACTAACAACAACAATAGCAATTAAAATACATGAATTTCCACTTTCTATATGTAATCACCGATTCTCTAGTTAGATTAACTGTACTCTTTGATATCTGCGAAAATTACAGTCACTTTGGGGATGGTCATATAAAAAGTTAGAGCAGTGAGGTGAGAGCAAATGTAGTGCCAAATACTTATGACGCCGTTATCCATTGACATGACTGCACACCGGAAGTAATATGACAACTGCCAAAGCATTGCCTTTCGTAGATTCTGTGCGCATGCGCATATATACGCACACATATTAGGTCGGGCATCATGTAATGCTCAATATTTCTTTATTGTCGTAAAAATCGAGGCTCATAGTGAAATTGGATTCTCCGCGTAGTCATTAATCTCTTGAGGATGTTCTTTTGTGATTATTTCTAAGAATTCGCGTAAAAATCCAAATGTTTCTATCTAAAATTTAGCTTTTCTTTCGGAGATTTCTTTCGACCACATTTTCAACGACTGTCATTAATCTGAAAAAGGTTTTATTAGGCTAACCCTTGCAACTACCAAATATTTCAATGCACGACTCTATTTTCTGAGTTAATTAACTTGCTAAAAAGTGTGCAAGAAACGTGTCTATTTAAATTAAGTTTATTGATCCATATTTTACGATAGTGACAAGCGAGAGATTTAATATATTTTCCATAAGCACGCATTAGCAAGTTCATATGTATGTGTGTGTTCGTGTGGTATAAAATATGAAACATGGTTAAATATTATCTACTGTAATAATAGAGAAAAAAAGGATTAACACCTTTATGACATGTGTACTGTTTTGCAAATTAGGCACTCAATTTTCAGTAAAAAGAGATTTCATAGATGACAGAAAACATTGGAGTTGAGATTATTCATTATTCGTTACGTTTTTTTTAAAGAGAAGTTCCTAAGCTTTTGTTACAGAATTATAAAATATAGTCATTAACATACTGAGGTTTCGTCGTTTCATGACTTCCCAGTGTGGTTATCCACAGTGAGCGCATTAACTCTGTGTTCCGAAAGCGCATTAACTCTGAGTTCGGAAAGTGCATTAACTCTGAGTTCGGAAAGCACATTAACTCTGAGTTCAAAAAGTGCATTAAATCTGAGTTCCGAAAGCACATTCACTCTGAGTTTCAAAAGTGCATTAACTCTGAGTTCCGAAAGTGCATTAACTCGGAGTTCCGAAAGCGCATTAACTATGAGTTCAGAAAGGGCATTAACTCTGAGTTCCGAAAGGGCATTAACTCGGAGTTCCGAAAGCGCATAAACTCGGATTTCCGAAAGCGCATTAACTCGGAGTTCCGACAGCGCATTAACTCGGAGTTCTGACAGTGCATTAACTCTGAGTTCAGAAAAACATAAACTCTGAGTTCCAAAAGTGCATTAACTCTGAGTTCTAAAAGGGCATTAACTTTGAGTTCGAAAACGCATTAACTCGGACTTCCGAAAGTGCATCAACTCTGAGTTCCAAAAACGCATTAACTCGGAGTTCCGAAAGCACATTAACTCGGATTTCCGAAAGCTCATTAACTCTGAGTTCCGAAAGTGCATTAACTCTGAGTTCCAAAAGCGCATTAACTCTGAGTCCTGAAAGCGCATTGACTCGGAGTTCCGAAAGCGCATTAACTCGGAGTTCCGAAAGCGCATTAACTTGGAATTCCGAAAGCGCATTAACTCTGAGTTCGGAAAGTGCATTAACTCAGAGTTCCAAAAGCGCATCAACTCGGAGTTCCGAAAGCGCATTAACTCTGAGTTCGGAAAGCACATTAACTCTGAGTTCCGAAAGCGCATTAACTCGGAGTTCCGAAAGCGCATTAACTCTGAGTTCCAAAAGCGCATTAACTTGGAATTCCGAAAGCGCATTAACTCTGAGTTCGGAAAGTGCATTAACTCAGAGTTCCAAAAGCGCATCAACTCGGAGTTCCGAAAGCGCATTAACTCTGAGTTCGGAAAGCACATTAACTCTGAGTTCCGAAAGCGCATTAACTCGGAGTTCCGAAAGCGCATTAACTCTGAGTTCCAAAAGCGCATTAACTTGGAATTCCGAAAGCGCATTAACTCTGAGTTCGGAAAGTGCATTAACTCAGAGTTCCAAAAGCGCATCAACTCGGAGTTCCGAAAGCGCATTAACTCTGAGTTCGGAAAGCACATTAACTCTGAGTTCCGAAAGCGCATTAACTCGGAGTTCCGAAAGCGCATTAACTCTGAGTTCCAAAAGCGCATTAACTTGGAATTCCGAAAGCGCATTAACTCTGAGTTCGGAAAGTGCATTAACTCAGAGTTCCAAAAGCGCATCAACTCGGAGTTCCGAAAGCGCATTAACTCTGAGTTCGGAAAGCACATTAACTCTGAGTTCCGAAAGCGCATTAACTCTGAGTTCTAAAAGCGCATTAAATCTGAGTTCTGAAAGAGCATTAACTCGGAGTTCCGAAAGCGCATTAACTTGGAATTCCGAAAGCGCATTAACTCTGAGTTCTAAAAGCGCATTAACTCGGAGTTCCGAAAGCGCATTAACCCGGAGTTCCGAAAACGAATTAACTCTGAGTTCCGAAAGCGCATTAACTCGGAGTTCCAAAAGCGCATCAACTCGGAGTTCCGACAGTGAATTAACTCGGAGTTCCGAAAGCACATTAACTCGGAGTTCCGAAAGTGAATTAACTCGGACTTCCGAAAGGGCATTAACTCGGAGTTCCGAAAGCGCATTAACTCTGGGTTCCGAAAGCGCATTAACTCTTAGTTCCGAAAGCGCATTAACTCTGTGTTCCAAAAGCGCATTAACTCTGTGTTTCGAAAGTGCATAAACTCGGAGTTCCGAAAGCGCATTAACTCTGTGTTCCGAAAGTGTATACACTCTGGGTTCCGAAAGCGCATTAACTCTGTGTTCCAAAACCGCATTAACTCTGAGTTCTGAAAGCGCATTAACTCTGTGTTCCGAAAGGGCATTAATTCTGTGTTCTGAAAGCTCGTTAACTCTGAGTTCCGAAAGCGCATTAACTCTTAGTTCCAAAAGCGCATTAACTCTGTGTTTCGAAAGTGCATAAACTCTGATTCCGAAAGGGCATTAACTCTTTGTTCCGAAAGCTCATTTACTCTGAGGTCCGAAAGCGCATTAACTCTGGGTTCCGAAAGCGCATTAACTCTGTGTTCTCGAAAGCGCATTAACTCTGTGTTTTCGAAAGTGCATTAACTCGGAGTTACGAAAGCCCATTAACTCTGAGTTCCGAAAGTGCATTAACTCTGTGTTCCAAAAGCGCGAATTAGCTCTGAGTTCTGAAAGCGCATTAACGAAGAGTTTTGATAGTGCATTAACTCGGAGTTGCGAAAGCGCATTAACTCGGAGTTCCGAAAGCGCATTAACTCTTAGTTCTAAAAGCGCATTAACTCGGAGTTTTGATAGCGCATTAACTCGGAGTTGCGAAAGCGCATTAACTCTGTGTTCCGAAAGCTCATCAACTCTGAGGTCCGAAAGCGCATTAACTCTGTGTTCTCGAAAGCGCATTAACTCTGTGTTTTCGAAAGTGCATTAACTCTGAGTTCTAAAAGCGCATTAACTGTGATTTCCGAAAGCACATTAACTCTGTGTTCCAAAAGCGCGAATTAGCTCTGAGTTCCGAAAGCGCATTAACTCTGTGTTCCGAAAGCGCATTACCTCTGAGTTCTAAAAGCGCATTAACTCTGAGTTTTGATAGCGCATTAACTCGGAGTTGCGAAAACGCATTAACTCGGTGTTGAAAAACTGAGTTATGATTGGTTATTACTTGTGCAATTGCTTACTCATAACTACTTACATCATTGTTTTCTCACTGCATAAACGAACGTACTATGAATATTTTTATGAAACTAACATATAATATTTTACTAACTAATAATTATTATTCTACGTAAGTAAGTGAAATATATATTTGAATAAATATTTTACTGATTTGGTTATATTTTACAATAATCATAACCGAAAGGATTTGCTATTTTTTATATATATATATTCTTCCTGTCTCTATGTTTTCTCTCTCTTTTCCCTCTATCTATACGTTATATTCTTAATTTTTTTCTGAATAATTAAGAATTATTTTGTATTATTATATTTATCGTGTTTTCTACCAAATTTATTGTTATCCATGTAATAATCATTTAGTAGTTTATTATTGCTTGTTATACATCGAATGATTTTAATACTATACATGCATGCAATATATATTTAATAGAAGACTACGAATGTTTTAATTATTCGTGTTCGCCATATTAGATGCAAAAATGTGTGGTTCATTTTGTATCTCCACTACAGGTGTGATCTTTATCTGCTACTCAGCATAGTATTCAGTATAGTTTTCAAAAGAGTAGTTGAAATATCATTAGTTTTATAACTTATTTCATTTCAAAGACATTTTATTCTGCCTGCAAATGTACTCATTACCCTGTGTGTGAATTTTTGTATATTTTTATGTTCATAATTGAATTTTTGTGTGGAAGTCTGTTTGTGTTCTTGTCCAATATGTGTGATATATATTTTGGCTTTTTGTGTAACTATGTAGCTGTGTGTATAAGAAAATGATGTATTTTTGGTATATTTTATTCATGTCAAATATTGTGTGTGTATATTGATGTGTGTTTAGTATCTTGTTTATATTTATTTGTAATACGTCTATACAGGCATGTTTTAAATTTATTAATTTTCATGAAAAAGTTAAAAACAAACATATCTTTGTGGATACCAGATGAATTTACCTAATGACAAAATCTCATCGATAAATCAAAAATTTATAATTGCATCCATGAAAAGTACAAATTGTGACTGATTTTTTTCACAATTATAATCAGTGCAAATCAAATGGGGGTTTATTTCTTCTTGCCTTATTACAGATAGATAAGCTTTATTGAAGAAAAGATCACTAACGAAAACAACAGTTTTCAGCTAGCAGAACTGCACAGTGTTTCAGGGAGGCATATTAAAGGCATATTGGAGTAATTACCAGGATAACAGGTTTGTTATATTTCAAAACATTTTATACGTTTTCTTTTCTAAATCTGAAAAAACATGTATTATTATTTTTATCTGGAAAAATGTGTTATTTTTTAATGGCGATAATGAGTTAGATTGAGATATAGAACATGTGCTATTTTTAAATATGAAATGTGTCATTTCTTAATATAACAATGTGTTATTTTCTAAATTAAAAAACGTGTGTTATTTTTTAAATCTGAGTAAATATTGAGAAAATAAAATAATGTTTCGTCATACTAAACTTTTCATTTTTCATTATTGAGACAGCATCCTGTATGTACAAGGATAATGCAGCAATCTAAATAATACACGGGATATACCCACATGGATCCATAGAATAATGTATACATGTTTAGGAAACAGAAATATTGTTTTATCAACCAAATTAACCTCTGTTGACATGCAATGCTTATTGCACAGAATGAGTCGATTATCATGATATTGTAACCATATTGTTTTCTCCAGCTAAAAAACCTCTGTAAACATGCAATGCTTACTGCATAGAATTGATTGAATATCTTGATAGTGTAACCATATTATTTTCTCAAGAAAATAAACCTCTATTTACATGCAATGATTACTGTATGGAAATGGATGAATGTCTTGATATTGTAGCCATATGGTTTTCTCAAGCAAATATACCTCTATTGAGAGGCAATGCTTACTGCAACTAATTGATTGAATATCTATATATTGACACCATATTGTTTTCTCAAGCAAATAAACCTCTGTTGATATGCTATGCTTACTGCAAAGAATTGATTGAATATCTTGATATTGTACCCATATTGTTTTCTCCAGCAAATAAACCTCTGTGGACATGCAAAGCTTATTGCATAGACTTGATTTAATATCTATATATTGACACCATATTGTTTTCTCAAGGAAATTAACCTCTGTTGACATGCAATGCTTACTGCATAGAATTGATTAAATATCTTTATATTGACACCATATTGTTTTCTCAAGGAAATAGACCTCTGTTTATATGCAATGCTTATTGCATAGAATTGATAGAATATCTTTATATTGAACCCATATTGTTTTCTCAAGCAAATAAACCTCTGTGGACATGCAAAGCTTATTGCAGAGACTTGATTTAATATCTTTATATTGACACCATATTGTTTTCTCAAGCAAATAAACATCTGTTGATATGCAATTCTTACTGCATAGAATTGATTGAATATCTTTATACTGGCACCATATTGTTTTCTCAATGAAATTAACCTCTGTTGATATGCAATGCTTACTGCATAGAATTGATTGAATATTTTTATATTGAAACCATATTGCTTTCTCAAGAAAATAAACATCTGTTGATATGCAATGCTTACTGCATAGAATTGATTGAATATCTTTATATTGACTCCAAATTGTTTTCTCAGGCAAATAAACCTATGTTGATATGCAATGCTTACTGCATAGAATTGATTGAATATCTTGATATTGAAACCATATTGTTTTCTCAAGCAAATAAACCTCTGTTGATATGCAATGCTTACTGCATAGAATTGATTGAATATCTTTATATTGACACCATATTGTTTTTTGAAGAAAATAAACATCTTTTGATATGCAATGCTTACTGCATATAATTGATTGAATATCTTGATATTGTAACAATATTGTTTTCTCAGGCAAATAAAACTCTGTTGACATGCAATGCTTATTGCATAGCATTGATTGAATATCTCGATATTGTAACAACATTGTGTTCCCACGCAAATAAAGCTCTTTTGACATGCAATGATTTATGTACAATTCATTTAATGTCTTGATATTGTGACAATGTTTGGTCCTCCAGCAAATAAACCTCTGTTGACATGCAATGCTTATTGCATAGTATTGATTGAATGTCTTGGTATTGTAACCATATTGTTTTCTCAAGCAAATAAACCTTTGTTTACATGCAATGCTTACTGCATAGAATTGATTGAATATCTTGATAGTACAACCATATTATTTCTCAAGCAAATCCATCGCTGTTGCTATGAAATGCTTACTGCATAGAAGTGATTAAATATATAGATATTGTAAGCATATTGTTTTCTCGACCAAATAAACCTCTGTTGATATGCAATGATTATTGTATGGGAATGCTTGAATATCTTGATATTGTAGCCATATTATTTTCTCAAGCAAATATACCTCCGTTTACATGCAATGCTTACTGCATAGAATTGATTGAATATTTTGACATTGAAACCATATTGTTTTCTCAAGCAAATTAACTTCTGTTAATATGCAATGCTTATTGCATAGAATTGATTGAATATCTTGATATTGTAACTATATTATTTTCTCAAGCAAATTAACCTCTGTGGACATGAAATTCTTACTGCATAGAATCGATTAAATATCTTGACATTTAAACCCTATTGTTGTCTCAATCAAATAAGGATCTGTTGACATGCAGTGCTTACTCAATAGAATTGATTAAATATATTGATATTGTAAGCATATTGTCTTCTCAAGGAAATAAACCTCTGTTGACATGCAATGCTTACTGCACAGAATTGATTGAATATCTTGATATTGTAACCATAATGTTTTCTGAAGCAAATAAACCTCTGTTGACATGCAATGCTTACCGATGTTACATATAGGGGTTTCATTGAGAGAGTCTTAGGAAGAGATGCTTAGAAAGAGTCTTATTACAGGGGGGATGTTGTAAGACTCAGAGAGAGAGAGAGAGAGAGATGTTGTAAGAGACTTAGAGAGATTTAGAGAGATTGTTCATGTTATTCTTTTTATATATTAAAACGTTCATTCCTTAATTGTGTTGAATGGGAGAAGAAGCTCTTAGAATGATGAGATAGTGTTCACTGTTCGGACATTGTGTAGACATGATGATGTTGAGACGTGTATGTAAAGACATTTTATAACACAAATATATAATACAATTTCACTTTACCTTTTCGTAAGAATCATAAGACAAGACGAGCTTTACAAAACACATAATGGTTTATTTCGTCACACGGCCGTGTTTCTATCACCAAGAATTGAAAGTCTCACATTTTTTTCTTGAAGTGACGTCTCGCTCCCTAGACGCCTGACTGTACCTCTCCGAGTT
This sequence comes from Euprymna scolopes, assembly GCF_053919585.1. Classification (NCBI taxonomy): domain Eukaryota; kingdom Metazoa; phylum Mollusca; class Cephalopoda; order Sepiida; family Sepiolidae; genus Euprymna; species Euprymna scolopes. The sequence goes on from NC_136516.1 coordinate 65,234,988, forward strand.
TCTTCACTGACTGACTAACTCTAAAGTTTTTTTCTCTATTCCTAGAACTTTCTATTTTCCGTGACGTCATACACATGTTAAAACATGTGCCTTCTTTCACGTGTTTTGGACATACGTGTCCAAAACTTTTCCTATTTCTACAAAAGGAATTTTAACCTATATTCAATATGTTAAAAACATTATTTTATAAGTTGCATTCTTTCAATTTAAAATTTCATAACAAACTTGAGAGTTCACATTCTTTCCTTGAAATATTTATCTATATTCTAAACAAATGTTAGTTTTACATTTTTAAATTCTCACACGTAATCTATTTCTAAACTAAATTACGAGGTTCGAATTTCGCCTATGCTATTTAATTTTCATTTTATTTAAATTCTCTATTTTTATACTTACATGAAAAGGGGACAGCCCTTACCATTAGAATTGATTTAATGTCTTTATACAGTAACCATATTGTTTTCTCCAGCAAATATACGTCTGTTGACTTTGAATGCTTACTGCATAGAATTGATTGACTATCCTGATATTGTAACCATATTGTTTTTACAAGCAAATAAACCTCTGTTGACATGCAATGCATAGAATTTATTGAACATCTGTATATTTTAACCATATAGTTTTCTAAAGCAAACAAACCTCTGTTCACATGCAATGCTCACTGCACAGAATTAATTGAATATCTAAATATTGAAACCATATTGTTTCTCAAGCAAATAAACCTCTGTTTACATGCAATACATACTTCATATAATTGATTAAATATCTTTATATTGAAACCATATTGTTTTCACAAGCAAATAAACCACTGTTTACATGCAATGCTTACTGTATAGAATTGATTGAATATCTTGATTTTGTAAGCATAATGTTTTCTCATGAAATTAAACCTTTGTTGACATACAATGCTTACTGCACAGAATACACTGAATATCTTGATATTGTAATCATATTGTTATCTCCAGCAAAAAAAACCTTTGTTGACATGCAATGCTTATTGCATAAAATTGATTGTATATCTCGATATTGTAACCATATAGTTTTCTCCAGCAAATAAACCTCTGTAAACATGCAATGCTTACTGCATAGAATTGATTGAATATCTGGATATTTAAACCATATTGTTTTCACTAGAAAATAAATCTCTGTTTACATGCCATGGTTATTGTATGGAAATGCTTGAATATCTTGATATTGTAGCCATATGGTTTTCTCAAGCAAATATACCTCTATTGAGAGGCAATGCTTATTGACTAGAATTGATAGAATATCTATATATTGACACCATATTGTTTTCTCAAGCAAATAAACCTCTGTTGATATGCAATGCTTACTGCATAGAATTGATTGAATATCTTGATATTGTAACCATATTGTTTTTTCCAGCAAATGAACCTCTGTTAACATGCAATACTTATTGCATGGACTCGATTGAATATCTTGATATTGAAACCATATTGTCTTCCCAATAAAACAAACCTCTGTTGACATGCAATGCTTACTGCATAGAATTGATTGAATGTTTCGATATTGTAACCATATTGTTTTCTCAAGAAATAAACCTCTTTTGACATGCAATGCTTATTGCATAACATTGATAGAATACCTCGATATTGTAACCATATTGTTTTCTCAGGCAAATAAACCTCTGTGTATATGCAATGTCTACTGCACAGAATTGATTGAATATCTTGATATTCAAACCATATTGTGTTTCCCGGCATATAAACCTCTTTTGACATGCAATGATTACTGCACAATTGATTTAATATCTTGATATGGTGACAATATTTGGTCCTCCAGCAAATAAACCTCTGTTGACATACACTGCTTATTGCATAGTATTGATTGAATATCTTGATATTGTAGCCATATTGTTTTCTCTAGCAAATAAACCTCGGTTGACATGCAATGCTTACTGCATAGAATTGATTGAATATCTTTATATTTTAACCATATTTTTTTTCTCAAGAAATAAAACTCTGTATACATGCAATGCTTACTGCACAGAATTAACAAGATATCTTGCTATTGTAATCATATTGTTTTCTCGAGCAAATGAACCTATGTTGACATGTAATGCTTTCTGCATAGAATTGATTGAATATCTTGACATTGAAACCATATTGTTTTCTCATGCAAATTAACTTCTGTTAATATGCAATGCTTATTGCGTAGAAGGTATTGAATATCATCCTATTGAAAACATATTGTTTTCTCAAGCAAATAAACCTCGGTTAATATGCAATGCTTATTGCATAGAATAGATGGAATTTCTTGATATTGTAACCATATTGTTTTCTCAAGCTAATAAACCTCTGTTGACATGCAATGCTTACTGCACAGAATTTATTAAATATCTTGATATTGAAATGATAATTTTTTCCATTTGAAATAAACCTCTGTTGTATTTCAATGTGTACATCATTAACTCGATTAAATATCTTGACATTTAAACCCTATTGTTGTCTCAATCAAATAAGGATCTGTTGACATGCAGTGCTTACTCAATAGAATTGATTAAATATCTTGATATTGTAAGCATATTGTCTTCTCAAGGAAATAAACCTCTGTTGACATGCAATGTTTACTGCACAGAATTGATTTAATATCTTGATATTGTAACCATAATGTTTTCTAAAGCAATTAAACCTCTGTTGACATGCAATGCTTACCGCATAATATTGATTTAATATCTTGATATTGTAACCATATGGTTTTCTCCAGCAAATATACCTCTGTTGACTTTGAATGCTTACTGAATAGAATTGATTGAATATCCTGATATTTTAAAGCAAACAAACCTCTGTTCCCATGCAATGCTCACTGCACAGAATTAATTGAATATCTTATTAACCATATGGTTTCTCAATCAAATAAATCTCTGTTTACATGCAATACTTAATTCATATAATTGATTGAATATCTTTATATTGAAACCATATTTTTCCCCAAGCAAATAAACCACTGTTGACATGCAATTCTTACTGTATAGAATGGATTAAATATCTTGATATTGTAATCATATTGTTATCTGCAGCAAAAACACTTTTGTGTACATGCAATCCTTATTGCATAACATTGATTGAATATCTCGATATTGTAACCATATAGTTTTCTCCAGCAAATAAACCTCTGTAAACAGGCAATGCTTACTGCATAGAATTGATTGAATATCTTGATATTGTAACCATATTGTTTTCTCCAGCAAATAAACCTCTGTTTACATGCAAAGCTAATTGCATAGACTGTATTGAATATCTTGATATTGTAACCATATTGTTTTCTCAAGCAAATAAACATCTGTTGATATGCAACTCTTACTGCATAGAATTAAGAGAATATCTTGATATTGTACCCATATTGTTTTCTCAAGTAAAGAAACCTCTGTCGACATGCAAGGTTATTGCATAGCAATGATTGAATATCTCGATATTGTAACCATATTGTTTCATCCAGCAAACAAAACTCTGTTGACATGCAATGTTTACTACATAGAATTGATTGAATATCTTCATATTGTAACCATATTGTACTGCAATAATTAATTCACAATTGATTTAATATCTTGATATTGTGATAATCCTTGGTCATCGAGCAAATAAACCTCTGTTTACATGCAATGCTTATTGCATAGTATTGATTGAATATCTGGATATTGTAGCCATATTGTTTTCTGTAGCAAATAAACCTCGGTTGCCATGCAATGCTTACTGCATAGAATTGATTGAATATCCTCATATTGCAACCATATTATTTATCAAGAAATAAATCCCTGTTTACATGCAATGCTTATTGCATATAAGTGATTAAATATCTTGATATTTAAACATATTGTTTTCTCGAGCAAATAAACCTATGTTGATATGCAATACTTACTGTATGGGAATGCTTTAATATCTTGATATTGTAGCCATATGGTTTTCTCAAGCAAATATACCTCTTTTGACATGCAATGCTTATTGCATTGAACTGGTTGTAATATCTTGACATTGAAACGATATTGCTTTCTCAAGTCAATTAACCTTTGTTAATATGCAAGTCTGACTGCATAGAATTGATTTAATATCTTTCTATTGTAACCATATTGTTTTCTGAAGCAAATAAACATCTTTTGACATGCAATGCTTACTGTATAGAATTGATTAGGTATCTTTATATTGAAACCATATTGTTTTCTCAAGCAAATAAACCTCTGTTGCCATGCAATTCTTACTGTATAGCACTGATTGAATATCTTAATATTGTAAGCATATCGCTTTGACAAGCAAGAAACCTCTGTGTATACTCTATGCTTTCTTAACAGAATTAATTGAATATCTTGATATTGAAACCATATTGTTTTCTCTAGAAAATAGAATTTATTGAATACCTAGGTATTGTAACCATATTGTCTTCTCAAGCAACTAAACCTCGGTTTACATGCTATTCTTACTGCACAGAATTAATTGAATATATTGATATTGTAACCATTTTGTATTCTCCAGAATATATACCTCTGTTTACATGCAATGCTTACTCCATAGAATTGATTGAATATCTTAATATGGTAATTATATTGTTTTCTGAAGTAATTAAACCTCTGTTTACATGCAATGCTTACTGCACAGAATTGATTGAATATCTTGATATTGTGAGCATATGGTTTTCTCAAGCAAATAAACCTCCGTATACAGGCAATGTTTACTGCACAGAATTGATTGAATATCTTAATATTGTAATCACATTGTTTTCTCAAGCAAATAAACCTCCGTATACAGGCAGTGTTTACTGCACAGACTTGATTGAATATCTTAATATTGTAAGCATATTGCATCCCAAGCAAATAAACCTTTGTATATATGCTATGCTTTCTGCACAGAACAAATGTAATATCTTTATATGTTTTACCATATTGTTTTTTCAAGCAAATGCACCTTTGTTAACATGCAATGCTTACTGCATAGAATAGATTGAATATCTTGATATTGTTACAATATTGTTTTCTCAACCAAAAAACCTCCGATGACATGCAATGCTAACTGCATAGAATTAATTGAATATCCTGATATTGTGGCCATATAGTTTTCTAAAGAAAACAAACCTCTGTTGACATCCAATGCTTATTGCATAGAATTGATTGAATATACTGATATTGAAACACTATTGTTTTCTGAAGCAAATAAACCTCTGCTGACATGCACTGCTTACTGCATAGAATTGACTTAATGTCTTGACATTTTAACCATGTTGTTTTCTCAAGAAAAGAAACCTCTGCTGACAGGCAATGCTTACTGCATAGAATTGATTTAATGTCTTTATATTGTAACCATATTGTGTTTTCAAGCAAATAACCTCTGTTGATATGCAATACTTATAGCTTAGAATGGATTAAATATCTTTATATTGAAACTATATTGTTTTCTAATGATACTTCTCTCTGTTGACACATTATGCTTATTGCAAGAATTGATTGATATCTTGATATTGTAACCATATTTTGTTCTTAAGCAAAAAAAACTCTGTTGACATGCAATGCTCATTGCATAGAATCAATCATTATCTTGATATTGTAGCCATATTCTTTTCTTAAGCAAATAAACCTCTGTTGACAGTTAATGCTTACTGCATAGAACTGATGAAATATCTTGATATAGAAAGAATAGTGTTTTCCCTAGGAAATAAACCTCCATTTACATGCAATGCTAACTGCCTAGAAATGATTGAATATCTCGATAATGTAAAAAAAAAATTTTTCAAGCATATACCCCTCTGTTGACATGCAATGCTTATTGCACAGAATTTATTGAATATGTTGATATTAGAACCATATTGTTTTCCCAGGCCATTAAATGTCTTTTGACATGCAATAATTAATACATAGAATTTATTTAATATCTTGATATTGTAACCATATAATTTCTCCAGCAAATATATCATTGTTGACATGCAATACTTACTGCATAGAATTGATTGAATATCTTGATATTGTAAATATATTGTTTTCTCAAGCAAAAAAAACCCTGTTGACATTCCATGTTTATTGCATAGGATCGATTGAATGTTTTGATGTTGAAACCATTTTGTTTTCTCAAGAAAATTAACCTCTGTTGATATGCACTGATTACCGCATAGAATTTATTTAATATCTTGATATTGTAAATATATTGTTCTCTAAAGAAAATATACCACTGTAGACATGCAATGCTTACTGCATAAAATTGATTAAATATCTTGATATTGGTACCGATATTGTTTTCTGCAGCAAAAAAAACTCTGTTGAGATGTAATCCTTATTGCACAGAATTGATTGAATATGAGGATATGTAAACTATATTGTGTAAATAAAGCTTTTTACACATGGCATGAGTAATGCATAGAATTGATTGAATATCTTGATATTGAAACTATTGTGTTTTCTAAAGAAAATAAACCTCTTTTGACATGCAATGCTTTCTGCATAGAATTGATTGAATATCGTTATATTAAAACCATATCTTTTGTTAAGCAAATAAACCTTTGTTGACATGCAATGCTTACTGAATGGAATTAATTGATATTGTAACCATATTGTTTTCTCAAGAAAACAAACCTCTAGCGACATGCAATGCTTATTGCATAGAATTGATTAAATATACGGATATTTAAACAATATTGTTTTCTGAAGCAAATAAACCTCTGTTGACATGCAATGCTTACTGTATAGAATTAACTTAATGTCTTGATATTGTAAGCATATTGTTTTCCCAAGTAACTAAACCGCTGCTGACATGCAATGCTTACTGGATCGATTTGACTTAATGTGTTGATATTGTAACCCTATTGTTTTCTCAAGCAAGTAAACCTCTGTTGACATGTAATGCTTTTTGCAAAGAATTGATTGAATATCTTGTTATTGAAACCATATGTTTACATGCAATATAAAATAAACCTATGTTGACATGCAATCCTTACTGTATATAATTGATTGAATATCTGTACATTTTAACTCTATAATTTTCTCAAGCATATAAACCTCTGTTAAAATTCAATGCATAAAATTGATTGAATATCTTGATATTGTAACCACATTATTTTCTCAAGCAAATAAACCTCTTTTTACATGCTATGCTTATTGTATAGAATGGATTGAATATCTTGATAATGAAACCATATGTTGACATGCAATATAAAATAAACCTATGTTGACATGCAATCCTTACTGCATACAATTGACATAGAAACCATATTATTTAATAAACCTTTGTTTATGTGCACACCTTACTGCATAGAATTGATTGAATATCTTGATATTGTAACGATATTTTTTTCTCAATTTTTTATTGCATAGAATTGATCGAATATACTGATATTGAAACAATATTGTTTTCTCAAGCAAATAAACCACTGTTGACACGTACTGCTTACTGCATAAAATTCATTGAATATCTTGATATTGTAACCATGTTGTTTTCTCAAGCAAATAAACCTGTGCTGACATGCAATGCTTACTGCATAAACTTGATTGAATATATTGATATTGTAACCATATTGTTTTCTCAAGCAAATAACCTCTGTTTTCATGCAATGCTTATTGCATAGAATTGATTGAATATCTTGGCATTGAAACCATATTGTTTTTTAACGAATATAACCTCTGTTTACATGCTATGCTTACTGCACAGAATTAATAAAATATCTTGATATTGTCACCATATGATTTTCTCCAGCAAATATACCTCTGTTGACATGCAAGGCTTACTGCAAACATTGATTGAATATCTTGATATTGTAACCATATTGTTTTCTCAAGAAAACAATCATCTGTTGACATGCAATGCTTATTGCACACAATTGATTGAATATCCTTATTTTGTAAACATACTGTTTTCTCGACAAAATATACCTCTCTTAAAATGCAATGCTTACTGCATATAATTGATGTAGTATCTTTATATTGACACCATATTGTTCTCTCAAGCAAATAAGTCTCTGTTGTCATGCAATGCTTACTGCATAGAATTGATTGAATATCTTGATATTGTAACAATATTGTTGTCTAAAGCAAACAAACCTCTGTTGATATTCAATGCTTATAGCATAGTATTGATTTAATATCTTGACATTCTAAACATATTTTTCCCAGCAAATAAACCTCTGTTGACATGCAATGGTTACAACATATTATTAATTGAATCTCGTGATATTTTAAACATATTTTTTGTCATGAAAATAAACATCTGTTTACATGCAATGCATATTGCATAGAATTTATTGAATACTTTTGTATTATAACAATAATGTTTACTCAAGCTAATAAACCTCTATTGACATGCAATGCTTACTGCGCAGAAGTGATTGATTATATACATATTAAACCATATTGTTTTCTCAAGCAAAAAAAAAACCTCTGTTGATATGCAATGCTTACTGAATAGAATTGAGATAATATCTTTATATTTTAACCATATTGTTTTCTCCAGCAAATAAACCTCTGTTTACATGCAATGCTTACTGGAAAGAATAGATTGAATTTCTAAATATTGGATCCATATTTATTTGTAAAGCAAATAAACCTCTCTGGACTGAATATTCTAATATTGAAACTATATTGTTTTCTCAAGGACATAAACCTCTGTTTACATGCAATGCTTTCTACATAGAATTCATTGAATATCTTGATATGGTAAGGGTATTGTTTTCCCAAGCAAATAAACCTCTGTCGACATGCAATGCTTACTGCATAGAATTGATTGAATTTCATGATACTCTAACCATATTGTTTTCTCCAGGAAATAAACCTCAGTTGACATGCAAAACTTATTGCATAGAATTAATTGAATATGTTGATATTGTGACCACATGGTTTCTCAAGCATATAAACCTCTGTTGACATGCAATGCTTATTACATAGAATTAATCAATTTTGTAGCTATATTGTTTTCTCAAGAAAACAAACCTCCAGTGACATGCAATGCTTACTGCATAGAATTGATAGTGTTACAATATTATTTTCTCAAGCAAATAACCTGTGTTGACATGCAATGCAAATTACATCGAATTGATGGAATATCTCTATATTGTTTCCTCCGGCCAAAAAAATCTCTATTTACATGCAATGCTTACTGCATAGAATTGAGTCAATATCTTGATATTGTAACCATATTGTTTTATCAAGCAAATAAACCTCTGCTGTCATGCAATGCTTACTGCATAGAATTGATTGAATATATTTATATTGTAACCATATTTTGTCTCCGCAAATAAACCTCCGTTGACATGTAATGCTTACTGCATAGAATTGATTCAATATCTTTATATAGTAACCAGATTATTTTCTAAAGCAATCAAAAATTTGTTGACATGCAATGCTTACTGAGCAGACTTGATTGAATACTTGATATTGAAACCATATTGTTTTCTAAAGCAAATAAATCTTTGTTTTCATGCAATGCTTACTGCATACAATTGATTGAATATCTTGATATTGAAACCAAATTGTTTTCACCAGCTAGTAAACCTCTGTTGACATGCAATTCTTACTGCATACAATTGATTGAATATTTGAAGAGTGTACCATATTGTGTTCCCCAGCAAATACACCTATGTTGATATGCAATGCTGACTGAATAGAATTGACTGAATATCTTGATATTGTAACCATATTTTTTCTCTAGCAAATAAACCTCTGTTGACATGCAATGCTTACTGCATAGAATTGATTTAGTATCTTGATATTGTAACCAAATTCTTTTATCAAGGAAATAGACCTCTGTTTACATGCAATGCTAATTGCATAGAATTGATTTAATATCTTGATTTTGTAACCACATTGTTTTCACCGCCAAATAAACCTTCGTTGACATGCAATGCTTACTGCATAGAATTGATTCGATATCTTGATATTGTAACTATATTGTTTTCTCCAGCAAATAATCTCTGTTGACATGCAATGCTTACTGCATTGAATTTATTGTGTATCTGTAAAGTCGAACAGAATTAAGGAAGAAAGCGACCACGTGTCTGCGTGTGTTGTCTTCCATGCTTGGAGGATCACAGGGAGGGCAGTAATTAAAAATGGCGACTTTAGTTTTTGTAAGATTATCGAGCGATGACGTCACCCCTCACGTGACTGTTTTTCTTGTCGCCAATTGGCTGATGACGAACTCTTTGACAATAAAAGGAGTATGTTCAGAAGATCGAGGACAGTGTGTATCAACTGCATCAGTGTGATTAGAAGGTCGACGTGTGTGTTAATCAACTGCCGTAGTTGTGAAACGAATTCCAGCTTTAGAAGTTCGACGTGTGTGTTAATCAACTGCCATAGTTGCGAAACGAATTCAAGCTATTTCGGCGAAATGGGGGAAAAATCGACCTCAAATTAATACCAGAGTTTGATGGATCCACCCCGGTACTTGACTGGGTGGAAAAGGTGGAATTACATTGCCTTTTGTCTGGCGTAAAAAACTTCGAACATGTTGTTCCTCTGCGTTTGTCCGGCGGCGCCTTTGCGGTGTATCAATAGCTCAGCCATGAAGGCAAACAGGGCTACGAGAAAATCAAGGCGGGTCTGTTCAAGGCGTTTGCGATTGACCCCACCACTGCTTGGGAGCAACTTGAGGCAAGGACCTTATGTCCAGGCGAAACAGTCGACATGTACTTGGCAGAGCTGACGAAGTTGACAGTGTTGTTTGGTGGACTGCCTTAGCGGACCTTGGCATGCAAATTCCTAGCAGGACTCCCAGCAGGAGCAAAGCAACTACTACGAGCTAGTTCAAGTGCAGATTCGTTGCCCCTTAATGACATAGTAGATCGGGCCAGGACTCTAATGATGAATTACTCCGAGATGAGGGGACCAGTAATTGCTGCTGCTCAGTCCACACCGAATGATAAGAAACTGTATCAGGGACCCGGTCCACGTGGTGGAATCATATGCTACAGATGCAATGGACAGGGCCACATTGCAAGGAACTGCCGGCAACAACCAACGGCTGTTCGCTGCTACCGGTGTAAGGAAACTGGCCATATAGCTCAAGAGTGTCCGGAAAACGGAACCGGGGACAAGGCGTCAGCGCCGACCTCTTCCCCACGCAGAAATTAAATGAGACGCAGCCGGTCATCACGATATATATCGACGAAACACTGTGCTCAGCACTCCTCGATTACGGGTGCTCTCGCACTATCGTATGTGTAGATCTCTGCTACACTGGGAAAAAGAAGAACGTCAGAGTGACTACCATCAGTGGAGAGACGCGCACATGTTGCGGGGTGGGCAATGTAAACATTCGGACGAAAAATGAAAGCTCCGCTACCCTAGAGGCGCTGGTAGTGCTCGAAAAAACCCTGAGTTTTGACCTGCTCCTAGGATATGATGCCATCAGAGCCCTTGGTGGTGTCTATATAATGGCGATGGGGGTGGTACATTTTCAGGAGAAAGCCCCAGTGTGTGCTGCGCTTAGGATCGACCAACCAGACTTCAGCGTCGAATTTGACGAGCAAAAGAGAGCTTGGACTGCTTGATGGAAATGGTCGGAAAACCGGGAACCAGCCAAACTGCAGAATGGAATAACTGAATACCATGTGCCCGACCACATGAGGCCCGCGTACGAAGAAGAACTTCGCAAATGGATCGAGGATGGTTGGCTGATTCCCTACCCCTACAAGGAACTTGGACCTCCTAAGGGTCTGATCCCATTAATGGCGGTTGCTCAGCACAACAAAGCCAAAGTCAGGCCGGTAATGGACTACCGAGAACTGAACTCGTATGTTGATGCGTTCACAGCTGATGCTGACGTGTGCGCTAGCAAACTACGAGAGTGACGCCAGCTGGGTTCTAATGTGTCCCTGTTGGATCTGAGAATAGCATATCTGCAGGTCCGGGTTAGCGAGACAATGTGGCCGTTTCAGACGGTAGTGTTTGCCAGTAGGAGGTATTGCCTCACAAGACTGGGCTTTGGGCTGAACGTTGCACCCCAAATAATGAAGACAATTGTCAATGCTGTATTGTCACAGGATAACACAGTAAAAGAGGGGACATCAGCATACCTTGACAACATATACGTGAATGAAGACATTGTGCCATCATCACGTGTGAGGGCCAAGTTAGCCGAACTTTGACTGATGAGTAAGGATCCAGAACGCTTGGAGGATGGCGCTCGTGTCTTGGGGTTGAGCGTTCAACAGGAGCGAGGGACCTTGAAGTGGGGGCGTGGAACTGCAGTTCCTGAAGTGCCCCATGTCCTCACCAGGCGGGCTATATTTTCCCGGTGTGGAAAACTGGTGGGACACTTACAAGTATGTGGATGGACTCGGGCCGCAACAGCCATCATGAAGAGGAGGGTGAGTGCAGTTACCAAAAGATGGGATGACGAAACGGCGGACAATCTCTTGCTGCGCATGGTGAAGGAGACCATCACAAGAGTCAAGCAGGAGGATCCCGCTAAAGGAGATTGGTGCGTCCAGGGAGACAGGCTAAATGTGTGGGTGGATGCGAGCTCCCTCGCGATTGGAGCGCTATTGGAGATGAACGGGTCTGTGATTGAGGACGCCTACTGGTTGCGACCAATAGATGCTGCTGCTCACATCCACCTGGGAGAGTTGGATGCGGTAATAAAAGGAATACACTTGGCACTCAAGTGGAAAGTCAAAGAATTATGCATACGCACAGATTCGCTGTGCGTACACCACTGGATAGTTGACACACTAACAGACAAAACGAGAGTGCGCACCAAGGCGGCTACCGAAATGCTAATCTGACGAAGGTTGGAGACAATAAGGAAGTTGGTGGAAGAGTACTGCCTATCGGTGAATACGGTGCTTGTCACTTCAACCTGCAGTCTTGCTGATAGACTTACCCGTGTGCCCCAGAGATGGTTCGATGCAATGAAGAAAGAAGCCGAACCAGAGTCTTTATGTGCTGCCTCTGTTGAGGAGACGGATGAAATCAAGAAGGTACACCATGACAGTGGACACCCCGGAGTGAGACGGACATATTATTTCGTACACTTAACTAACCCGTCAGTGTCCAAAAGCAAAGTAGAAGTAGTGGTCAAGGAATGCCAAATATACCAGTCAATCGACGCTGCTCCCACCAAATGGCAGAAAAGTCGGCTGGAAGTCGAAGAGAATTGGAGTCGACTAGGCATGGACATAACCCATTATGGTGGTCAGCACTTCCTCACACTGATCGATTGCGGACCAACGAGGTTTGCGATCTGGCGACTATTAACAAGACAGGACTCGGCTAGTGTTATCCGTCAATTAGAGTCCATATTTTACGAGCGGGGACCACCTGAAAAGATTCTCACTGACAACGACACAGCCTTTTGCAGCGGAGAATTCAGGTGTTTCGTAAACGAGTGGGGGATTCGGTCTAGACACAGGTGTGCGTACGTACCGAGTGGCAACGGTATAGCGGAGCGGTGCCCCCGAAGTGTGAAGAGGATAGCAGTAAGGAAGCAATGTACGATTGCAGAGGCAGTATATAGGTACAATACAACACCAAAGGATGACGCGACTGCTGAAAGAGCACCTGCTAATGCGATACATTGCTATCGAGTGCGTGTTACGGGCATTGACGCCTACCTGCCTAATCAGAAAAGGACGCAAGGACGGTACAAGTTAGGGGACACCGTCTGGGTAAGGCCTCCCAATAACCGATGTACGACCAGTTTCAGAAGAGGACGGATGACCGGCATAATTAGGGAGCAGGCTGTGCTGGTTGATGGTACTCCACGGCATGTGAGGGATGTCCGGCCCGCCCTTGATACAAACCAAATGGTGAACAGCGAAAGTGATGAATCATCCAATGATGAAATTTGGATCCGACCTATGCCCCATTGCCGTGATGACATGGCTGAGAACCTCAGCACAGATGGCGATAGTTCCAGTGCCTCTTCTGAGAGCCCCAATGACGATTGAGCCCAGCTTGATGGAAGGACTGCTGGCAACGTTAATGGCGACAGGTCTGTTACCCCTTCTGAGAGCCCGGATGAAGATGGAGCGCAGCCGGATAGTAGGACTGTGGACACTGACCCAAGTAGCCCTGATGAAGACAAAGAAGTCCAGCTAATCCCCCTCCGTAGGAATGCTCGTAACAAACGACCGCGGCCGCAATGCCGCATGTGTGATCTTGAGACCAGAGGGGGTGTAAAGACGAACAGAATGAAGGAAAAAGTGACCACGTGTCTGCGCGTGTTGTCTTACCTGCTGGGAGGATCACAGGGAGGGCAGTAATTAAAAATGGCTGCTGTGGGTTTTTTTAAGATCATGGAGCCCTGACGTCATCCCTCATGTGACTGTTTTTCTGGCCGCCGATTGGCTGATGACGAACGCTTGGAAAATAAAAGGAGTATGTTTAGAAGATCGAGGACAGTGTGTATCAACTGCATCAGTATGGTTAGAAGGTCGACGTGTGTGTTAATCAACTGCCGTAGTTGTGAAACGAATTCAATATCTTGATATTGTAATCATATTTTTTCTCAAGAAAATAAACCTCTGTTGATATGCAATGCTTATTGCATAGAATTGATTGAGTATCTTGATATTGTAGCCATATTGTTTTCTCTAGCAAATAAACCTCTGTTGACATGCAATGCTTACTGCATACAATTGATTTAATATCTTTATATTGTAACCATATTGCTTTCTCCAGGAAATAAACCTCTGCTGACATTCGATGCTTATTGCATAGAATTGAGTGAATGTCTTGATATTGTAATCATAGTGTTTTCTCCAGTAAATAAACATCTATTGACATGCAATGCTTACTGCATAGAATTGATTGAATATCTTGATATTGTAATCATAGTGTTTTCTCCAGCAAATAAACCTCTATTGACATGCAATGCTTATTGCGTAGAATTGATATAATATCGAGATATGGTAAGCATATTTTTCCCAATCAAATAAACCGCTGTTGACATGCACTGCTTATTGCACAGAATTAATTGAATATCTTTATATTGTAACCATATTGTTTCTCCAGGAAATAAACCTCCGTTCACATGCAATGCTTATTGCATAGAATTGATTCAATATCTTGATATTGTAAGACTATTGTTTTTTCAAGCAAATTAACCTCTGTTTACATGCAATTCTTACTGCATAGAATTGATTGAATGTCTTGATATTGTAACCATATTGTTTTCTCCAGCAAATAAACCTCCGTTTACATGCAGTTCTTATTGCGTAGAATTGATTGAATATCTTGAAATTGTAACTATATAATTTTCCCCGCCAAAGAAAGCTCTGTTGACATGCAATACTTACTGAATAGAATTGATTAAATATCTTGATATTGTAACCATATTGTGTTGTCCAGCAAATAAACCTATGCTGACGTACAATGCTTATTCATACAATTGATTGAAAATCTTGATATTGTCACCATATTGTTTTCTCAGGCTAATTAATCTCTGTTAACATAGAATGCTTATTGCACAGAATTGATTGAATATCTTGATATTGTAACCATACTGTTTTCTCAAACAAATAAACCTATGTTGACATAGAATGCTTACCGCATAGAATAGATTGAATATCTTGTTATTGTAAGCGTATTGTTTTCTACGGCAAATAAACCTGTGTTAATATGCAATGCTTACTGTATATATTTGATTGAATATCTTTATATTTTAACCTTATTTTTTTCTCAAGCAGATAAACCGCAGCTGACATGCAAGTCTGACTGCATAGAATTGATTGAATATCTTGATATCGTAACCATATTGTTTTCTCAAGCAAATAAACCTCTGTATACAGGCAATGATTACTGCATAGAATTGATTGAATATCTTGATACTGTAACTATATTGTTTTCTCAAGCAAACAAACCTCAGTTGAAATGACAATGCTTGCTGCATAGAATTGATTGTATGTCTTGATATTGTAACCATATTCTTTCTCTAGCAAACAAACCTCAGTTGAAATGCAATGTTTATTGCATAGAATTGATTGAATATATTTATCTGGTAACAATATTGTTTTCTCCAGCAAAGAAACCGCTGTTGACATGCAATACTTATTGCATAGAATTGATTGAATGTCTTAATCTTGTAACCATATTGTTTTCTCAGGCAAATAAACTCCGTTGACATGCAATTCTTACTGCATAGAATTGATTAAATATATTGTAACCACATTGCTTTCTCCAGGAAATAAACCTCTATGGATGTGCAATGCTTATTGGATAGAATTGATTGAATATCTTGATATTGTAAGAATATTGTTTTCTCCAGCAAATAAACCTCTATTGACATGCAATGCGAATCGCATAGAATTGATGTAATATCTTGATATGGTTACAATATTGTTTTCTCCAGCAAATAAACCTCTATTGACATGCAATGCGAATCGCATAGAATTGATGTAATATCTTGATATGGTTACAATATTGTTTTCTCCAGCAAATAAACCTCTATTGACATGCAATGCGAATCGCATAGAATTGATGTAATATCTTGATATGGTTTCAATATTGTTTTCTCCAGCAAATAAACCTCTATTGACATGCAATGCGAATCGCATAGAATTGATGTAATATCTTGATATGGTTTCAATATTGTTTTCTCCAGCAAATAAACCTCTATTGACATGCAATGCGAATCGCATAGAATTGATGTAATATCTTGATATGGTTTCAATATTGTTTTCTCCAGTAAATTGACATGCAATGCTTATTGCATAGAGTTGATTGAATATCATGATATGTTAACCATCTTGTTTTCTCCAGCAAATAAACCTCTATTGACATGCAATGATTACTGCATAGAATTGATTGAATATCTTGATATTGTTACCATATTGGTTTCTCCAGGAAATAAACCTCTATTGACATGCAATGCTTACTGCATAGAATTGATTGAATATCTTAATATTGTAACCATATTGGTTTCTCCAGCAAATAAACCTCTATTGACATGCAATGCTTACTGCATAGAAATTATTGAATATCTTTATATTGTAACCATATTGTTTTCTCCAGAAAATAAACCTCTTTTGACATACAATGGGTACTCTATAGAGTGAATTGAATATGTTGGTATTGTTACCATAATCGTGAAAAAATGTTGGTTACTTCGATTACCAACAATTTTGGCACATAATGACCAGAATAGATCTAAATATCGTTTGAACACAATTTAGTTGCTTATATGTCACATATACCCTGTTTGTTTTTATTTTTATTACAGTCCATATATGATGGTATCTATTCGTTATTCCAATTCATCTATGCTGTTATCTATTCGTTATTTTTAAACATTTTTATTTTCCTCGTAAAAAATTTAAAAGCGTAAGTTAAGAAAACTTTAAAAAGTTAAATAGAAAATAAGGAAACCCTTTACAAATCTATTATTACTATTTCTGATTCAATTATATTTATGCATAATAGAAATATTGTTAGAAAAAAGGATCTTAGAGATTGTAAATTTTTGCACCGATCGTATAAGATCAATAGGGAAGGTTTTTTTTAAATAATAAAAGTTAATAAAGCAATTTTAGAGATTTGTAGTGTGATAGTGCTCGTGTCTTTCTTAATATTTTAACCGAAATATACGGTTTACAGATTGACATTAAGGAACACCCCTAATAACTATTAACGATAAAAAGTCGCAAAAGATAGAAATTAATGAGAATAATTTAATAATCGAAAATGTGAGCTAGCAAGGCTTACGAAATCTTCTTAATTTTATTTCTTTTCTAAAGGAAATCTGACGATTCTGCCCTTCTTACTTTGGCTCATATATGCCATCTGCAAAAGAAGATTGGAATGTTTATGCATGAGAATACCGACCCATTCGGCGAGTGATGGTGGCTAACTGAATTGAATACATTTACATAATAAATATTGAACGTCGTTCGCAAATAGCTATTGAAACATACTATGAATGCATAAAACAGCAAACAAACATGAACAGACATTAATTTCAAGGTATGCTCTAGAACAACCAGGAATACGTAATATTGATGGCGAACCAAACTTAATCACCACGTGAAGCGTTTACATAAATCACAGAGAATTGGGGCAGGGATAGAACAATTATTGGTTTGTTTTGTACGCTAAAGTTGAAATAGCAGATCTAGTTAATAGGGGCTGTTCAGAACCTATAAAATTAATCCCCTGAATAGAGAAATTCTGCACGGCTTGTATGTCTTCATAGGAAATATAAATCAAGATATAATGACACTGAACTTTACGTTTAAAATACTTATTCCAATTTTGATAAACCCCACATTACATGATATTGATAAATATCATATATATATATAAAAAGTTCCCAAAATCAAGGGCTTATGGTTCTAAAATAATTAATGGGAGTTTCAATAATATTACTTAATATGTTTTTAGGATGTTGTCCAAATTAAGGCTTAAGGTTCTAAAAGATAAATCAAAATTCAAATAATATTGCTTAAATTGTTTTTAGAATGTTTTCCAATTTAAGGCTTTAGGTTCTAACAAAAATAAATAAAAATTCAAATAATATTGCTTAATTTGTGCCCAATGACTATGAATCAAATTCCAATAGAGGATTGAATCCACAAAACACATAAAAATATCCACATGTCTTATAGACAAATCGAGACAACATAATTCAAATTATACAACGAGGAAAGACAAAAATTAATGTATATTACTACAAAGTATTGTAAAAATTAGTTATAATTTAATGTCGCTTTTCAAATTTCCTAATTTGTTATGCAAACATGTTTTTGCTTCTACAATGTCCAAGCAAAACACAGATCGGTACATTTTGCTGGGAAAAGGTAGTGGGCGAGTGGAAAATTTTAATAATGCAAAAATAGCTACAAAGTTATATGTTTATAAATATTTTTTATGAACCTAATATTTAATTTTGTATCAACCTAATAATTATTATTCTACATATTTATCAAATAAAGATATAGACTAGATAAACAATAATCACATGACTTGCATCAGCTTATAAATAAAATAGATCGCTCATCTCCTCAATAAAAATGCAATTTTTATGCATTTTCATTGATTCACACCTTGGATAAGATGTACACAATAAAAAAAATGACGTAAATTGAATTCGAGCATAAATTAGTTGTTATGATTTACAAAACGTCCCAGCAGAAGAACGTTGTAGGTGCAACTTTACAATTTGTTGAGAGAACCCAGGATTGAAAAATTGTTCAATAATTAATGAAAATGATGGAGTCGCCATGTTTAACTCCCTTCGGTGCTTTGTTCTTCATGTACGCGCTTGGGGAAAAATATTGATACAATCATTTCCAATATCGAATTCAAGCAAGTAAATAACTCGCATCACAATGATAATGCGTAAGATACAACAAAGACATATCTGTGTGTTCGTGTATACACGCATGGATATGTGTTTTGGTCTTTCTAAGTAATTCAAAAATATATGTAGTTCATACATAAAATATTCTCATATTCTACATAAACACCATATTTCGAGAAGAAGGCTGTAACTGATACCGCAATACAATTGAAAATAACGAATCTCATTGGAAATAATTTAAATCTAAAAACTATATGTGAAGTATCGGATATTTATTTTGATAAAACGACATGAAATATAAATTGTAATAGCATGAAGAACAGCTTGTAAATGTCATTTGAGAAATATCTGAGCAGCATGTCATCAAATATAGGAGTGACGAAATTAAAAATTAAAAATTCGAAGAATGAAAAATAGTTCGATTATTTAGGTGACTAGTTCGATTATCTTCAAATCTTATTCTAATGTATGACGTTATTCAAATCACGGGTTATTTCTGGAATGAATTGCTTTATTTGATGTTATATATATATATATATATATATATATATATATATATATATATATATATATATATATACTAGAAGGCCACCGGGTATTGCCCGGTCGTAAAATACGCTAAAATATGATATTTTGATTAATGCAGATTTGGTATTTATTATTCCACCACCGTGCGCCACCACCGAGAAACGAAAACAAAACGTTTAGCCTACGATTTACTTTTTCCTTTGACGTTAATGCCTGAGCTATGAAGACATATTTGCTGCAAAGCAGAAGAATTTTTGCTGCAAAGCGAATAATATTAAGATATTAATATTATTCATCATGAACCAACAGCTAGTTCGATACGCATGTATATTCGCAATGCCGCCGTTGATCTTCGCCTGGGATATTCAATTTTTTTTAATTTTCACACTTTTGCACCGATTTTCCCCGGCTAAAACCCAAATATAAAGTTTAGTTCAGATACCCTATATATTACATTTCATGTCTGTAGACGAAAAACTGGCAGAGGTGTTCGGTACGCTAATTTTTTTACGCAAAAAATATATACGCACTAACTAACTAACTAACTAACTATATATATATATATATATATATATATATATATATATATATAGAGAGAGAGAGAGAGAGAGAGAGAGAGAGAAAATTTGTGTTTACTTAATTTTTTTATGTAAATATTACGCAAATATAAATCATGTAGAATATATGCATAAATATAATTATTTCCAGCGCCAGACAACGTCGCAACTCCCAACAACAAACTGGAAGACTCAAGTTTCACCCTCATTTGGGGCTCATCAATTAGACACATCCGAACTCGAGATTTGAAATCCAAGCCACTTGCATGCGAGGTGAGCACTTTATCAACTGAGCAAACACGCCACATACATAATAACGCCTATCCACTGACAGAGATCACGCAAACCGAAGCGAAATCCGACAATGGATTGAACTTATCTCATACCAGAACAACGGACGTAGTCATCGCAACAAGCTATAACCCAACCCGATGTTTCACAAGTCGGAATTTTATACACGTAGCGAGCAATCAACAATAGAACCTGTAGAATGTAAGAGAATATATACTTATTTCCACAGCTAGACAACGTCGCAGCTCACCAGAGCCCTGAGAGTCAACAAACCGGCAGTCTAAGATTTGAGTTTCTGCCTTCATTTTAGGCTCATCAGTTATACACAGCCGATCTCGAGATTTAAAACCCCAAGCTTCTTGCATGAACTGAGCAAATACGCCACACACAACGTGGTTAATAGTAAAAGAATATACCTAGAGGAAATCGGATGTCAATTTAAAGACATGTTCCGAAACTGTAGCAATATTTTACGTTGAACCTGAAGGAAAATCGATTAGGAATGGTAAAAATAATAAAACTTAGGATATGTTAGGAATAAATGTGAAAAATAAGAAGAGAAACACAACAGCTTTAGAGGTAAAAATGAAATTGAATATGAATTAAAATGAGCAATCATAGGTAAAGCTAGTAAATATAAACCAGATAAACTTGAAAGATGTAATTTATACACTTTATGTACACTTGAATCATACCACATAGTGAGATCTAAAGAAGGAATTTTAAATAAAAGTTAGAAGTGATACAAAGCTGTCTTCATATTAATAAATGTTTATTATCATGCCTAAGCTTTGAGTAATAAATAAAACAAAGTAAATATTATATAATAGGGAAAGTTAAATATAAATTAGTAGCTACTTAAGAAAGTATGTTCAAGGAATCATTAGGTCGTTAATCTAGGAAGTAGAAAGTCTATTAACAATACTTTAAGTGTGAGAAGTAACATTAAACATAAATTTTATAATTGATATTGGTAATTAATTAATACCATAATCGTTTCAATAAGTAGTAATAATTGATAAAAAAAATTATGTATATATATATATATATATATATATATATATATATATATATATATATATATATATGATGGATGGACTCTCCCGTCGCTTTCGACGTATGAGGTTCGGACAACCCATATTTCTAAAACTCATTTATGCTTTTGCCTCTGATGACTTTTTAGTCCAGCAAGGGACTTGCAAACAAGGCCACAAATAAAACATGAATGTGAATTTAACGCTGCAGATATTGGTGCGATTGCTAGTCGTTTTGCTCTTACTCTGTTTTCTTTCAGTTGCCTTAAGCTTTC
Organism: Euprymna scolopes; assembly: GCF_053919585.1. NCBI lineage: Eukaryota > Metazoa > Mollusca > Cephalopoda > Sepiida > Sepiolidae > Euprymna > Euprymna scolopes. Next base: position 65,256,899 of record NC_136516.1, read on the forward strand.
AGATTGAAACCTCTGGAGACCTTCAACACACCTTAATCTCCATCCTTTTCGGCCATTCACCTCATCTTCAAGACTCCTGTATGGTATTTTCACTGCAGACAAGTTACTCTTCAACTTGTCCTTGTACCTAAGCCAAGGACGTCCGACAATTCTTTTACCACCCTCAAATTGACTGTACATCGCAATTTTTGGAATTCTGTCATCGGGCATCCTCAATACATGACCAGCCCACCGCAATTGCGATTGAATAAGGAATGATTCAATGCCAGATATTTTGCATTTTGTGAATAATTCGGCATTTGATACCTTGGCGCGGAGGCTATGACCACATATGGAGCGTAGACAGCTTTTGTGGAAAACGTCCAGCTGATTAATGTGATGTCTGTATGGGATCCATGACTCAGATCCATAAAGAAGAATGGAAAGAACAACAGCACGGTAGACAAGGATTTTTGTGTCTAGTCGAATACCCCTTTCGTTCCACAAGCGATGGCGAAGATTTCCAAAGGCTGAAGTGGCCTTAGCAATCCTGTTGATAATTTCATCATCAAGAGAACCGCCCTGGTTCACCTTGCTACTATCATATATATATGTATATATATATATATATATATATATATATATATATATAGTTATATGTGTGTGTGTGTGTGTGTGTGTGTCAAGGTATAAGTGGGTGAATATATGAATGCATATATAAGTATACATTTATAAAATGAAAACAAATCAATAATTAAAGAAAGATTTTAAGTATCAAACCATCAATGAAATATAATAAAAATTCGAACACTACACATAATTGCAACATTTAGTATAAAAAATAGATAAATTGGATGTAGTTAACAATAAAATGAGGATAATAGTCAGGTTCATTGCAAACCTGTTTTTCGAAGTAATTAAGTTAAATACAATCGAAATCAATTATCAGAAAATATAAATATATATACATAATTAAATATGAAGTATTTACATTTAATATATAGGAGTAATAACAATCATATTGGATGCTGTATTTAGAAATAATGTAATAATGTACGATGGATATATTATAGGAAGAAGAAATCAATAACTGATTACAATAGATAGATAAACCGGATATTATAGATTAAAATAGACTAAATGAATAATATGTAATATGTAAATTGAGTGAAAATAAAAGATAGCAGACTTATTGTATTTATAAATAAACAAATAGAATAATAAATGATAAGGATGAAAATATTATTTTATGTAATAAGAAGAATGTGTTAAAAAAATTAAGATAAAAAATGTGGTTGTACATGAGTCCTCTCCATTTGACTGATTGAATGGCTTGTTGTGATTTTGAATTTATCCTAATTAAAATAATGATGCTTTGTTTAATAAGAAGTTAAATATAATTTCTAAGAATTAGAATGATCTTATTTATTACAGTGATTTGAAAAAAAAAACACCCAATAAAATAGAAAATAATAAATATGTTAATCGGTAGATTTAAATAAAGTAAAATACGAAATTACTTTAATCAAGGGTTTTTTAATTAAATATGTACAGAAGTTTAGGATACTTTGTATAAAATTATTAAAAATTAATCAACAAACTAAATAAATTAGATAATGATTTAAATTATTAAAGAAATATAAAAACACAAAATAAAATAACAATTATCTATATAATAAAAATAAATAATACAATTTATTCAGTAAAATGAATGAAAAAGGAGGTGAGTTCGCTGCTTGTATTTGGAAAAATGAGAAATTGTGTTTTTATATATATTTCGGTCGTATTTTGTGTCTGATGACTATCTATTTTGGAATATCTTTCAATGTTTACACTTTCCAAATTGTTAAAAACGATTGTAACACTGAAGAAATGCATCTTATAACAAACCTGTTATAAGATGCTCTTTGTTATTACGAATTCATAATGCTTTTCCTCGATTATTAATACTCATATTCGTTGAGCTTAATAAACTGGATAAATTAATATTGACTTTGGTTTAATTAACATTACCGAAATTCAATAAGTAAAGTTTGGTTAAGCTTATATATATATATATATATATATATATATATATATATATATATATATATATATATATATTTCCCCCAAACCTCTCGCTTTTATGATGGGAGACTAAAACATGCTTCTCTTGTTTCAAATGACCTAAAATAATAGCAAGGAGAGACTTCATTCCAAATTTTTCTCATATGCTATATCCTCCCTGTTTTCGAAATTATGAATATCTCCAGCATCAAATAATCCCTACACACTGTGGAATTTTCTTTATATATGAAAACTGGAGAGGAGAGATATAATATATGAGAAATATTTGGAATTATGTCTCCCCTTGCTGTAATTTCAGATCATTTGAAACCATAGCAGAACGTTTTAGTCTCCCCTCCATCAAGGCCAGAGGTTTTGGAGAAATATCAGATATTTTGAATTCATATGCCAAACTAGGGAAACAAATGAATATGATTAAACTATTTTATGACTGTTAAAAAGTGCCAAAAATAGGCTCTGGATAAGGGATAATCCCCTCAATGACCTTAAGGACAAATGCCACATAATCCACTACATAAATTAGCGTTCCAACGATTTAGAACTTATAAAATTGACAGAAATCATGACAATATATATATATATATATATATATATATATATATATATATATAATAGATAATTGACTTTGTTGTTGTTCCTTCTTATGAAACTGATTTTTAATTTAATTAAATTTTGATTTTTAAATTTTTAAAATTTTTTTAAATTTTAAAATTATAAATCACATTACTTAATATATATATATATATATATATATACATATATATACATATATATATATATATATATATATATATATATATATGAATGAATGAATGAATGACAAATGTCTATATCTAAAAATTCATGATGTTGACATCTTACAATGTATCCCTTTAATTCAGTTGACATTTACAATTCTTAACCGTATCTGTAAAGAACTGTAAATATCGCCGAATTAAAGGAATTAATCGTAAGATGGTCAACATCATGACGTTGGAATATAGACTTTTGTCATTCATTTATTATATTGGTCTGTAATTACATTGAGCTTCTTAAATAAGTATTGGTATATATTATAAGGAAAGAAATTATATTTCCACTGTAATATATATATATATGTATATATATGCATATGTATATATATACACATATTTATATATATACGTATATATATATATATATAAACCCACATATATATATACATATATATATATATGTGGATATATTTATACTCATAGCCGTATTGAATATTGAAATGCTCATATCTTTTGTTCTATCGGCCGAAACTACATGAAAATTTGAAGGCTTTTGGAAGATTATAATACTCTTCTATAGCTAAAATGTTATGACAAGTAGTAAAAATAAACTATATTTTAAAACCAATAAAATATGCCTTAATTTTCCTACATTTGTATATATAGCGTCCTGGTGGACTAGTTTAGTTTTACTGCTTTAGAATAGATTTTGCTGAGTTTTTTTTACTTGGTTGTCTACCCTGTGACCTTTCCAGGCTACTAATATATATATATATATATATATATATATATATATATATATATATACATATATATATATAATCACGGCTAAATTTATGGAGTGCTTTTAATGTTTATATCAGTGTCTGTCTTTAAGAATCTACCAAAAATTAGGTATATATAATCAATATAAAATTTTCACCGACTAATAATTAAAGAATGCATTTTAGATGTGTATAAATTTTGATCATATTCGCTTTATAAACATTTTTTTGGGAATTCATTTTCCCCTTCCTTATTTGTCCCTTGTTCACCCCCTTAAATCCAAGCGATCCACTAAGCACACACTCATTTTGTGGTAGGAGGTTGAACGAGTTTAGAAAAATAAAAAAAACAAAAAAAAATTCTACAGGTTGCTTTCGATATCGAAGATTGAAATCGGAAATTTGAATGTGTTTAATTCTTTTATCTTTTGCGTTTTGAATATGTTATCAATAATTATTATCTTTTAGACGAGGATAAAAACATCATTTTTTACGAAAACGCTAAAATAGGCAGGATCTCTAAAAATAAATTATAAATTTTATTTTAGAATGTGTAAACTTTCCATATGCCAGTAGATAAAAATGCTCCCCTCAAAAAGAAAAAAAAACAGGTTGTGAAAATTATAAGTGATAATTATATCTGCGTATTAGAGTTTTTTCAAGATACGGAAGCCCGTTACCGGTTACAAAAAGTTATCTTCTTTTTTAATAATATACTATAACTATGAAGACATGGATTTCCGTAGATGAGGGTTGTGATATTCTAAGAAGTTGCATTCCCCCAGAGGGTTACCAAAAAACGGCCCTTTTATAGATCACGAAATTCTAATGAAGTCTTTGTCAACTAAATTCATGCAATAAAGAATGAGGGAAAATACAGTATGATGTAGTTCATGGAAAAAAGTGTGGCTCATTAGTTATTATTAATTAGAATATAAGAAAGGAAAAATGGTTTTAATCATGAACTAAAAAGTGACTAAATTGATATTAAAACTGAGAAATATAATGCTAAAAATTTGTTTGATGTAAAAATAGAAAAGAAAAACAGTTTTTCTCTACTTCTGTAACCCCTAAACGTGTGGCTCCCTCATCAGATCGCCGACTCCCAACGTTGTGTACCGTGGATCTTTCGTTCATGGCCGGATCGTCATTTACTCGCTAGCGAATGTCGGTGAGGACACACGCGTGGTTTCACAAAAGTGCAAATATGAACAAAGAAAGGAAAAACACAAACGCCAATGTTCACATATAAATTGACTGTTGGACTTGTGAGTGGGTGTGTGTGTGTATGTGTGTGTGTGTGTGTCTTCTCGTTCTATCGATGTTACATTCGTCTATCTCTGTTGAAATTGTTCACGTCTCTATTTCACAGTCAACTCTATAACTGTTCAACTGTAGTCGTTATCAACTCCCATCCGTCGTCTAGCGCATCTAGATCTCAACTGCCTGTCTTCTCTGTCTTCGCCTCTCAGGTCGCCCACCCCACCCTGGCTGTTTTCTCAGTAGATTTGTATTGTTATTGTTTGCTATTTCCTATCTATCGTTGATTGTAGGATATTTCCCATTTCGTTGTTCATTCTAAGCTTTTTCTTATATATTGTTGATTGTAGGATATTTCCGATTTCTTTGTTTATTCTAAGCTATTTCCTCTTCCTTTGTCTATCCCCCCCTTAGCACTTAGTGGCTCAAATCCACGACAGGCCCACTTTATAGTATCACACTTCTAACAAGTATTAGAAAAAAATTAAATCTTGATTGATCAATTATTATAAAAGAAAAAATGATAAAGCTCAAAATAACATATTTAATCATAAATGGCGTTTGTAATTATAATTTAATTTAATCATAAAAAAATGTCTGTCTAGTTACATTAAAATTTATGAAAGAGTTTAAATAAATATTTAGACACGACTGAGTTCCCATACGAAAAATTCAAGATGGCAGCGGCAAGCACATTGTTTCTAAAATGTATGAGATGTGCGAAATAATTGAATTATTTGAATTTCTTTAAATATAAGGTAATTATATTCTAATATTTTTGTATATTATTATAGCCAATTGTAGTAAATTTTATTAACATATAAAACAAGTTTAATTGATTTGAAAACCTGTAAAAATATTTATGTTTTGTTGACATACGGCAGAAAATGGGTAAAACGCGTTTTTTATTTATTTAAAAACTTAATAATCCATTAAACATCATAGGAAAGTATTACATTATTCTGCTGTTAACAAAAAACTTCAGGGTTTAATCTTTCAGGTAAGCTCAAACGTTGTTCAGAACGGATTTAAATATATTTGAATAAACTATAGAAAAACCAGTTCCCGATCGATTGGCAGTCATTATATATATATTTTAAATATTTTTAATATATATATATATATATATATATATATATATATATATATATATATATATAAACATGTATATATATATATGTATATATATGATTACTTCATTTAATCACATAAATTAATATACGAAAGTATAAATTTATGCGTAAACTTTAAGTATTTACTTCAACAGTGCTCAATACGTAGGTAGAGTTAGGTAGTAAGTTATAAAATATATACGGCACTTAAACTGCTTAATTGCCATATATTTTATAACTTACTATATGTATATATATATATATATATATATATATATATATCCTTATGCGCATAAGCCTGAAGAGTCCTAGAGTGGATGAAATGCGGAATATTCAGTGTAGCTTAATGGTCATAGATATTTTATAACTTACTATATATATATATATATATATATATATATATATAATATATATAAGAGAAGGAGGGATTAATGAAGATTGATAAATTAATCTCAGTTTTATAAATTTTGGAGAATATGATGCAACCTTGTTAAAATATAGTGCAGGATAGACATATTACGTTATATTTTCTTATAATTTAAAAGTCTATTAAACAAATGTGATGCTAAGATCAGTCCGACACTAAGACTATACTCATTTTTTTATTAAAAATTTTTCTACTTAATTTCTGTAAAAAATTAAATTAATATCTAGGTGCGTAGATTAAGTTGAGAACTCTCGCTTGAAACGTTTTGGAACGATATTTTAATGATTTTTTGTTGTTAATAATGTTTGACTCTGATCGATCCCAAATTATTAGTTAATGTTATCACTGATATACCAGAAAAGGTGGGAAAATTCCTACTAAAATCGTTTAGTCAAAAGATAATTGTGTTGCTTCAAAGTCATGTCAAGCCTGACTAATATCTGAAAGAGAATAATCCATAATGTATTGGAAAACAAAATACTCTGGCATGTATAATTAATTGATACTTTACTTTATATGGTACTTTATCACACATAATCTGCATTAACCTCTTTTAAAAGTCCATTAAACGAATGCAGTCATATTGAAGTGAACACTTAGCCTGTTGAAAAAACATAATAGCTTCTAACTTGAAACGCTCTCGGTTTTTGGGAGCATTGTGCTAGCTGGGAATAAACTTTCAATACTGAAAAGTGTAACTTATAACCGAATTTTACCAAGCACTAAGCGGTGATTCCTTTGTAAAAAAAGTTACTTTATTCATTACGTTATAAGAATTTCTATATTAATAGATAAAGCATGATTCAATGCAGATAGGAACTGGTATCTTTCCGCGATTTCAACACTAGAAAAAGTAAAACTCTATACGACAAGAAATAATAGTTGCCATATTCGACTTTTAAGGATATAATCCAGTTTTTCTGTATCTCTTTCGCCTCGCATAATTTAATAATATAGCGAAATTGCAAAACTCGTTGTATAAAGGAATGCCACCTTTCGGAAATTGAGATTGTTTATAAATAATGAAGTTTAGCTTACCACGAATGGATAACGAATCGTTGCGTAGACAGTTACTTTTAAATCTGAGCTCGATGGTCTGCAAAATTGAAGAACTATAACAAACCGCAGCCTCTGGAAAACCATATATATATATATATATATATATATATATATATATATATATATATATATATATATATATATACACCCTTCACCAGACCATCCATTAACGTGTAATCGCCTTTTTTCTTCTCCCTATTCCCTCTGTTTCACTATTTTTTTTTACCAAGGAAGATATAGAACTTACTTGTAGTTTCATTAAATACTTTTGCAAGCAAAATCTGATCTCGCATTTTGCAAATCCCTACCCTCTGAGGATAAGGAAAGTATTTCTTCGAAACTCCGCGCATTAAGTACTATCCACTTATTTTGTGCTTCCTTTTTTTAAATTACACGTTTTTAACTCTTTTTCAAAGTGTTTTTAACATGTTTAATTAACTACTTGTTCTTATATATTATATATATATATATATATATATATATATATATATATATATATATATATATACCAATTTCAGGTATTCAGGAGATAAAACTCATGACTTAAAACGAAGTTATTAAGAGTGCCCAATACTACACAAATACTACATAGTCGCTACACTGAACATGCTAATGTTTCGGACAATATGTTAATATTTTATTTTTATGAATAAAAATATATTTCACTTTTTCAATTTTGAACCAGATGCCTTCAGTGGCAAGTAAACATTTTTACGTCACCTGACAAGTAACTTTCGGTTTCTTGCAAACCAATTTTTTCGAAACATTAGTATGTTTAGTGTAGCGACTATTTAAAATGTGTCTATATAAATAAAAACATTATATATATATATATATATATATATATATATATATATATATATATATATATAAATGATGCAGTTATCTTTTTAATGTATCATTGTAAATGGTGCGTAATGGTTGCTTCGGTCGTAGCTGGTAAGCTGGTATATAGAAATACAATAGTTCATTAACTTTTATTTTACAAACTGCGAAGCACAAAAAAGCATACAAAACCTACAAAATAATAAACAGGCCTCTGTCATCAACATTCCGGCCTTCACGAATTTTATTCTTACTTCGAACATATGCGTCTATATACAGGTGGCTTTTAATTATTTATATTTTACGGTGTTTAAAGGGCAGTTGCAGTTAAAGACCTTATTGACAATTATATAATTACAGTCGTTTTTAATCGTTTGTTATAGTCCTTGCTGTATTAGTTAACTTCCGTTATGTAATAGTAGTTTAGTAATCGATGTAATTTTTTTGTACATAGGTGTCACCACTTGTCAAGGCCCGAAAGACACTCGAATATAATAGTGTGCAGTTTATTTTTTAATCTACTATCAGTGCTTCCCAGCGTTGCCCAGGATTATAAAAATAAACAAAAGAAAATGTTTATTTGTAAATTAACCAATTGGATAATATGGTAAATATTATCCTAAATTTTTAAGAAGGACTTCCACTTCTTTCTCATGATACTAAGGGGAAGTTATTATAGATCCTATTTTGACATATGATAATGATGGATCAATTAGTTTTGGTGTGAATTAATTGTATTCCGACGGATTGTGCTGAAATAATAACGTTATTATTTCTTAGGGAGGCTTTGTTAACTATTCTGTACTTACATATGGTCTGGGGACTAATGCAGAAGACAGACCTTGATATTTTTGTTTAGATAAGACAAGCAGATTGAATTCAGTTCTTATGGCATAATTTTTTTTAATAAAATGTTAGGTGAAAGTACAGATTCATTAGAAAACTTCTTCCCTTTTCCATGAGTATCTATATATGTTTGTATGTGCATGCAGATTACAGATTACGAATTGTCAGACAAATGCTCAACCGAACACACGCACAAAAACACGCGCATGCACGAACTAAATTAAGAATCATTGGCGAAGGGAAATACGCGCCGTTAGTAAGAGAGAAAGGGGAAGGGTAACCCCTTTATACACAGTGTGGACCCAGTAGTATAGTAGGGAACAGCAGTCCGACGGCTACAAAACCACTATCAGAGTGATTTGTATCGTACGCACACGCGCACACACGACTGGAATAGCTGTAATGGCCTATTCATAAAAAGAACTTCACGCCAGGCGGAAGATTATGTCTCGCATAGTGAGACACATGCTGAACCGACCACACAAACGCAAACTATAATACCCACGCATACACGAACTATAATAAGAACAATTAGCGAAAGGAAATACGCGCAGCAAGAAAGAGAGGGACCAATGTAACCCCTTTACACACGGTGTGGACCCCATAGAATAATAGAAAATCGCAGTCCGACATCTACAACGCTACTGTTGAAGTGAGTTATATCGTACGCACGCGCGCACGCACGCACACACACGACTATAATTTCCTATTCATTAAATGAAATTGGCACCGGGCGAAATAATATGTGTCTTAGTGACTCCGTATTTTAATTTTAGTAACCGTTCGCCTATAAAGGGAAGAACTGGATTCCAGAATATGAGAATTTTCAAAACTCTGCAAATCAGAATAGACGGACTTTAGCGAGGGAGCCTTTATTATTCATGAATCGGAAATTAGATCTATGTAATGTATGAGCCAATTTCAATCGCTGTAATCACATAATCTATGGAATGTGTAGAATTCGTCCCGGTGACAACTGGTAGCAATGGTAAGGCTAAATATTTAGAGGAAAAATAATAAAGAATATAGATGTAGCGATTGTGATAGTGTGGGCCGTAGGAGACAATGTAGTAGTTTATTATCACGGCTGAATATGTCTAAAATAGGTGTCGAAAGCTACATAATATTGTATTATATTATAGCTTAGATGTATTGAATTTGTATGTGGCATCTGTTGTTGCAGACCTTCGATAATTTTGTCTAAACGTAAATACAGAAATTAATTCTCATTAATTAAATGTCAGTAATATTATTTTAATTAATTCTAATCATCTTATATATATATATATATATATATATATATATATATAATTATTATTTTCTTGTTTAGAACAATACTTTTCAAATATGTTTCTAGGAATTTGTTTATACTTTCTATCTCAATTTTCAGTCTGTTTCAATCTATCGCTTCTAATATTAAAGGCTTTATTCCTATATATAATATTTTGATTGCAGAAATTCCCCTCTGCACCAAATTGCCGTGGTTTTTTATTGACAGGTAGCACATACAAAAGCATTATGTCTAAACCTTCAACACCAGTCTTATCTAATTACACTAGGTCGTTTCATACAGTTTTTATTATACTTAGATTCTATATTGCATCCGAGGAGAGGCGTCGTCACTATTTCCCAGACCTATAAACGAAGTAGTTCGTATTTTCCCCCCCTTCCTCCACTCTCCCAGACAAAACGGGGTATATATATATATATATAACCATTACAACTATTTTCATCGTACACCTAATAAACTAGATTAAACACTCTTACAAATAAAACTGTAATTGCACTTCACTATTTAAAAATAATGATTTCTTCCCAGTAACATTATTGCTATTCTCATTAGCTGTTACCTTGAAATTCTATTATTCCGGTTAATACAAAAAACGAACACATCAGCCTTTAATCAAGATGGCTGGTCGATCGCCTCGCATCTATTTAAATCATTTATACTTTAGTTTAAAGTTACACAAATACAAAAAACGTTATAACTTCCATATAGATGAATTAGTGCAGCAACCTCTGGTGATGTTTTCATCTAATGAAACTAGCGTTTCCTCGTTCTAAACTGCCCAAGCTTTCTTCCTTTATTGATTTGTATTAATAAAAATTTGTATCGATCATCCAAACGTATTAGATAAAAATATGAACGAATCTCTGGCGTACGTCTATGAAATTGTTCCCACCCATCAATCTAGGAAGGTTATAACTGAAAACTGATCCTTGACGATAAAAGTCATAAAAACATTTCTTTATTTGTTTGCTTTTATATTTTTTTCCTGGAAGTTAAGTTTGTAATCAATGAGTTTAACGTTAATTGATTAAAAACATGTAAATCTTGGAATGTACAGGCGGGGGGGGGCATTCATAAACTTTCCCCGAATTTTTTTCTAAAATAATTTTTGTTTCTTTCTTGTAGAGGTAGGGGGTACTTATTTATACCTTGCTTGTTTATTTTCGTTATTGAAAATACCGAATTAAGCGGGGCTCGCAAAAATCCTTCTTTTCGGCAACCACGTATGCGCTTCCACCGGTCTTCCTTGAATTGATTAAAATAGATTAAACCATGATGACGTCTGCGTTAACCAATGGATAAATGGGGTCAGGTAGTAACCTAAGGGTTGAACGTTCGCGCCCATGTATCGAATCGTATTTTTTTAGTAGAAAGGTTTAACATTTACATATTCTTCTTTATTTTTCGCTTCTTCTTTATTTTCCTGTTTTTATTTAATTTTTAAAAATACTTTCCCATGCTCTTTTTTGGCGATAAATACGCATAACTTTTCGTGTTTATTCTCCGTTTTCTATTATCGAATTCACACAGTTTTATTTGTTTTTATATTCCTTTTTATTTGTTCTTATTATCGAAATCGATAGTTCTAATCTTAAAGAAACCAAAAGTGTTCTTTCTCTGCTACCGGCGCGAATAAACCAGGAATAAGAAGTGAGAGGTGTTAACCTACGTGATGCGACAAGAGTTACTGAACATTAATAGGGCAAACTTCTTAGATAAAAGAGTATTTGCTCATGCTTGATAAGTAGGCTATACTATTTCAAACTCTACACAACAAGCTATTTCGGCTGACTAATAACCAAAACTAAATAACAGACAGAGCATTTGATACCCGAATTTATGGCATCTCCCTTGATCACAGTGTCTCAATGGTTGGAACAGGTTGAGATGGTGTTCAAAATCTATGGTGCTGACAACCTCGAGCGTGTTTTATTACTTTGGCTCTGTCAGTAAACCGATAGTTAACCCGTGACCAAAAGACTATCTAAAGCTGGTGAAACAAGTTCTCATCGTGGTTTAGCACTTCTGTTGCATTTGAAAAGCTTATCTCTCGTCGTTTGCGCTCGAGGAAAATTGTGGACAAATACTTCGGTGACCTATGGGACCTGGCACTTCTAATTAAAGAAACCTCCCTCTGATCGAGCGTTCAATTGCGCTTTTAATTCAGCGCTCTTCGCTTCGGTTACACAACAAATGCGTAGGTCATCAAGGGTAGAACACATGACACTGGAACAGATTCTTGCTAGGAATCGAGCTTTCATGACAGAAGTAGAAGTGAGTCAGCCTGTTGCTGCAGCAGCCGGGCGACGCAAAGTTATTCTTCGTGAGCCTGTCAACCCACTTTCAACATCGGACCAGCAAGATGCAGTCGCAGTGCAGTACCAAAAATGTGCAAATCCCAATCAGTTTGTAAAAGATTGTCGGCAGTTCGCTGGCAAAGCATGAAGGGATGCACTATTATTAGTGCCAGCAATAAGGACATGTCGCATCAAGGTGTTTGGGAAACGAGACAAAGACGAGAGATCCGTACTACACTATCGCCACATAGACTAGATCGGATAGCGTAGGTGGATTCTGGCCGCTTCTCATTTGTTATCATTGGGTTGTTATGTCAATTCAAAATAGGAAAAGTATCGCAGTTTTTAGCCAAGTTGTTGGTAGCATAACTTTAAAAGCTACCAAAAGGAACCCCCTGAAAACTGACGTACTGATGGTAAACAGTAAGTCAGTTGAAGTTAACCTTCTTCTGAGAATGTACGTCACCAAATTTGGCGGCGTGCATATTGACGAAAGAGGCAAAGTACATTTAGCTGAAGCTGTTCTTGTTCTGAACGCAAAAAAAGAGTTGGAACAGTCTGTATTCCGCGTAGAGTTCGATCAACGCACCAAATAATGGACGGTGTCGTGATCAGCTGCCAGAAAATGTATGCAACAAATATAACATCCCTGCAAAAGCTCGTGCTATATATGATTAAGATCTACAAGTTTAGATTGATAATTACTCAGAAACAGAATTGGAGTCCTAAAAGCGTATGATCCGACTAATGGCAGTCATACAGCAGAAAAGCAAAAAGTGAAGTCGGTTCTAGACTATCAGAAATTAAATGAGCACCTATACCAATTCACTGCCCATGCGGATATATGCATCGAAAAGCTAAAAGAATGGCAGCGATCAGGATCCAATATATCGGTGTTAAAACTTCGCAAGGCATAACTTCAAATACACGTGCACCAATAACTGTAGCTCTATCAAACTATCAATCAAGGGTCGAAGTCATTGTCTTAACCGCATAGAGTTCAGACTCCGTGTGGTAGTGTCTATCATGTAAACAATTGTTGACGCTATTTTGATGAAATACAAGAGCATACATCTGGCTATATTGATGCCGTATATGTGGACGAGAGTACTGTTCCCATAGGAAATTACGGCCTCCTTAGTAAAAAGAGGCTACAGAATGGTAAAAGAGTGCTGGGTTTGCAGGTTTTGAGAGAGTGTAACGGTCTGTATTGGAGGAGTTGGAATGAAATCCCAGATATGCCGCGTGTCGTCACTTGGCGGAATATATTTTTGTCATTTGGAAAGTCGGTTGGGTATCTTCCCGTGAGTAGTTTGCTTTGGGCTGCCGTTGCGTTCATCAAGCGGAGAGCATTTGACGTCATCACTGGATGGGATGAAAATGTAAACGACGCTCTCTCAAAGTTATGACAAAGGAGGTTCTCACCAAAGTGCACAAAGAAGACACAATGCGGGAAAATGATGTCGATGCTCAAGACGTTAGCGTATAGGTTGACGCAAGATCTCTCGCTATCGGTATGTCATTGGTATATTATGGAGCTGTGTCAGACGATGCTTGTTGGTCACGCCCAACAAAAGATTCCCAACATATAAAATTTGCGGAACTCGATGCCGTATTAAAATAATAAACTTGGCAAGACGACCACCTTGCATTTGTTCACTAATTCTGCCTGTGTTCGAAAATGGATGTTGAATAATCTTACTGACAGGAATACGCACTATCAATTGATGAATCCTAGGTAAAATCTAGCCAAACGGAGGTGAATCAATTGACGAGTATGTCTTGATGCAAATAAGAGCACTACTGAGTTGCAACTTATCTGCACTGCATCTGTGAACTCAGTCGGAGACGATTAAAACTAGAAATTATGACTAAGACTAAAGACTAAATTTAACTAGCAAACGTCAATCGATTAAAGGACACATATCAACGCAGCAATCAACGATTGAGAGCGATCGATTAAATTAAAGAGTAAAATACTCATCAAATTATTGAAAGAACATTTCAGCTCTTCTCTCAAGATATTAAAAATAATGTAACCTATGTTAATAAAAAATATGAGATCGCTTTTCGTGTTTTATTTTTCTCGCGACATGTTGATTTTAAAATTGAATTATACTCTTTTATATTTACTATTAATGAACTATTTATTCATATAAAATGCATTACTGTCGATTTGAAGTTACGCTATTGAATTAAAAATTCCTTGTTAAATTACTTTGGGAAAAATCGGTCACTTCCAGTCAAAAGCCGGTTTCCATTCCAAACGCCCAAAAGAAAACAAGCCCAAGATAAGAAAATATTTGTTTCTGAATTTTTAATATGATGATTTGTTTTCGTATTATTTAGATTTTTTGAACTACTTAGGAAAATTCAATTGTAAAGATTATAGGTTAAAGTGTGGGAGACTGAAAAATACAATTGCGATTACTTAGGACTTCTATCTAGTCATAGCAAACGGAACTAGAACTTGCAACCCCCGTGAAGTAAATAAAGGATTCCGTTCGAAATTCCTTGCAGATTCCAGAGTTCGACAGAAACATTCCCAAGTTTGACAGAAATACTCCAGAGTTCATAAATATACATCTTAAGAAAGTCGGAGGTTACATCGACCGGAATGTTGTGAAAATGGCAGTCAAGATGAGAATAATAGACTGTAAACTCAAAATAACACGAACAAGATATGTAATGTCCACGAAACTGCATTATTGGAATGTAATTCTTTTAATGTCGTATTAAATATCACTTTGGCATGTGAATTATGTTAAATGAACATTGTTTATGTAATGGAACAGATAATTTATACATGCAAAACAATTTAGGAGATGTTATCGAATTACGCTTCAGAACTTTTAAGCTGAGGGTTGATTGTTCATATTATTTGGATTCTTCAGACTGCTGTTCTCATCTTATATGTTGTTTTCACAACGTTTCGGTCGATTAAACCTCTGACCTTCTTCAGGTGTATCTTGTTGAACACGGGAATCATGGCGGAATTTCATGACTGTGTAGAAATGTTAGATAAGTCGCAATTGTTTATTGAACCTTCAACCTCCATAAGAGTGCTACTTTTACAACTGAATTTTAGTAAAAGCGTAAATAGGTAGAAATTGTACTTGAATCAGTAATTTAAAACAGAATCGGCAATTGTATCGGGATTTTGAAATATTGGAATCGTCCTATCACTAATATATATATATATATATATATATATATATATATATATATATATATATATACTAGCAGAGAGACTCGACGTGTCCTCGAATGTTTTATACTTCCTATATAATTATTATCATTCAAATAAGTGAAAATACCCACTTTTTAACTAAATCGATTAATTGCTTGCTTTAGTCGGGAACACACCATGGTTCAGTGTGAGAAAGCATCACATGCCATAGCGTAGTGGCAATTTGTACGTAATACATTGTAGTCTACATTGCACTGTACAGAACCTATTATGTATTTCATAAAATGATTTTATATAATGACTTGCATTAAAGTTTAAAATGCAACAGTCAGGTATCATAGCTAAATTATGCTTTAACCCGAAACATTTATTTTCAAAACTGCCTCTGTCTCATTAAAGAACATACTGCTGATTTTATACGCCTAGTGTTTCAGCTTGTGCAGTGAAACAACTTCTCAAATGCACTTGTGATATTTGGTTGCATAAGTGTGTTAACTTTAGTCCAAATCCGACTGTTCCTTATTTAATCGGATATTTTCGATTATCGATTTTCAATAATTATAATGATACATTTATAAAAACTATTATATCAAAATCAAATGCACACTAGTTATAAACTTAATAAAATGGTATTAAAATATTAATAAAAACCTACATCCTAAAGACCATCATAAAGAAGTAAAAATAATTATTTTCTTTAGTAAATTTAAAGCATCAAACATTACTATTTCTAATAACTCCTCTGTGGACAGGACAAACCTTGTTTTTGAGTTTAAATTCACATTGGAAAATTGCGTTTGACAGCGAGGAATAACACTCACAGACACAGACACACACACACAGACACACAGACACACACACACACACACACACACACATATATATATATATATATATATGTGTGCCTTACTACAACGACCTTGTCAAGGAGATTAACCATGCATTGTTGTGAAACAGGGACATTGCTAAACAACATATTAATTCACATTCTTGACCAACTTCCAATTTGGAAAAAGTTCAGTAGACAACACAATTTTCAAACATATTACTAATATTACTAATTAAAGCTATCAACAAATATTAAATAAAAATATCCTAAAACAAATTACATGAATAATGCATGTATTTAATTACAATTGATATAAAAACACTTCTATAAATATTCTATAATCAGTTGATGTAAATTATCCCTGAAGATGGATCCAGACGGATTCGGAAGTACTTAAATCAAGAGTGACTATGACAGTTACATTAGTCAGTGCATGCCTGGAGCAAGAAAATTAATTAGACGACTGGAAACGATCCAAACGAATATATATCTAGACAAACATTTTGCATGTCTTATATACTTGAGGCGTATATAATGCGTGTATATATTGATGTTTAGATTGTCTAACCAAATCGGAATAATGTTATAGTGTCGAGGCGTATATAATGTGCTTACTTGTGTATTTTCGTGTTCATATGTGTGAAATGTCATATTATATAACAAGTATATAACGCGTGTATACGTATAGATATTTAAATAGAATATGCGGAAATTTCTCGAGAGCTCTTTCGGCTATCATCTTGTCCGGAAAAAATAGATAGCATACAAAATTAGCAAAATTAAAGACCACTATGGGGGAATTTTGATGTGCCAAAAATAAGATTAAAAAAACGATTAAAAGAAAGACTTAATCTGAACATAAGGCGTTTACAGGCGACTAAAACTTGGCAAGACGAGGGGGGAAAAACAAAGCAGAAAAGAGTCAACGTTCCCCAAAGAGAAATAATGCCTTTGTTGTCTCCCTTTGCCGGCATAAAGAAGGTTTTCGAACCGCAATAGAGACAGACCCCAATGGTTTTTGGAGGCTGCTCTGTATAGCACCTCGAACCACTCTATTTTATATTTATCAGCACAGCATGGATTTTCAACCAAATGCTGGCCAATAGCAGAGAAAAAGGCTACGAGAAGGAGGGAGACTATCGGATCCTACCCTTCCCTGTCTGATTTTAGATGGAACATGCTGGTTTATACGAGTTAGCAAATGCAAATGCCCGACATAACCAGCATCGCACTGGCATTTAAATTGATAAACAATATTACTAATTTGGGTGTAAGGCAAACTATCTTTCAGTCGCTTTTAAACCCCTTATTTTCAAATTAAATCTTTCTTTTAATCGTTTTTTTTTCTCTTATATTTGGCACATCAAAATTCCCTCATAGTGCTCTTTAATTTCGCCAATAATATTGTTTTGTATGCTATCGATATTTCCTGACGCGTTTATAGCCGAAAGAGCTGTCGAGAAATTTCCGCACATTTTATTTAAATCTTTATATAATTTTGTACCTCTAAATATATATATATATATATATATATATATATATATATATATATATATATATATATATATATATATATATATTGTGTATAAAGATTAATAATTGTAAATTATGAGTCGGTTTCAAAAGGATGAACAAACAAAATCAAATTGAGTGTACGATCGTTTCGGAAAATTTACAAAGATTTTTTTTAACATAATCTCCTATTCAGCACTAAGAGGGGTGGGGATGGGGAGTTAAGGACGCCAAAATCAAACTGGCATTTTTGTAGCAAGTAAGGTGGATAGTCCAAAAAATATTTAAAAACATAAGAAAAATGTAAATTTTATGTTGATAATGAAAATAGAAAATTAGAGGAAATAGAAAAAAGAAAACAAATTAAATACCTTATTAAAAATAAATTTGCTTTAAAGTTCGTCAGCACATAAGTGGACATGGTGTTATGTTTTGGCCACAAATGGTTGAAATGATTATTTATAGTTTATTATTAAGTTTAAGATTTAAACACGTTAGATAAATAAAAATTGTCTGTCTTATCGGTGGACACTAATTTGTAAATCCAGGGGTGATAACTATTATTTTTGAAAAAATAATAAAAAATAAAAACTTTTAATGATTTAATCGAGACAAAAAAGGCGGTGAATTGTGTGGTTTTGGAAAATTTTGAATTTAAACTTCTATTAAAAATAGTAGAAACATTTCCACAATATTCTGATTTTTATATGATAACATTCATATATATAATATCTTTCTGGCAAAACAAAATTGCTCAAGAATAATGGATTTTAATAGATTTTTATTTGTTTTAAAAACAACGACTACTTGTTTGTTTTTCAATTTTTTGGCCGTGCCTACATTTCTTTTATAGTAATTTTCTTTCTTTTTTTTTGTCTTAGGCTTTATACATTCGTAACTTTTATTAACGTTTACATCGTTTTTACATTTAATCTTTTCTTCTTTTTTTTTGTCATTTATTTTGCCTTTGCAAAAAATATTATCCGTTTCTCTTCTAGAAAGAATCGAATACGTTTCCAGACTTTCCCATGAAAATGTGCCAGTGTAGTCTGTTCCGTTAATCCTTCCGCTTTCGACAGCAAATAACAAACTAATGAAAGTCTCTAATCGATTTGCACGTTTTAAACAGATTTCTGCTGAAGGATTAACGATTTTTATGATTATTTCATTTTTGTTTTGTTTGTTTTTCTTTTTCAGTTATTCGATTTTTCATTCGGAGACAATCTTTTCCGTTATCCTGATTTTAAAAGAAAATTCTTTCGCTGTGCAAAGGGATTCCATCTAGACGAGTTCAGACTTAACTTGCCATCATTTATAGCAATTCACTAAACATAATACTATAACCAATTCTTATTTGCTTTCTTGCTTGACTTAATATTTTATAATCTATTAGAACAAAAGGAGCTATAATCGTGCAGAGTTTGTGACGTCATTAGAGAATCACGTCAGATAAATATCGTTTACCGTAGATGACGTTACAATATAATTAGATCAATTAAAACAGAGGTAAAAGATGGAATCCGTTATGACGTTTAATCCCGCGGACTTGTGACCCCAATATTGCGCTACCAAGACTCTTGCTTTCATGTTTTGTTTGTCTGTTTGTAACTTATGAATGTGCACATTGGATGTATTGTTATAATAGGCGAATGGTTTGATAAAACTTTCATTCACCGTATATTATTTCTGGCGTCATCAATTTTAATATATATATATATATATATATATATATATGTGTGTGTGTGTGTGTGTGTGTGTGTGTGTGTGTGTGTGTGCGCACAGGTATATATCTTAATATGTAGATGTCCCAATATAAATGTGAGCATAAATTGATTTATAATGGTTTAAAAACCAAATACCCCAACTTAGAATGGTAATTAAAAGTTTTAATCTCCATAAAATTACTCTAGACTTTTCCCCAAACTCTATAATTATACCTACCTAGAATCATTATCCCACCCAACTATTAACCATACAATCGTCTAAAACTCGCGTTCTGCTTTTCTACTTGTTAGAAATAGCCCAATATCTCCCTGAATATTTATAAAAGTTATTATGTAACCAATTCACCTTTTTATTTATTAGCTGTACCCCCGTTCCCTCCTTTCAGTATTCCACTTATCTTATATTTCTACATAGTTTATTATATACCCTTCTCCCTCCCACACCCTTATACCATACTTTATCTTCCTTTTATATATATATTCAACTACTTATCTTACACCTCCTATTCGTTCATTCACTTATCTTTTATTATTTACACATTTATCTATACAGAGATCCAACTATCACCCACTTATTTACTATTTACTATTAAAATTCTCCACATATATAAGTGTGTATATATAAGAGTCTGTGTTGATGTCTGTCAGGGTGGCCGAAAAGTCCCAGGACACTGGCCGAAAAGTCACAGTCGAAACATATATTTCTGGGCTGTGTTTTATCAAAAAATACATGTATAGTGTCCTGGGACTTTTCGGCCACCCTGTATTTCTGTATGTATATGTATGTATTTGTGTATAGTTGGGTTTATGTGTATATGTATTTATATGTGTGTTTGTATATGTATATGTATGGGTGTATGTACTCATGAGTCGTGTATATATGCATAGGTATATATTTGTGCATGTATGTGTGTGTATACATGTATATGTACTTGTTTATGTAGATGTATTTATGTATATATTTATACTTATATATGTGTATGCATATATGGGCGTATGTATGCGTGTATGTATATGTATATCTAGATACGTGTGCGTGTGTGTATGTATGTGTATATGTCTATATATGTGATACACTTGACACCGAAAATAAGGTAAGACATAACCATTATCCAAAACACCATCTTAGGAACCCACTCCTTATATATCTAAACCTAACGGAACTACACGAACCCCTGACTCATTATAACTTAAACACCACCTTCTTAACTTTTAACCTTTAAACCTGCACGCCCCCTATATCGGTCTAACCACATTTAAACTCTTAAATATCCTACTAACCATATAGCTAGGAATATAGCACAACCTAATTGTGAATACGCTAGCTTAATTAAGAAGTCTTACTCCTCATATTTATATTTCTGATACATATAATTGTAACCACTATATACATAAAACTACTTAAGGAATTATAATTGATCCCTAAACCTATTTACATCTTTACTACATTTAATTTACAATTCTTCTTCTTCTTCCTCTTATTATCTCTATTATTTTTATTATTTTTATTTTATTTTAATCTATATAACCATTTACAATTGACTCAGTATGCCCATATGTATGTGGTTCTATATCTGCATTGCTTGTGCTTTGTGTGCGTATTTGTGTATGTGCACGCTTATACCAATACCTAACCCTATTAACCCTGTTACATCTGACCGCTAATATCAGACACCCCGAACTAGCATATTAAAGCATGTAATCACCTCAACACAGTATTCTAGGCTCCCCTCATTTATCTCTTTCTTTATCTAAACCTACCTAAACATTAGGACCTATGAGCCATTATAACTTAATGAACACTTATACCAAGGCAACTCTATGCAGACTCCAAAATATTAAACCAACCACATGTATTGGACCATATTTTATCATAACTAACCGCGCCTAATTAATTATACCTATTTATATATCCTAATTTTATTTACTTATTATAGATATGTATATGTTTATATATGTATGTGTATCTCTGTGTATGTGTGTATATATTTACGTGTGTATATATATATGTGTGCATGTGGGTGCATATGTGTGTATGTATATGCATATCCATGTTTTACTATATATCTATATGCATATATCTATGCATATGTATGTATATGTGTGTGTATGTGCATATATGTTTACATATATATTCACTTTAATTTCTTAAAGACCTTTGATAGTCAATGAATTTAAATAGATATTTAAGTTCGATGTAACTCAACCTGCTTCAAAAAGGCGCATCTTAGTTACTGCAAACAACGCTCCCCCTCCCGATCTGCATGAACTCTTAACATTTCAAAACACATTTGACACGTACACAACTCCTAAGCGCGACAGCCCAGAGCCACGTGTTGAATCACTTTCTTCTCTCCCTCTCAGTATTTATTCTTATCTCTATATTTCTTTTCCCCTATCTCCGCTCCCAAAACTCTATCCATCTTATGCCCCCTCTTTTTTATCTCCCTCGCTTTCTCTCTCCCTCTCCCTCCTCCTTTCATATATTCCTGTGTCTGGTTGAACAGCTTAAACCCCCCTTACCCCCTACCTTCTATTGTTTATTAAATCTTAAAACTTAAAATTGAAATTCTTCCCCCATCTTTTCCTTACCTGTCTCTTTATCTCCCTCTCTCTCCCCTCCCCCTCCCTATATTTCTATCTGCGCTTAGCTGAATTTCCTAAACTCCCCCAATTCTCACAACCATCTAATGTTTTTTAAACCTTAAAACTCAACTATTGTCGATCTCCGCCCCCCCCCCCATTTTTCTTCTTTCTTTTCCCCTTTTGTTTCGTTGTTTTCGCTTTTTTTCGTGCTTCTTCTAATATGATTTTTCCAATCATAATAACCATTTCTGTAAAGTCTGACGAAGTTACTGGATATTTGATACGATTCAGTAACCGAAACATGTGTAACTAAACAGATAAAACGTTCATAAAAAACACATATTTGCTCTGCTATAGTATTGAGCACTTTCTTCAGGTTTTTACGAATTACCATTTCTCTCTCTCTCTCTCTCTCTCTCTCTCTCTCTCTCTCTATATATATATATATATATATATATATATATATATAGTAAGTTTTGAAAATATATACTGAAATTTAATTTGTATAAAATTTTCCGCGTTTCACGTGAGGATTCGTCCGTGTGTTGCATAGAATCGATGGTGGTACGCGTTTTATATATTCTAGTATACTAGGTCTTCTAGTCAGTCAATCAGATTCTTTGTTGTTTACACACTCATTTTTCGTAGCCAATGAACATCCGTTTATTAGGCAAGAGTAATTTTTATCTTTAATTTACATGTTTCATTCTCCCTTTTGGTGGGAATCAGGTGTTTCTTTTCTCTGTATTGAGAATTGATCTAGTTTCAATCTGGATGTTTTTCATTTCCATTTTATTTTTATACTAGTGTTTATGTATTTGTTTATTTATTCATCATTATTATAATTATGATAATCATTTTTGTTATTGTTGGTGTTACTATTATTTATTCATATTTTTTTGTGTGTTGTAATCATAACGTAAATTTTATTTTGTGTATACATAAGTTTGCTATTTAGTCTTGCAGTTCAATATACTTCTTTCAATTTTAGAATTTGTCATTAATGTGCCGACCTGCTGTACTATTTCCCACTCAATTATTGGCGACTCTCAGCTTTCTTTGAGCTCTCAGTACTGATTCGCTAATGTTTTTATTCGGCGTTTTTCATTTTTGAATGTACTTCTTAGGTCCTAATATCTACTTTTAAATCCAGTGAGGGCATTCCTACATACTATTTTTTATTATTCTCGTTTCAACAGCAGAAAATGCGAAACGCTCTGTTGTTTGGGATCCAATAAAATAATTGCCTACAGGTAAAGTTCTCTATAAAACAACTGACTCTTTAAGCGTTTTGCAGCCAGACAGTCAGAGAGAATGTAGATATAAACCAAAGTCCACCAGGAAACAATGAATTTAATTTACTCCTCCCCACTGAAAAGGAATAAACCAGTTAGTTCCAGTTAATCAACAAATGTAAAAAAAAAGTATTATCAACGAGAGCAGAGCAGCACTACCTTTTGTTTTTGGTTTTTCTTACACATCTGTATTCATATCGATATTAGCTATTGATCACAGTCAGTTGTTCTTGTTTCGAGATTGCCAACAAAACTGACGACTGGGGTTCGAAGTTTTGTGGATGTTGCAAACACAGTGTTGCCACAGAAAAAATGAATGGACACTCGTCGGGACATATATTGTAATCGCATCATCAGATCACACCAGTAACTATCGACATTTTATCTATGGATCAAATAAAATCTGTCCTACTATTGAATAGAACAAACGACCCGAGATATCGAGATATCGTGAAACGCAGGTGTGTACTTAAATGCGTAGAAATGTGTAGAAACAAGAAGAAGAAGAAGAAGAAGAAGAAGAAGAAGAAGAAGAAGAAGAAGAAAGTTGATATGCAGAAGAAGGACGTTTTTATTTTAACTACCCAAAGATGTGTACAATAGCTAGTACATTCATACATCGGCTTGTTGTCACTGTAACCTGGCGGCGGTTGCAACTTGACTGAAAGGGACGAGAGTCAGACAGGCAAATTGTCAGTGCGTGTCACATAAACGACAAGAAAAGCACACACCGCGGCGCATAGGCACTACTACAACTACCATCTCTTCCTCTCTCTTTCTCTCTTTCCCTTTCTCTCTCTCTCTCCATTTCGTAGCTGTTAACATTTTTATCTTCATTCCGTTCGGATATCTCAGTCCGTCGTCACCTTTTTGATGACGTCGCTCCGGATCTGAATCTACATCAGTTTAACTAATAAAACTGACAAACTGGAAAAAAAAAATCTTATACAGTTAGTGCAAGGAATTACAGGAGGATACCAGTAGGAGATTAACCGCCGGCGATCAGCGCAAATAAACAGTTTTGCCGAATACACCATTCTGTAAGACAACAACGATGAGTGAAATAAGTATTTAACACTAAAAAATATTTTTTTCATTTTCTTAAATAAAAAGATGTACAATTAACAGAAGATTGCAGAATAACAATATTTATAAAAAGACAACTTTTTTGTTAAAAAAGTAGAAATTTTATAAATAAACTAATTTCTGAGAAATAGAATATATTAATATTTTTCAAGAAAATAAAAAGAAATTATTACAGATTAATATATTCATTAGATACAATTTTGGCGATGATCGACAAAAATCATTTAAATTAAAGACGCATTCACAAGAAATATATTTTGCAATTGTAAACAACAACAAACAACAATACAAATAATGTTATAGCACAATATTCGATGCATAATTTTAAAATAGAGAAAAATAAAATTGCGAATTAGACAAGAAATAATATTTGTATAGCAGTTTTGTGATTTTTATATTTGAACTATAAAAGTTTTGTCATTCTTGTATTTGAACTATAAAAGTCGAAACACTTCAACAGGAAAAGTGATCTAAACAAGAAGAATTTGTTCGCAACAGGTGAGTCTGCAAAAGTTTCACATACCCCTCTCTCTTTCTTTCTCTCTCTTTCTCTCTCTCTCCCCTTCTCTCTACCTCTGTGCGTTGATAGATTATGGGTGGACCCATATTTGTATTGATTCCCAATAGTCACGGGACATATTTATTATGGGGTTTTGAACTATAACACAGTGAGGATTAGTTCGTAAGCACATTAAGTAAGTATTGACACATTTTTATTTTTCTAAAGATTTTTTTTAAATGCAACAGTTTTGTTCTTTATACAACGTGAGCGCAGGAAAAGAGAAAATGTTTTTCTTTGATTTAAAACCATATTACTTAACTTTTGCTTTATAACGTAAACAAACTTTAAAGTATACATTTCTATTCTAACAATTATAATTTTTTATGTTAAACATTTCTACTTAGATACAAAACCGCGATTTAATGTTTAAAAAATCTTCTAACTAAATTAAAATTTGCCACTATCTTGAACTTCTCCTCCGACCAATGACAGAGCAGATACTGCACGTTGATTTCAGAGCAAAGGACAAATGATACAATATTAAAAATGGATGGCAATTGTAAGCTTTTATTGATAAACAACATTTGATCTGTGTTTATATCGTAACCCTTCGAGATTGGAAACTTATTTTGAATTTTTAATAATTGCAAGCCATTTTTTGTTGAAATAAAAGTGTTCATGAGAAGGTCAAGTATGATGGTTTAGATGTGCTTCACACCCAACGAAAGAAATGAAGAAAATAGTGCTAGAGAGAGAGAGAGAGAGAGAGAGAGAGAGAGAGAGAGAGAGAGAGAGAGAGATAGAGAGAGGGGGGGAAGGGAGGAAGGAAGAGAGAGAAATGAGCTTAGAAGAAATAAGAAAATTTCCCGAATGAAATGCGAGTGCTCGCACTTTTATTATTGGAAGAAACGAAGAAATAACCTGAACTAATCTCGTATCAAAAAAAAAAAAAAAATCTGAAGAAAAAAAAATTTTTGGAGAGTTTATTTTTTTTTTTAAATCAACAGGTTTTTTTTGTAAAAAAACAGAAAACAATATTACGTAAACAAATTAATTGAAGCATAAACTACAAGAAAGCATAAATAAGAATAATGAGAAATAATTTTTTATGATGGAGTGAAGAAAGAAACTTTATGCAAAGATAAAATTAGATTTTATTATATGAAGGTGGTTATATATATGTGTGTGCATATATATATATATATATATATATATATATATATATATATATGAATATGTATATACATAGATATCAGCTTTAGTATACGTATATGTATATGTATAATATATGCATATATTAACTGTTTATCCTTTTTACAGTGCAATTAACACGCATATACATATACGCATATAATATTAATATAATTTTAACAAACACATACTTTTATATATTGATGTTGATATACATATATAGATATAATTTAAAGCATATATATATATATACATATATATATAAATATATATATATATATGTATATATATAGGCACTCTGTGCGTTATGTTTATTTGTATATCTATACATACATATATGTATATATAATTTAAGGCTTATATTTACTTATTTGTTTACACATAAAATACATACACACGTATAGACATACACACACACATATATGCATTTATATATGTGTGGGTGAACGTATGTATGTGTTTAATATGCGACATCTGCAGTGTCAATCGATCATTGAGGATATGATAGATGTAAGCCAAAATCTACTAATATCCACGATAACTAATTAACTAAAGGATTGAATAATTTGAAAACTTGCATCTTATTAATAAGTCTATACGTATCTCTCTCTTTCACATACTCATACACGCGCGTGCGCATGCACACACACATGCATACATATATATATATATATATATATATATATGTATATAATCAGTAGATGTAAGTGAGTTGCATATAACGTAATCTCCGCAGTGTCATCTGCAGATTAAATGCAAGTCGACAACTCAATATAAGACTACACCGAAATCGTATAAGAGCAATATATAATTATTAAAATAGTATATATATATATATAAATATATATATATATATATAAATATATATATATATATATATATATATAAGAAGAGAGATGGGGAGGGGAAGGAGAGAAATAGAAACATATATGTGTAAATGTACACACTGGTATATTAATGTTTATTTTAGGCTTACTACATGAAAATCAACTGGTATGAATTACATGAAAATAAACAGTAGTTTCTTCGAATTAAGACTGCCGAAATAAACACATATTTACATATATTATATATATTTATGTGTGTGTGCGTGTCCTATGCGTGTGTGTATACATGCAAAGTTCAGAACGAGTATGGACAAATGACGTTTATAAAGTATTTCAAACATTTTCGTTTTTAGCACACAATAGTACACATCTCCAAATATTCAACAAAGCTCATTAAATTCATGAAGGTCCATCTTCCAACATTACATCGGGTTTTACTCGTATGACCTCAAACACAGGCGTAAGATGTTTTGTTGTGGTTTCGTTCTTCGTTCACTATTCTACGTAGCAATCGAAGATGCAACACGTGGCAACAGGTAAAGCAGCATTCTTGCTACTATTATTATTACTTCTACTTGTGAAGGAGAATAAGAAAAAAAAACACCCGTTTTCTCGTTTCATCTTATTGATTTGGTCAGTTTAGATTTATTCTTCATTTATAATAGGCTGTTATCCCACTCGTTAATGTGGAGTAATAGTGTAATAACAGGTAAGAACCGTGGGTTGGGGTTCGTGTTCTGTCGATTTTACTTAATATCTTTGAGTAAAGTATGCAGCCATACATCCTCGCCCCCCTTATTGCTTAAGTAGTAGGGTTAGCGTTTCAAGCCTGCAACTAATCTCTAAAAAGGAAACTCCGAAATAAAAACAGTATTGCTCTGTATATCCCGGCTGGGTTATCATTCCTCTTAGGCTCGTCCTCCTGGTCACAGAACCCAATCATACTATTCCCAAAAAATGTGATAAGTAATTTCGAGACCTTGCTCGATGTAAAACGCATGTATCACAGGTTTTTAGTGCGGCTAAAGTAACGCATATCCCAAGCCAGAGATCCAAACTAAATCCATCCAGTCGATTATTCTTACAAATAGGCCACATGACAAGCACTGTTGGTAAATGATTTTTATGAAAACAATAGCTGTCACTAGACAGTGCTTAATTTGTATATTTACAACGATCTTTGTATTATACCTAATAGTAGAAGGTGATATCATTAACAAAAACACTCATCCCAAAAAGATGGAGCCTCATCCATACAAACCCATACGAACTCACACACATACACACACACACCCACACATATATATATACACATTAATATAATGATGAAATATACGTATATTTTTCAGTAGTTATCTCAACAGTGCTCACTAAATGAGTGGAGCTTTAAAGCAGTTGAAATAGGGTTATAATAATAAGGTGTACAGAAACGTTTTAGCTTCATTTCACAAAAGAATACATCTAGCCAACCACAGAAAGTAACTTAGAGGTAATAGTTTTTAAAAATTATCACTCATAGCCTCCCATTTCAGTCGATCATTGAAGTTATTTTTCCCTAAAACTTATAGCCTCCATTCTACATTTTCCGTTTGCTACAATTTGAATTTGAAAAGTTAATTATGGCCTCTTATTACAATAGCGTTTCTATTTGGTAGATCTCCAAAACTACAGTTGATTCTATGTTTATAGTTTGGAGTAGATTTACTTCTACACTTTTTTTTATAAATGTAGAATATTAATATCTGCAATTAATTAAACAATGGAATAAAATGAAATATTTCCTATGTTGCATACGTGCAATAAGTATATTTTAATACTCTCTCTCTCTCTCTCTCTCTCTCTCTCTATATATATATATATATATATATATATATATATATATATATATATATATATATATATACGGATGTAATTTTAACGACAGATACCAAAACCATATTGCATCATTTAACATCGTACTAGAAAAGGCATCAAATCAGAATGAGGATAAGAATTAAAAATAATGATAGGACAAAGATAAATACTAAAATAAGAAGAGAACCACAACTGCATTAGGTGATTGGGTTAGGGAACTACGTAAGAATAAAATGTAAATAAAAATGGTCAATTGCTGAATAAGTTAGAAAATATAAACCGAGTATATCAAAAAGATGAAAGCTATGTTTACTTGAATCATAACACATACTGAATTCTAAAAAGGAAAATTTAAACAAAAAGTTTGATGTTATACAAAGCTGTTTGCACATAAATAAATTTCTATTATCACGCCTAAAATCTGAATAAAATAAGATGCTTGATGAAAAAACAAACAAGCAAACATTAAGTAATTACAGAATATTGAAGCGAACAATTACGATAGTTTAAAATAGACTAAATCAGAATATTAGTTTGAAGCAAACTAAATTAGAATTGAACCTAGACTGTTATAAAAATAATATTTGAACTACAAGTTGAAAATTAAATGAAGATTAATAAATACAAAAGTCAAAATACTAAAGTCAGAATACATAGAAATTTCGATAAAATTATGAATCAATAAATGTAGAAAATATTGAGTAAAGTCCTTACACCACAAAGATATACTGAATGATAGGAAATAGTAAAGATAATAAAAGATTAAGAAAATGTTTATATTAGGATAAGGATTGATATAATAAATGTAATATTTAAATTATTTTCAAAACCAGTATGGGATGAAGATAAATCTTAATCAATATTATTTAAATAAACCGTTTAATTGAAAAACATCTACAAATTTATCGTAACGTGTAATTAAAATTTATACGAAACATAGGAAAACTTGTGATAAGAATATTTGAACATATAAATTGAGATTAGATTGGAAGGTATAGCTTAGAATTTGTGGAATAAATCAATAAACTAAATAAATTTGAGAGAGAAAAATGATTATGAGAATTAGAAAACACATAAATAGATAAACTGAATATAAAAATAAGTAATTGTTGAGGTATCATATCAAAAGAAACTATCTTATATATAAATGTCTTATATCAGAATCTACAGTTGATCTTTTGGTAGGGCCTTTCTGCTTGTGCAGTGATAAGATTTCTCAAAAGAACTTGTAATATTAGGTTGTATAAACGTGTAAACTTTGGTCGAAATCGTTTTTAATCTGGGTATTTTGATATCAGACGAATTCGATACGAAACATTCGTAAGAACACACGCTGACCCATCAGCACCTTCGTGTGAAAATAAAAAATATCAGCCTATCTATTTCTGAGTCTATAGGGAACTCTTTCTCTCTCTTACACACGCAGATAAATTCCCTATATATATATATATATATACACTAGTGAGGGGTACCCGGCGTTGCCCGGGTGTTTTTCGGTGTGTGTGGTCGGAGGTGGTTGAGGGTGTTAATAAAAGCCTAAGAATAAGCGAAGTAAAAAAAAACAGAAAAACGAACGTTAAAAACCCCTGCTTAGCGGGGGGGGAGGTACCCAGCGTTGCCCGAGTGTTTGTAGGTGTGTGTGGTTGTTAATGAAAACGTAAGAATAAGCGAAGTAAAAAATAAAACAGAAAGCGAGGGGTAACCGGGGGGGGGGCTAATCGATACATCGAAAAAAAACACAAAAAAATCTAACGTAATGATGTTAAATGTAAAATGTTAAATGTTGAAAAAACAAAAAAGAAAACAGAAAAACGAACGTTAAAACCAAAAAAAGAAAAAAAAAAACACATGGAAAATGGCTTAAATAAGCCTGTTTCTATATTAAAATTTTAGAAAATCGGTGGGTACCTTGGTGTTTTTGGGAGTGTGTAGTCGGTCGGTGGTGTTAATGAAAACCTAAGAATAATCAAAGTAAAAAAATACAACAGAAAAACGAACGTTACGTGAAAAATGGCTTAAATAACCCTGCTTCAATATTTGAATTAAAAAAAAAAATCTCACACGACGATTCGAACCCAAAACGTTTAGATAATGAACCAACGCGCTAACCAACTAATCTTACACGATGTACATAAAATTTAGTCAGTTTTTCAACTATTTAGACTAAATCAGGTATTGACGTCATCTGACGGATGCGTAGAACCAGTCGTCGTTATGAAACTTGAAACTGTAGAAACTTGTCGATTTCAGGGTGAAAATATTAACGTTTTTGGCCAAGTTTTCGATATTTTTCGGGCGAAGGATGGAGCTTCAATACGATACCGAATTTGTGAATTTTTGTTTTGTCTGTTTAAAGTTTTTAGCGGACACACAAATATACACACATACACACATACATACATACATTACCCGGCGAGCCCGGGTGTTTCGAGGTGTATGTGCTCTCAAATAAAAAAAAAACCGCGGGGAGGATTAAAAGTTTTTGTAAGTTGGTAGGATCGAACCCGAAGCCCTGAGGCGAAGTTGGAAAATAAAATGTGAAAAAAACATGAACCCTTCGCCCAGCCAGAATGAGTTACTGAAAGATGTTTGAATTTATTTAAGTAAGAACAAAATTGACAGGTGCCCGCACGGAAGTCATAGAGTTAAGATTTTGTACGAGCGTTACGACGATGACGACGACGACGACGTAAGCAATAGCTATTTAGCAGTTGTTTTTAATGAGGTCAATGACCAGGTAAGAAGTAAAAAAAAAACATAAAAACGAACTTTAAAACTTAAGCGGGGGGGGGTAATCAAAACATAAAAAAACACAAAAAACTAACGTAAGGCAAACGAACGATGTTGAAGGTAAAAATTTGAAAAACAAAAACAGAAAAGAAAACATAAACACGAACGTTAAAAACACGTGAAAATGGCTTAAATAAGCCTGTTTCGATATTCAAATTTAAAGAATCGGTGGGTACCCGTGTGTTTTTGTGTGTGTGGTCGGGGTGGATAAACGAAGTAAAAAAAAAAACAGAAAAACAAACGTTACTTGAAAAATGGCTTAAATAACACTGGTTCAATATTTAAATTTAAAAAAATCGAAAAAAAGACATCTCACACCACGATTCGAACCCAAAACGCTTAGATAATGAACCAACGCGCTAACCAACTGAGCCAACACGGCGTACATGAAATTTAGTAAGTTCTTCAACTATTAGAACTAAATCAGGCCATGACGTCATCTGACGCATGCGTAGAACCGGTCGTCGTCACGAGAGGACCGGTTTTTTACCCCCCGTCGAAAATGGTCGATTTCGAGGTGAAAAAATTAACGTTTTTGGCCAATTTTCCGATATTTTCCGGGCGAACGATGGGGCTTCAATATGATACCAAGTTTGTGAATTTTTGTACTGTGTTTCGGAAGTTTTTAGCGAACACACAAACACACATATATACATACAAACATACATACATACACACATTTTCGCTTTTATATACATATAGATATATGTATGTGTGTGTATGTGTGTGTGAGAATAAATTGACAAACATTTCGACAATATAAATAAAAGATACTCGTAAACAATAAGAAACAAAATGCTCGGCAATTCATCCGTTCTGTGGCTTTTAGTCAAGAGATTCTCAGTTTAAATATAATTATGACTTTTTAGTTGTTTCAAATGTGATGTATTTTCTTTCAGCTTCTAGTTAGTGTTAGTTAATTAAGATAGAAATACGTATCGTTTTGTCACCTTATTTTATATTTATTTCATTACCCAGTAAGAATTTGTTGTTTTTTTGTGTGAACGTTTTATTTATTCTTATCCGTGTACTTACAATTCAGATAACAGGGCCTCCGTCAGTGCAGGTGCTCG
This sequence comes from Euprymna scolopes, assembly GCF_053919585.1. Lineage (NCBI taxonomy): Eukaryota > Metazoa > Mollusca > Cephalopoda > Sepiida > Sepiolidae > Euprymna > Euprymna scolopes. Next base: position 65,290,019 of record NC_136516.1, read on the forward strand.
GAACGCATATTAACCTGTCGAGAAGTTGGCCCCGAAACGATGCGTATTCTTTCCTGATGGTCCGACATTATCTGGTTTAAAATTCCACTGGGTTAAACTAATATGGTGGGTTGTAAAAAAACAAAACAAGTGTTCGTGCATAATTAAATACACACACACAACCACACACACAAACATATATACGAAGAGCGTGCAATAAGTAATGCCCCTGACCCACTTCCAGTTGTCTGATCTAGCTGAAATGTACAATGATTTATATCTCTACGGGTTATGTAGCAAATTACAGATTCTGAACTAATTGTAGTTCTGTTTTACAGGTGTTTGAACTGAGTCAGGTGTGAAATGGAGTCTGTTGAATGTCGAGCAGTGATCCGGTTTTTGTATTTGAACAGACACACACCACAGGTGACTTTTGATGAAATGAAAGAAACTTATGGTGATAATGCCCCATCATATGACCTTGTAAAACGCTGGCATCGTGAATTCAAACATGGCCGGAAGTCTGTGGAAACAGCTCACAGACCTGGTCGCCCCCTTCTGCCATTGATGAGGCATCTGTCCGCCAAGTTAAGGCTGCCATTTTGGAAGATCGGCGCATTACTATTCGCCAAATAGCCAAAGATGTCAAGATTAGTACAGGGTTTGTGGAAACTAGCATTTATGACAATTTGCATAAGGTGACTGCCAGATGGATTCCCAGGTTGCTCACACCGTTCCAGAAGCGAGAACGCGTCGAATGCTCGAGGATGAATTTGTGCCAAAAAGATGAGTCAAAGTTTTTCAAAAGACTGATTACACAGGATGAAACCTGGGTCCATCACTATGATCCAGAGACCAAAGCCCAGTCAATGCAGTGGAAGCACTTGGACTCACCACCTCCAAAGAAGGCAAAGGTGCAGCCATCCGCTGACAAGGCCATGCTCACAATCTTCTGTGACCAGAACGGAGTAGTGATGACAGATTTCGTGACAAAGTGTACCACAATTACAGGAGCCTATTATGCTTCACTTTTGAGGTAATTAAGGGACGCTATCAAAATCACGAGGTGGGAAAAGATCAGCAAAGCTACCCTCCTCCTGCAGGACAACGCTGCGGTCCACAACTCGCATGTCGCCAGATCAGAAGCACGGGCGTGTGATTATAAAAAATCCCCATCCTCCCTACTCTTCTGACCTTGCACCCTCTGACATTCACCTCTTCCCAACCATGAAGTTGTTTTGAAAGGAAAACGTTTCCCAGATGATGTAGCTTTGATGTCTGAAGTCACGTTGTGGTTGGAGGACCAACCTGGGGTGTTCTACGCAAACGGTCTCTAGAGCTGCATAAGAAGATGGGAGAAACGCATAACTCTAGGTGGTTCCTATGTAGAGAAAGACTAATAACTGTGCCAAGTTTCGTTGCTCTACTGCCATGGGAAGTGGGTCAGGGTTATTACTTATTGCACGCCCCTCGTGTATATATATATATATATATATATATATATATATATATATATATATATGGGGGGGGCTTCATCCCTAAAGAAGGCAGTCGTCATCTGTTATTGCTGTACATTATTAATTATTTAAAATTTATATCTTAGTTTTGATTTTATTTTGTATTTATTCTTATTTTAACTTTATTTAATTTAAATATTTTGTATAATATGCTTTTTATTTAAATCTTTTATTTATTTTATATTATACATATATTATTTTATATTATGCATGTTCAGTTGTTGAATTATCGGTGTTAATTCCTTAAAATATTTGATTATTTTGTTTACTTATGTATTTATCATTATCTTTTATTTATAATTATTATTATAATTATATATATATATATATAAAGAGAGAGAGAGAGAGAGAGAGAGGCCAGAGAAAGAGGCAGAAAGAAAAACACTTTGATTGATCAGTTTATAAGTGGCATGAAACCTATACCAATTAGCAATTAGAGAAATTTAATAAAATGCTTAATTATCTTATTTTCTATTTTAAAAAGTAATATATTGGCATATGAGAATATGTCAATATCTTAGAAAATGAACCTATTACATAAAATTGCTTATATATATATATATATATATATTCAGTAGGATGAGTGATAATTTATAATTAAAATTAAAAATCTGTTTCATAAGAAGGAACACAACAACGCTAATAAATTGTACGATCGTTACGTAAACGATGTTTTTATTGTGACATACATTAAGTCATGGACAATAATTTTAACATATAGTTTTTTGAAACAAAGTCTCCTCATCAGCAAAAATATTGCGTGTTTTTCTAAAGACACCAAATAAAAACTTATCATTTTTAAGTAAGGCACATATATCTGGAAAATATTTAAATATAAAGGGAAATTGTTACTTTTTGATGTTGATAAACAAAGTAAGATCAATTGAGAATAAAAATTAGAATAAAATTATAAATTGGAATTAGGTTTAAATGTAATGTTATAATAAGATATTTTAAGACGATTTAACAAACATATATATATATATATATAATGGTTCACCTTTTAAGATTTGTAATTATCATCGTCAAAGCATTCATTTGGGTGTTAGATGTAGCTTATGAATGTTTTAAATGTTGCATTTTAAAAGTGAACGGCAATGGAATAGTTTTATCGGCTAGAATGAGTTAATAACGCCAAATTTCAAATTAAAAAATATATTTTAAAAACAAAGGGAGATAATCGTATTTGGCCAGAATCGAAGGGAGATAATCTGTGTTTATGTTGCCTTATAAAAGACTCTTTTTGGTAGTAATTAAAAAATAATAATAGTATTTTAATAGAAATTGTAATAATTATTTATGGAACTTAATAAAAATAGTAACATGCAAAGTTAAATTTAAATAGATATTCATATAAGATAAAGAATAATGGTAAAAATAGCAGATAAACTAATAATAATAATAATAATAATAATACCAATTTTATTAATAAAGTTATTAATTCATAAATTAAAATATTTTAAATTTTAAGATAGACTATAAAGAAAATTTTAATGACTTATAGTGATTTATATTTCTTAAATCTTAACCAACGTTTATGAATGCATTCAGATAAAATTTAATCTTTTTGATTTAGGAGAATGGTTTTATTTTTATTATCCTTATAATTAAAAATTTTAAGGGCTTCATATCTACAAAGTGCACAGAATCTGCTTCTCGGCGTATATGCTTTATATGATCCTATTATTTCCCATTTCAAATTGAAGGGAATATTTTTATCATTGAGTCGCCAATATATTTAGATAGAGTAGTTTTTTTTAAAAGAGTGCTTGTGGGTTGAAATCCTATGTTTAATAAGTCCAGATGTGGAACCAGAGTAGATTGCGTTTAGTTTAATTTAATTGTTGTCAGGTATATTAGGGGCGGCGTTGGTATGTAATGGGTTCGTTTGTATTTGATTGGCAGATTGGTTAAATGGGGTGCAGTTATTGGAGCCATGGTTACCATTAACATCATTTATATTTGGGGTTTGTGACACTGTGCAGCTGTAAATAACATTTTTTTATTTTGCAGGTACCTTGTAGGGGGCATCTATTTTTCTTCTATAGTTACAGCCTGCTATAGTTTCTATATTTTATTTGGATCTTACTAATTTTGTTATTGTTAGAACTAATTATTCTTTGATGAAGGTTTGGCATAGTTGAGTAAGACACTTTGATCGTGTTCTTATTAAATATTTTATTGTATCTATGGCGGCTTTAAAGTTTTTTTCCAATATTTTAAATGATTCCCTGGCTATGTTTGTCTCAATATTTTTAGAATATGGAGGGTTGAACCATAGGATATCCCTATGTCTGTTTTTACGCTTACGGACTTTGGTTTGTTGTTTATTTGCGTTAGTGGCTAATACTTGCGGTTTAATTTTGTTATGTATTGTATTTTTTTTTGTCATCCGTATGCGGGATTAAATGGCCATATTATAGGTTATTATGTTTTTAGTAGGTTTATTATAGTTTTCAATGTATTTTTTGTTTTTATCATTTTTATTTAGGTATTTAATTTGCGATTTGTATCCTGAGTTTTTAATGGCTTCATTGTAAGATTTTTCATTTTTGTTAAATATAGATTTGTTAGAAGATAGTCTAGAAATTCTTAAATAAACATTGGGAACTATTGATTTCAATATTGACTTAGGGTGGTTTGATTCATTATGGACATATAGTACAGATTGGTTTGGTTTATGAAAGGGTTCAAAAGTAGAGTTTTCAAGATTTCAGGTTACGTCTAAGAAATTTACTATCTTTTTATTAGGGTCGATTTTTTTATAGTGAACCCCCAATTTTTAAATAATTTATGCAAAGATTTAATTGCTTTTTCGTAATTCTTATTTGTAGATTTTGTTACGAAAAGTGCATCCTCTCTGTATTGGCCCAATTATTTCAATTTGAATTGGCCATGGAGTATAGAATGAATTTCATCTAAAAGGAAGAGACCGACCAGGTAACTGACATGGGCTGAGTCTGTCGAGCCCATTAAAACGTTGAAATGGTCAGGGGTATTGTTTCTGGTCCAATATTTGTTGTCAAAGGTTATTAAAGATTTTCTAGCTAAAAGTATTATTTTAATTTCGTCCGGTGTTATACCAGTTATTTTTCGCGCCATTAAGACGGATTTGTTTAATAGAATTTGTGATATCGATTGGTAATATGATTCAATGTCGAAAGAAATTTAAGATTATTTTTATTTTTAATGTTCGAAAACTATTCGATTACCTGGGTTGAAAATTGCCATAGTGGGTATTTTATTAATGATTTAATTTTTGGGATATTTCTATCTAGCATGTTTTTACTAACTAATCCTATATCTGATTCGGAGGGGCAGATGAGTCTAATAGAAGGGGGTATATCAAAGCCTTGTTTGTGACCCTTTAAAGCAAATCTCGGGGTACCCGGTACTGTTATTTCTGTGTATTTATCTATTTAAAGTGTAGTTAAAATATTTTTTGCTTCATTATTTATTCTATTTAATGCTGACTTATTTATTGTTTTGTAATTTTTATTAAGTTCCTTATATATTAGATTTTTGTACTGTATATAGTCCATTGTATAAAAATTTCTGGTTTTATCTGACGGGGCTTTCAGTTTATTTTGATGGCTTTTTGAAATTGATTTCGAAAATTTATATATTTTTTTAAAGGGTTGGAGTGAAATATTTTTTTTAATTTAATATTTTTAATTAGGTTAATCAAGTCATTTTCAAATTTATCAGTGTCCTTGTCCTTTTTAGGGTTTTTAAAAAAAAATTTTAAGCTTATAATATTTGACCGCTTTTCTCTGTTCATCGTCTTCTCTGAAGTTGGTATTTTCCATTTCTTCAGGTTGATAATGCACTGGTTCATTGGTCTCATTTTGGTGTTTGTCAAAATAAATACACTCTGCTCTTTTGACTATTGTTCTAATCCCCTTTATATATATATATATATATATATATATATATATATATATATATATATATATATATATATATATATATACACTATCAGGCCGCTCTTTGCCCTGTTGTAAGATCCGCTTGAATATGTTGTTTAATTCATGCAGATTATTACGTATTTGTTATTATAAAGGCAAGTCTTTATCGCTTATTTTATTGAATCTAATATATGGTAGTGAAATGACTTGGGTTCCACAGCTAGAATTGAAACCAAAGCATACTCTCAACCCTCATTGTTTAGTTTCTCGTCCATGCCCATATGCACACACACACATACACACACACACACACACACATATATATATATATATTATTATTATTATTATTATTATTATTATCATTATTTCAACCTCGAAGATGTTTTTATTAAATCATTACACGTTGCTTCAATAGAAAAGGTAATAAAATTATCCTGTCGATCTTGTCAGACGATCTAAGCCAAAATAAATTAGAAGGAAAAAGATTCTTTTAAATTATGTATGGGTATCAAAAAGCAAGTGTTTAAGTGCTGGAAGGATAGGGATGAAAGAGAAAAGAAAAGAATAGGGATGGGGGCAAAATATATATTGTATTTATAGTTAGAATTGAAATTAAAAATTTAGACTAGAAGGAAAAAAGTTAAAATAAATTAAAATGAAAAGAAGAGATTGTTTGTTAAAAGGAAGGAAATTAATAGCATCTATATATATAAAAGCGAAAATGTGTGTATGTATGTTCGCTTTTTGTGTATGTCCAAGAAAGGCTTTTTTCCGAGAAGCGGTCGATCGGCTCACAACTTCTTTAAACTTTTTATATCCACAATAATCATAATATCTGCGAGTTAACAACGGATGTCGCCTGTCTATTTAATTTGCTCGACCTTGAAAAGATAAATATTAAACATTTTTCGCTCGCCGCACGTGGATTAGGTTTTTTCGTATAATAAAAGCACACTAATTCTGGCGATATTTTTTCTGGTCGCGATCGCCGGAAATGTCCGAAAGCTTTGATCAATGTGGAAATTTTCCTTATATCAGACAATTGCTATTCAATTTCGACAATCCCCTTTTTATGGGGAGCTGGCTCCCCCCCAACATCTTGGAAAATAAAAATAAAAAAGCGTTCCAGCAGTAAATAAAACACTGTCCCGCAGCCAAAGTTGACCTCATTAAGTCATTAAAACGTGCACCTGCCAATTCTAAATAATTAAATAAATTCAAACGTGCTTCCGTTAGTATTTCGCGGTGGCCTAATGGTTAACGTCGCACGATTTATTTTCACACTTCAATTTCCAATTTCGCCTCAAGGGTTCGGGTTCGATCCTCATACATACCAAAATTTAAACAAATTTTATCCCCCCCGCGACACAAATACCCGGGTGTTTTGATTTACCTAAAACCACACACACCTCCAAACATCCGGGCAACGCCGGGTACCCCCGCTAGTATAATATAAAATATAAAATATATAATATAAAAAAATTAAAATAAAGAAGAAACGCAAAAAGAAGAAAACTATGACAGAGTTGGAAAGAGAGACAAAAGTGGATAAATAACGAAACAAAGTATGCCAAACTCGTGTCAATAGAAAAACTAGCAGTAATTTGCTTGTGTCAAGAAAGTCGGTTAGAGTTTCTGTGGTCTCCAGCTTACTTTAGTTAAAACAACAAATAAGAGTATTTGATGCCAGCTCCACGTTGATCGTTGTGTGCATATGCTATAGTCGGCCATATTAAAAAAAACATGTAATAAAAAATATGCTATAGTAAAAAATACAATATTCCTCTGAATTGTTTATTAAGCGTCGATCGGAAGTGGCCGCGTGGTTCTATGTTTCGCTCGAATCCTTGAGCTTTGCTTTAATCACGCCAACCCCATTATTTTTTTTTGGATGAGCGGGTAGAGATGTGGGGAAGTGTTAAAATAAAATAGATAATTGTTTCCTATTTACATTATTTTTTCGTAATGTAATTAGTTCTCACACTCGATCGACCTACTTGCTGTTTTCCCTTACTTTATTATATAGATATAGAAAATCAGTTGCTCATTTCATTATAGATTACCTACAATTGGAATGCAAAACTGTGTTTTATTAATAAGATATAGCAAATATTGGTTCGTATTCCTAAACGTAACATTTTAATTTAACTTAATTCCATTGATTTTTTAATCAATTCTCATTAATTTTATCATTAATTTTATCATTAATTTTATCATAATTTTATCATTAATTTTATCATTAATTCTGAACAGAATTTTAATTTTTAATAATCATTAAAGCAATTGTATAAAGTTTTATTTCTTCAGTATTATATACTCCCAACACTCTCCATGTACACCTGGAGGAAAAAATAAGGCACATTTTCGCAGATGCAACGATTTCGTATTCACATTTTTATTAAACTATCGAATATAAAAGAGAATAAACCGAAACTAATGCCATTGATCATTAGTTTATAATTTTGAGGTAAATTAAAAGCAAACACATGAGCATTCATCTCTTTTTATTAATAAAAAAAAACATCTTATATATAAGTGAAAATGTCTGTGTGTGCCTGTGTACTTTTCCCTACCAAATAACTCTGTCAATGTTTGGTCTAGAGACTCGAGATTTGACATAAGAAGTATTGAGATTTGGAAAAATCTTGTAAATCGGTTTTCAGCCAGAAATTTGAGCTGTCAAGGGATCAAAGTTCCAAAGATTTGACCTTTACGGTGTCTAACGAACTAGTCAGCCAATTTTGGGTCTAAACAGTTGTAATTTATACATAAAGAATATTCACACATGCGGCAAGCATTTTAATCAGTTTGAGGGCGAAAATTTGGCTGCTAAAAAGTCAAAGTTGAAAGAGTTGACTGTAGAGAACAGGAGTGATTATTAAGACGGGACACACAAAAGAGTGACACCGTCGTCTGATTAGTAGTATATATAGAGCAGGCACGCACGCACCGGGAGAAGAACGACGACTACGACGATAGTCGACTCGGAAACTTTACATGGCGCTACGAACAGGATTTATTTTTCAACATAATTTCTTTTGCACGATTTTTAGAGTATAATGGCGTCAAGACGACACGAGGACGGCCAATACATGCAGTTGATTCAACAACTAATAAATCTGCAAAGAGAAAACAATGAGCTTCGCGGAGGGAGTGCCTCGAGTCGGTCTAACACCAAGAAACCAGACCGGCCACGTATCGAACATGGATTCACCGACGCGGACTGGGCGCTTTTCCTCGACTCGTGGGCCCGATACAAACAAATGTGCGGCCTTACCGACCCCGTGGAAATCCGCAATGAACTAAGGACAGCCTGCTCAAATGAGGTAAATAAACTTTTATTTGACTTAGTTGGGCCTGAAACCCTCAATTCTGTCACAGAGGAACAACTCTTAAGGCATATACAGTTCATTGCGGTGAAAGGTCTACACCCGGAGGTGCATAGACATAAATTTCATAACATCAGACAACAGACGGGGGAGGGACCCGCACAGTTCTTGGCAAAGCTTCGGTCCCAGGCACGGTTTTGCAATTTCACGGTTCTGTGCCCCAACGAGAACTGCCGGCAAGCTGTAAACTATTTGGAGGGACCAAATCCACGACGATGGGCGAAAACTGGGAGAGTCGTCGAGACAATGGGTAACAGGCAGTACAGGATACGGTTGGATGGTAGCGGCAGGATCACATTACGCAATCGCCGTTTCCTCAGGAAAATCAAACCGGTCATGGATACGCCGGAGTATCCACCCACTCAACAACCCCATCAACCACCTCCCCAAACACCAAGAAGGGAGGACAGCAAACCACCGTGCAACATGCATGAGATGATGGAGGTGGAAGAAGCTGATTGTGACACATCAGAAACAGATATGGAGGTGGACCAAGATCCGATCAACCACAAGCCAATGCAGACGAGTCCGGTCCCACGACGCAGCATGAGGGTAACACGAGCACCAAGGCCACTTTCCCCTCAAATGCAAGGACCAACTCACTACTACACGGAATTCTCCAGTCACATGACCACAAAACGACGGTAGTGTGGTCACATGGTGGGGGGAGGGCATGTAGAGAATAGGAATGATTATTAAGACGGGACACACAAAAGAGTGACACCGTCGTCTGATTAGTAGTATATATAGAGCAGGCATGCACGCACCGGGAGAAGAACGACGACTACGACGATAGTCGACTCGGAAACTTTACATTGACCTTTGCAGATTCTACCAAATTCCTCCGTTTAGATGTAGATTACCTTGACAAGGGTAAAACATTGTATTTTGATTTGAGACCAAAATAATGAATGCTAAGGGGTCAAAATTGGGGTAAAAGTAGAAAACATTAACCTCTGCAGTCTCTACGAAATCACTCAGACAAATTTTGGTCTAACACATTTGAAATCTTACATAAAGTGTATTCATAGATAACGCAAGTTATGAACAGTATGTAGGGTCCGAGCAGAAAGAAAGAAGCTTTATTCATGGAATCTACGTTTAGGTTTAGGCACAGATAAAGATTGGGGGAATTATTGATAGTGGTTTCAGATAGATGAGCATTTTTCGTGAAAGTTTGTCGAGGAAAAACCATAGATTGGGCTCACGCGATGCTAAAACTAGAAACCATTTATGTTATTAAAAAAGCAATATGAAGCTGAAAGGCACTTAAGTAACGCCGAAAAGCTATAACTAATTTTGAAATACGACATCAAAATCATGCCGCCGAATAATCCGTTTTTTTTTCTGTTTTTTTTTCTGTTATAATGGTTCTGAACTGAAAAAACAGGTTTTCAAAATAATAAATAATTTTTTTTTGTTCGAAATAATCATATCGCAACCAAAATAAGATTATAAATTTTATCCCTTTTTCAGCGTTTTATTTAAAATTACAATAATTGTTTTAGTGTTGCTAAAGTGACGATCTTGTTTTAAATTAATAAATATGCAGCACAGTGTTATTTGTAAATAGGTTTTATTAATAACAGTATCAAATCCGAATTTTTAAATAGAATTATCTTCGTTTCCGGCGTTTGTTTTACATACACTTATTGTTTCCCATTAAATTCTAAGCAAAATTGAGTTTTCTCTTTAACTATTGATTAATTTGAGATGAAAAAATCTCGAAAGCATTTATGTAAAAATAAAGCGAAATAAAAAGAAAAGTAATAAGACACATGAACCACACAAGATAGACAGAACTAGTTTTCTTATATTTTACGTAAATAAAAACTCGTGTTAAATGGAAAAAGAAAATCAATAAGTACTGACATGAGCACAGCTAATGCAACAATGCGTCAGTGTTTACATAAACAAACCTGTTTCCCTAATTCGATATTTATCAGATGAATGCATCACTGATCAAACATCACTAAAATCATTATTGCAACGTAATAAAAATTATGCATTTATTGCAACGTTATTAACATGATGGATTTATTGCAACGTTATAAACATGATGCATTTATTGCAACGTAAAAAAATTATGCATTTATTGCAACGTTATTAACATGATGAATTTGTGGCAACGTTATTAACATGATGCATTTATTGCAACGTTATTAACATGATGAATTTATTGCAACGTTATAAACATGATGAATTTATTGCAACGTTATTAACATGATGAATTTATTGCAACGTTATTAACATGATGAATTTATTGCAACGTTATAAACATGATGAATTTATTGCAACGTTATTAACATGATGAATTTATTGCAACGTTATTAACATGATGAATTTATTGCAACGTTATTAACATGATGAATTTATTGCAACGTTATAAACATGATGAATTTATTGCAACGTTATTAACATGATGAATTCATTGCAACGTTATTAACATGATGAATTTGTTGCAACGTTATTAACATGATGCATTTATTGCAACGTTATTAACATGATGAATTTATTGCAACGTTATTAACATGATGAATTTATTGCAACGTTATTAACATGATGAATTTATTGCAACGTTATTAACATGATGAATTTATTGCAACGTTATTAACATGATGAATTTATTGCAACGTTATAAACATGATGAATTTATTGCAACGTTATTAACATGATGCATCTATTGCAACGTTATTAATAGGATGAATTTATTGCAACGTTATTAACATGATGCATTTATTGCAACGTTATTAACATGATGCATTTATTGCAACGTTATTAACATGATGAATTTATTGCAACGTTATTAACATGATGAATTTATTGCAACGTTATTAACATGATGAATTTATTGCAACGTTATTAACATGATGAATTTATTGCAACGTTATTAACATGATGAATTTATTGCAACGTTATAAACATGATGAATTTATTGCAACGTTATTAACATGATGAATTTATTGCAACGTTATTAACATGATGAATTTATTGCAACGTTATTAACATGATGAATTTATTGCAACGTTATTAACATGATGAATTTATTGCAACGTTATAAACATGATGAATTTATTGCAACGTTATTAACATGATGCATCTATTGCAACGTTATTAATAGGATGAATTTATTGCAACGTTATTAACATGATGCATTTATTGCAACGTTATTAACATGATGCATTTATTGCAACGTTATTAACATGATGAATTTATTGCAACGTTATTAACATGATGAATTTATTGCAACGTTATTAACATGATGAATTTATTGCAACGTTATAAACATGATGCATTTATTGCAACGTTATTAACATGATGAATTTATTGCAACGTTATTAACATGATGAATTTATTGCAACGTTATTAACATGATGAATTTATTGCAACGTTATTAACATGATGAATTTATTGCAACGTTATTAACATGATGCATTTATTGCAACGTTATTAACATGATGAATTTATTGCAACGTTATTAACATGATGAATTTATTGCAACGTTATTAACATGATGCATTTATCGCAACGTTATTAACATGATGGATTTATTGCAACGTTATTAACATGATGAATTTATTGCAACGTAATTAACATGATGTATTTATTGCAACGTTATTAACATGATGCATTTATTGCAACGTTATTAACATGATGAATTTATTGCAACGTTATTAACATGATGCATTTATTGCAACGTTATTAACATGATGCATTTATTGCAACGTTATTAACATGATGAATTTATTGCAACGTTATTAACATGATGAATTTATTGCAACGTTATTAACATGATGCATTTATTGCAACGTTATTAACATGATGAATTTATTGCAACGTTATTAACATGATGCATTTATTGCAACGTTATTAACATGATGAATTTATTGCAACGTTATTAACATGATGCATTTATTGCAACGTTATAAACATGATGCATTTATTGCAACGTTATTAACATGATGAATTTATTGCAACGTTATTAACATGATGCATTTATTGCAGCGTTATTAACATGATGAATTTATCGCAACGTTATTAACATGATGAATTTATTGCAACGTTATTAACATGATGCATTTATTGCAACGTTATTAACATGATGAATTTATTGCAACGTTATTAACATGATGCATTTATTGCAACGTTATTAACATGATGCATTTATTGCAACGTTATTAACATGATGAATTTATTGCAACGTTATTAACATGATGAATTTATTGCAACGTTATTAACATGATGCATTTATTGCAACGTTATTAACATGATGAATTTATTGCAACGTTATTAACATGATGCATTTATTGCAACGTTATTAACATGATGAATTTATTGCAACGTTATTAACATGATGCATTTATTGCAACGTTATAAACATGATGCATTTATTGCAACGTTATTAACATGATGAATTTATTGCAACGTTATTAACATGATGCATTTATTGCAACGTTATTAACATGATGAATTTATTGCAACGTTATTAACATGATGAATTTATTGCAACGTTATTAACATGATGCATTTATTGCAACGTTATTAACATGATTAATTTATTGCAACTTTATTAACATGATGAATTTATTGCAACGTTATTAACATGATGAATTTATTGCAACGTTATTAACATGATGAATTTATTGCAACGTTATTAACATGATGAATTTATTGCAACGTTATTAACATGATGAATTTATTGCAACGTTATTAACATGATGAATTTATTGCAACGTTATTAACATGATGCATTTATTGCAACGTTATAAACATGATGCATTTATTGCAACGTTATTAACATGATGCATTTATTGCAGCGTTATTAACATGATGAATTTATTGCAACGTTATTAACATGATGCATTTATTGCAACGTTATTAACATGATGCATTTATTGCAACGTTATTAACATGATGAATTTATTGCAACTTTATTAACATGATGAATTTATTGCAACGTTATTAACATGATGAATTTATTGCAACGTTATTAACATGATGCATTTATTGCAACGTTATTAACATGATGAATTTATTGCAACGTTATTAACATGATGCATTTATTGCAACGTTATAAACATGATGCATTTATTGCAACGTTATTAACATGATGAATTTATTGCAACGTTATTAACATGATGCATTTATTGCAGCGTTATTAACATGATGAATTTATCGCAACGTTATTAACATGATGAATTTATTGCAACGTTATTAACATAATGCATTTATTGCAACGTTATTAACATGATGAATTTATTGCAACGTTATTAACATGATGCATTTATTGCAACGTTATTAACATGATGCATTTATTGCAACGTTATTAACATGATGAATTTATTGCAACGTTATTAACATGATGAATTTATTGCAACGTTATTAACATGATGAATTTATTGCAACGTTATTAACATGATGAATTTATTGCAACGTTATTAACATGATGAATTTATTGCAACTTTATTAACATGATGAATTTATTGCAACGTTATTAACATGATGAATTTATTGCAACGTTATTAACATGATGAATTTATTGCAACGTTATTAACATGATGAATTTATTGCAACGTTATTAACATGATGAATTTATTGCAACGTTATTAACATGATGCATTTATTGCAACGTTATTAACATGATGCATTTATTGCAACGTTATAAACATGATGCATTTATTGCAACGTTATTAACATGATGAATTTATTGCAACGTTATTAACATGATGCATTTATTGCAGCGTTATTAACATGATGAATTTATCGCAACGTTATTAACATGATGAATTTATTGCAACGTTATTAACATGATGCATTTATTGCAACGTTATTAACATGATGAATTTATTGCAACGTTATTAACATGATGCATTTATTGCAACGTTATTAACATGATGAATTTATTGCAACGTTATTAACATGATGCATTTATTGCAACGTTATTAACATGATGAATTTATTGCAACTTTATTAACATGATGAATTTATTGCAACGTTATGACCATGATGCATTTATTGCAACGTTATTAACATGATGAATTTATTGCAACGTTATGACCATGATGCATTTATTGCAACGTTATTAACATGATGAATTTATTGCAACGTTATTAACATGATGCATTTATTGCAACGTTATTAACATGATGCATTTATTGCAACTTTATTAACATGATGGATTTATTGCAACGTTATTAACATGATGAATTTATTGCAACGTTATTAACATGATGAATTTATTGCAACGTTATTAACATGATGAATTTATTGCAAAGTTATTAACATGATGAATTTATTGCAACGTTATTAACATGATGAATTTATTGCAACGTTATTAACATGATGCATTTATTGCAACGTTATTAACATGATGCATTTATTGCAACGTTATTAACATGATGCATTTATTGCAACGTTGTAACCATGATGAATTTATTGCAACGTTATTAACATGATGCATTTATTGCAACGTTATTAACATGATGAATTTATTGCAACTTTATTAACATGATGAATTTATTGCAACGTTATGACCATGATGCATTTATTGCAACGTTATTAACATGATGAATTTATTGCAACGCTATGACCATGATGCATTTATTGCAACGTTATTAACATGATGAATTTATTGCAACTTTATTAACATGATGAATTTATTGCAACGTTATTAACATGATGCATTTATTGCAACGTTATTAACATGATGCATTTATTGCAACTTTATTAACATGATGGATTTATTGCAACGTTATTAACATGATGAATTTATTGCAACGTTATTAACATGATGAATTTATTGCAACGTTATTAACATGATGAATTTATTGCAACGTTATTAACATGATGAATTTATTGCAACGTTATTAACATGATGCATTTATTGCAACTTTATTAACATGATGAATTTATTGCAACGTTGTTAACATGATGCATTTATTGCAACGTTATTAACATGATGCATTTATTGCAACGTTATTAACATGATGCATTTATTGCAACGTTATTAACATGATTAATTTATTGCAACGTTATTAACATGATGAATTTATTGCAACGTTATTAACATGATGCATTTATTGCAACGTTATTAACATGATGAATTTATTGCAACGTTATTAACATGATGAATTTATTGCAACGTTATTAACATGATGGATTTATTGCAACGTTATTAACATGATGCATTTATTGCAACGTTATTAACATGATGAATTTATTGCAACGTTATTAACATGATGGATTTATTGCAACGTTATAAACATGATGCATTTATTGCAACGTTATTAACATGATGAATTTATTGCAACGTTATTAACATGATGCATTTATTGCAACGTTATTAACATGATGAATTTATTGCAACGTTATTAACATGATTAATTTATTGCAACGTTATTAACATGATGAATTTATTGCAACGTTATTAACATGATGAATTTATTGCAACGTTATTAACATGATGAATTTATTGCAACGTTATTAACATGATGGATTTATTGCAACGTTATTAACATGATGCATTTATTGCAACGTTATTAACATGATGAATTTATTGCAACGTTATGACCATGATGCATTTATTGCAACGTTATTAACATGATGGATTTATTGCAACGTTATTAACATGATGAATTTATTGCAACGTTATTAACATGATGCATTTATTGCAACGTTATTAACATGATGCATTTATTGCAACGTTATTAACATGAGTAATTTATTGCAACGTTATTAACATGATGCATTTATGGCAACGTTATTAACATGATGCATTTATGGCAACGTTATTAACATGATGAATTTATTGCAACGTTATTAACATGATGAATTTATTGCAACGTTATTAACATTATGCATAATATAATTTCCCGTTATTAACATCGTGCATAATATAATTTCCTCATCAGCTTATAATAGGGAGATGGGAGAAATTTCAGACACTAAAATAAATCTAAAATGTTTGTAGTAAGGCGGATATTCCTTTTTTTAAAACATTAAAAAACCCAAGACTTTTCCATTAGAAAAACATTTAAGTTCAGTCAGTATATCTTTGGGCTTGCTGTATCTTGTCACTTTCGGTGTATTTCGTTTCAGTTCTATTTCAAAATAATTATTCCAGCTAAAATGTTGTTTCAAATTAAGATTTCTTTCACTGACGACCGAAAACTGCAGCATTGTTTTATCATTTTGATAAATATTTTCATGTTTTTAGATAAAGTATTAAACTATATCTCTTTTTATTAGTTAATATGGCAATAAGAGGTTCATTTTTACTTTCTAAAATAATGATTCCAGCTAGGAAGACGGTTTAAATTCAATTGAAATTACAGGTTTTACGTTGCTGAGACAATCAGCTTTCGTTATTAATAAAATATAAATTCTGCATAATAATAATAATGATAATAATAATAATAATAATAACAATAATAATAATAACAATACTACTTTTACTACTACTACTACTACTATTAATAATAATTTATTTAAAACGGTAGCTAATTATAAATTATCAATAAAAATACTATCAATATTTTTAAATTCTATTAATAATTAATGTAAGAATGAAATTTACGGAACAATGTTCCCTATATTCCCATTATTTGTAATTTTTTATTAAAAAAACTTTTAAGGTATGTATAGTTCTACACTTATGTTCTTTGTGAAAGATCCTATGAATTAAAAGTAAATAATAAATGTACTGACATAAACTAGCAAGGTAAAAACTATCTAATTAATGTCAATATATGTGAACAAAAAAGTGTTGATATTGTTATGCATGTAAAATATTCTACTGGTTCTTAAATTTGTAATAATATTAAATTACCACACTAAATACACCCTGACTCAAGAGAGTCTAAAACTGACTAATATTAGGCATTAACACAAATGACTTGATATAGTTTGAGTTTTACTTGGAGAAGTGAAAGATTCGAATTGAAAATATTCCCCTCCCCTCCCTGTTGAACAGAGTTATAAAACTTTTTTTGCTCTCCGTAATATAAACCATTTAAAACGAATTGTGTGTTGTTCTCGTGCAATTCTCTTACTAATTTAGCAAAAGTTTTTGGGTCTTTATGCACACAAAACGACGATATATGGTTTCTAAATTTATCTTTGAAGCTGGTACAGTGAACCAAATATATGCCCTGGATTGATTTATTTAAAAACTTTATGTGTTAATAGTTATCGCTTTGTAATGGTTTGTAAATGGTATGCAACAAAAACAGATTTTTCATACATTAAATCGACTTGTAAGCCAGGTAAGATAGGTATAACGTTGAACTTTTATAATCCATGGTGACTAAATGGGGGCACGCTTCGATATATATGCATTGGCTGTATGAATCACGCTGATGAACCTTCAAATTGTGAAACACGCATGTTTGTGAATATCAATATATATATATATATATATATATATATATATATATTCAGATATATACACCAGATCAAAAGGAAAATAATGTCGTTTTATTACTTCATTACTTTGCAGCGTTCTAAATTGTACACAGTGCTAGATATTTTGATGAATTTGTGTTCTAATATATTGAACTGCTTTCAGGGTTACTAGTTAATAGAAAAATGTCTTAGCAGTCAACAATGGATATTAGCGAGGAGCATATGAGACATTACATGCTCTATTAGTTACAAAAACGTTAGCATCAAAAGCACAAGAAATATTGGAACTATCTATGGGATGTGTGTTCTAAATGATCGAAAATGTCAACAGTGGTTTGCAAAATGTTCTTTTGGAAACTTAAACCTGTCAGATTGGTGATGTTCGCGAAGACCCAAACTAATTGATACAAACACTATTAAAGCTGCTGTGGCGACTAATCCAAAGGTAACCAGCAGAGAATTAGCTCAACAATTCAACCTATAGCACAATCGTATCATGCCTCCACAATTTATGAAAAATTGTCAAACTTGGACATTGTGTTCATCACGATTTGACAGACGCTCATCAAAATCAAAGATTAATTGTTTTTATATCTTTGCTTTCTAGTCATTGTTGAGAACCAGTATTCGCAAAAGTTTTTGAATGGAGATGAAAAATGGGTTGTTTACAATACGCAACGCAAAAGACGATCGTTAGAGCGAAATCAAAGTCCATGGCCTCTTCCACAACAAGAACTACTCCAAAAGCAGGTTATGATCTCTTTATGGTCGATCATGACAGTACTGATTCATAATGAGTTACGAAAGCGTAGCCAAAAAATACCAGCAGTAAAATATTGTTCCCAGCTGGATTATATAAGTACTGCTCTATCACACAAAAAACTAGCAGCATTACTCAATTAGAAGTGTGCAGTACTTCTGCATAATAACGCGAGATCTCACTTACACAACAAGAGTCATTCAGGTAAAAGTCATGAGTTTCGATTGGGAAGTTTTGCCTCATCCGTCACATTCACTTAATACTGATCCATTTGATTACTATTTTTCCGGTCGTTGCAAAATAACTTAAGCAATAAAAGTTATGACTATGACGATTTACTAAAACATGACCAGAAGTTGTTTTTCTCTCAAAAATCATATGAATTTTTGAAGAAAGTATCAAGAAGTTGACCGCAGGCAGACGTCATTAAAAATGAGGGAAATTATTGCAAAGATTAAAAACGTCGTAATATGTTTCAGATGAAATAAGTGTGTTTAACAAATACACTATTACTCTCTTTCCAAGCTGATATGTATATTGTAATAAGGTTGATGGATTTAAAAAGAATGTTCAACATCGATGATGAATTTATGTAAACCAAAGTTTATGTTCGTTGAATGCAAAGAACTTCAATTGGTTGATTGGATAAAATTAAGCTAAATCCCAATTCATCCATCCTCCCCATTACCGAATTATTGATATGTTATCTTGTGAATCATCTTTTATCTCTTCGTAATATTTTTTTAAACAGACAACATGTCCAGTATATAAATATTTAAAAATATATATTATGCATCGATGTCTCTTTGTTGATGTTTGTTCTTTATGTAGAAGCGATTTTGATTATGTAGTATCGAAAAAATGAACATCCGATATGTTTTTGATTTCTAGTATCGTTAAATATGGAACTTGGATAAAATAGACTTAAAATTAACTTATAAATTGAATATGGAAATCAGAAGCTGCCACTGAGACACGAATCATACTTATCAATTTTTTTCTGGAAGGCCAGCTATGTCGTGAGTTACATTAGTTATTTTCATCAATACATGTATAACAGTTATTTTGTTAGGGTCATACTCGATTACGCATTTTTATATATATATATATATATATATATATATATATATATATATATATATATATATGTGTGTGTGTGTGTGTATGTATATGTATATATATATATATTGTTATTATTATTGTGATTAATTTCAGAGCTCAATGAGGTCATAAGAAATAATTTACAGTTTAATATATATATTATATATGTATAATAATATATATAAGTGTGTATGCGCGTTTGTGATAGAGTATATATATATATATATATATATAACTACTTCATTTACTCACATAAAATTAATATACGAAAGTATAAATTTATGCGTAAACTTTAAGTATTTACTTCAAAAGTGCTCAATACGTAGGTATAGCTACTTAGCAAGTTATAAAATATATATGGCGATTAAGCTACACAGAATATTCCGTGTTTCCTCTAGTCTAGGATGCATAAGCCTGAAGAGTCCTAGAGTGGATGAAACGCGGAATATTCTGTATAGCTTAATCGCCAAAGATATTTTATAACTTACTATATTTATATATATATATATATATGTATATGTCGAGCTGGAAATTATTCACTATGGTCTTAGTCAAGTCTGAAATTAATCACAATTTATTCGGTTTTATGGTTTGTGTATTAATTCTCTTCTATGGCCCTATGAGACACAGACTGTGCCCCGCAAATATTTGAAAGTTCTATAGAGATTCGATCAACCTGCAGACGATCAATTATTCAACAACTTAATGTCACGCACTACCGTTCTGGTTGATACGGGTGTATTCAAATGCACTTTCACAATTATAGACTTTCCAGTGTAGCAAGATAATTCGTCTTGCCAACAATAGAATATCCAAACAACTACTATGCAGAAACTTATTGCATCGAATTCAACTCGACTAAGATTTCGCGAGTAGGTTTTCTAAAACGATGACTTCGATAATCAAGAAAATTGTTAGGTTTGGTTGTTTGGTTGTTTTTGTTTACGGCATATCAACCCTTTTCGGGTTATTTAATGCTGAATCCAAAGATTTTGAAGAAAATTTTTTAATAGAATATATTTTTTATTTTCATTTTAACCCATAGTTGGGACCCTAACAGGTACTACCACTCCGGGTCAGAGTGAACCTGGGAGCAATGGTAATTAAAGGGCGGCTGCACACTCCCCAAAGCCCACAAGCTGGGGCCTCACCACTGGATATAGTTTAAGGTCATATCCAGGACTCCCATTGAGGGACTTTTACCCTCTGCAGGGGGGCAGTCGGCGTATTGTAATGTCCCACCGAGAGGGCCAAAATTGTTAGGAAGAAGAAATAATTCTATTTACCTGTATCTTAAAATGTGTACACACAATATATGGTTTTAAAAAGCCAAAAAAAAAAAAGAAAAGAAAAACTAAATGTTCAATGCTGGCTTTTTCAAGAGTGAAAACATTTAAAACTGTCCTTTTATATGTTTACGCTGTTTTTAAAAAAAAGTCAGCTTTAGACATACGAAACGTCGGGCATTTAGGTTTTCCTACCCATTTATAAATCATATGGTTTAGATTTTTATTCTTTTATTATTCACAGAGTATATATGTATGAAAATGAACCAACAAAACTCATAATACAAGAAAGTTATTCTTAAAACAGGCTTCTTAAAATAATTGAGTAAGTTAGGCGTCTTACCAATCCAGTCACAATATTTTCTATTCAGGCACAAAAGGAGAAACAGAATAATTATTTATTGCGCATTGAGTATCAGAATGAGTTTTTTTCATATTTGAATCTTTGTTGACGTGTGCTGAAATATGGAGCTATAGGATGCATTTAATGCTGTTCATGATGTAGTTTGTGAGATTATAATGCTGTGTTGCTTTTCCCTAATAATTTGTCTGTGGTTATTGAGGCGTAAACAAAATTCCAGGCACATTTCTCCAACGTACACCTGGTGTAATATATACGGTAGATAACTTTTGGGCTCAGTTGATAGGAGGAAGTTTGATTTTGATTTTAGCTGAAGGAGATGAATGTTTCGGCAGTGCTGTGTTAAGCATATTTTACACCTATATTTGTTGCTTTTGTTTCGTGGATTTCAGTAGAGAATGAAGATTAGGCAGCTGTCGTTTTTCACTAATATACGCTTTATTTTGTATTCTGCTAAGGGCTTTGCTCCATTGCAGTCATTTCAATATCTGTTTGAGGTGGTTGTGCATTATTTTTGTATTAGTGTTTTAGTCAAATACCGTTAATATTTTAAAATTTATTTTGTATTCTTTTTGTATGTTAGTAGATTTTGTCTTCTTATGTGCAATGTTGTTGTGAAAAGAATTCTTGGCTCAATTCCTACTTGTGTGCCATACTTGATGGGTCTCTGTAGATCCTTTAGGCTGTAGACGCCGGATCTTTTGATGGAGTGGCAGCTCTCTAAATTCCGGTAAGTGTGCCCGTAGGTTGGTTGGGTGTATAGTATGTAGTGATGTGATTATTAGTAATGTTGACCAGAACATCTAAAAAGAGAATGTGTGTGGTGGAATGTTCTGTAGTGAATCTTATGTGGTTGGGACTGTTAGCGATGTGTTGATTCAAGTCCATCAGTGTCCTTTCACCTTGTCGCCAAATGAGAATCATATGCTCTATGCATATAATGGTGAAGTGGTTTGAAATGGTATGTGTGTATGTATTTTTGTTTGTATATGTGCATGTAGATGTCGGCATAGCTGAAAGCCATTTTTGTTCCCAGAGCTGTACTATTTGTTTGTAAAAAGTGCTGATTGTGGGTTAGGATGAATAGTGTTGCATATGTCTGCAACGTTGGAGCTTTCTGGTGTTCTGGTGTGTAAAAACTTCCTCCTGGGGATGTTGGAATAGAGTTACGATACATCCACTATAACAAGAACTGTCTAGTTTAGTAAGTTTCCTATTTTGTTTAGAATCTGTAGTTTATGGTGTCTTTAAAATAGCTTGGGATGTTCGGCAGCAAGGATTAAGGGTGCTATGTATGAGTTCCAATACCCCAAACGCTAGGTCGACTTGAGAGCCTTAGCCATGCGGTATATGCTTCCGAGGATTCGTTAATGTATGGCACAGTGTTTTTAGTGTTGTTGGGTTGGAGGTGGGCGAGTATGTCGTTGACTATTTTGGGGAGTTTATGAATTTGTAAAAGGCAGTCGGATTGTGGTGTTCTATGACATATTTTTTTTACATTAGTTTTAGTAGTGTGATCTGGATTGTTGATTTGCGTGTTAAGTTTAGATTTCAATGTGAGGGGGAGGTCGCTGAGAATGGGTTTGTAGAATTCTTTGTTTTCTAATTCTTATTCTATTCCTGTGTTAATGATGGTGATAACTCTTTGCTTGTGTCGTTGTGTGCATATGTGGTCGTTGCGTTCTTAAGACGGTGTCTAATGTGTAGCTTTTGAATTTTTCGCGCGTTTACTTGTGACGAGATTGGTGAGGCTGGTTGGTGATTGTTATTGGTTGGTATTTTTTTAGTTTTATTCTTCTGATAATGTCTTCCATGTTGGTGGATTGAGGTTTATTTATGAGCAGAATAGGAGTCATTAAGCTTATAGTGTAGTTTGGTTTTCTAAGATTTGGTGGTCTAATAGGCCGACAATGTTAATGTGCTGCGTTTTAGGGGATGTGCAGTTTTTGGAAAGTCTACAGAGTGTGTATTGGTTTTGTTCGTCATAAGTGTGTTTTAAAGTTTGATCGTGTTATTAATGTGTTTAGTTTCCATTGCTGTAGTTGTAGAAATTAGTAGAAATGTTTGATGTAGATTGTGCTGAGGGCTCTAGATGCTTCCGTAAAATGGTGTGACTGAATAAATCCCGGAGTTGAGATTTGTTTTTCTCGCATGTGTTCGAATGTATTGTTTTGCATTAAATATTTTAATAGCCTAATTCTGTAATTTCGATGGGGCAGTTTCATATATTTGATGTGCCTTGAATATGTGGTTTGTACTAGATGCTCATTGGAAGTGACTCTTAATCCGACCCTGTAGGTATAATGCTTAATTTGCCCTCTGACTAAATTGCTGCGTTCATTTTCTTACATTTTGTCAGTTTATATTTCATCTCTCTCTCTCCATCCATATCACTCTTTGTATATATTCTTCACAACTCTCTATCTCGTTCTCTTTCTCTCTTTCGCTCGCCTTTCATATTTCTTTTTATGCCGAAAAAAAATTCACAGCGATGCCGAATGAAAAAGAACAGATATTTATTTCCTCTCTCTCTCATACTTGCTCGCTTTGTACATTTGGTCTTGGTATTATATATTTTTCAAACATAGTTACTTGTTTAATGTACTTTATTTAAATATACTTTCTTTAGTCCTGCGCAATTCATCGCGATCTTTGGCGGTTTAAAAATAAATGATTCGGCAATATATATTTACTGGATTCGTACTTATTATGTTCTTTAAATTGAATTTTGTTTACATATGTGAAATATTCACATTTTAAAACTATTTTTATAACTAAGTATTTTATGTTTATTTGTCACCCCTTTTTAACAAAAATATAAAAAAATACACTTTTTTATCAATTGATTTTTGAAAAATTTTCATCGCATATCTTTCAAATAACTATGTTCATTTAAGTTAATATGTTATATATTTTGTCAAACTGTTTAGACATTTTTTAAATATATTTATTTAACGAAACATAAAAAGACAAACAATGAAGATGTCACATTTTTTTTACAGTTTTAGCAGTTTCAAAAAGGTGAATGTGCAACAGAAAATAGTTTAACAGTTTTAAAATGCGAATATTTCACATATGTTAAAAATACATTAAAATCCCCAAAACATAATAGGTACGAATCAAGTAGATGATATTATTCCAACATTTATTTTAAAGCGGCGACAATCATAATACATTGCGGCGGTTTAAAAAAGTATATTAAATAAAGTATATTTAAAGAAAGTATGTTTCAAAAAAGTAACTATATTTAGAAAAAAAAACAAAAAACAAAACGTAAATATGTTAGAAAATATTACCAAAAATATATTTATATTTTGCCCAATTACATAAGTAAGCAATTTTGAAGAATAGCAAAAGTATTGTATCCATTTTGTGCTTCCATACATCAATTGACAGACCTGCTGGCATGTTTGAAAGTTAGGGTCTGGTTTTATGCACAATTACCGATTTTTACACAGATTACTTGCGCTACAGTTTTAGCGTACATTTCATTACATAGGGAACCAATCATTTGTTATATACTTGTGTTTTCAACAATTTAAAATTCTGTGGAGTATTTAATTTAATTTTCTATTTCGAAATGTTTCTCGACATTACCACACCTTAAGATTTTTGTAGAGGTATATTTGAACTTTAAGTCCACCCCCACAATTTTCTTCAGAATGACGACTTTATAAGTTTTCTACTATGCTGATTAAAAAAATCTCATTCAAATTTTGCGGTGACAAGTACTTATAGAGATACAAAGACCTGTATTATGCACAGTAGTTTACTGGCTGCTATGTTTGTACGCATGCGCGATAAACAATTCTACTTCTCCTCTACCGACATTGCCACCCTCAATTTTATTTTAGCATTTGTTGGTGGGTATGCTGACACCGATTATCACGGTTAAATTTGGGGGAATTTTTCCACGTCCCCCCACATAGGAAGGTAGTTGTCTGCTCCAAAAGTCGTTCTTCACATGGCAGTATTGGAGGTGTCTATTCCGAACGCCGTTTATAAGATGGTGATATCTATTCTGAAAGCTCTTCTTAACATGAGAATTTTTTTTATGTCTATTCTGAACGCCGTTCTCTTAACATGACAATACTCAAAGAAGTGAGGTCAATAAGTCGTAATTGTTTTGTTAAAAAAAACGACATAAAACTGGAATTTACTTTAATACTATCGGTGGAAGAGTTGAAAAGAAAAGTAATACTTGAAAAACGAACGGAAACTGATAGAACTGCTACCACTGATTTCGATCAAACAATTCATATGCAGTGAGAATCCATAACTTCTGTTTTTACTTTCCATTATTATTCTAATGGACTGTTTTCTGTCCTTTTATTAATTCATACTGATTTACGCATTCTCTTAATTGCTTTTTTTAAAATTCAACCAGTACCTGCATGTTATCGCCTCAAACCATCACTAATCGATAGTGAAAACCAGATTATTTCATTTCGCCAGTGCCGCTAGTGTCCGAAAATGCCCAGATTAGAAGAGCGTTTTCTAGAATACAGAAACATAGTTCACCTTTATTGTTCTTTAGCGAGGTTTTCGCATTGCCTCTTTTCAAAACGATATCATTTACTCGACTCCCGTCAGCTAGTTCTACAAAATGATTTTGTGGCTTAAAGTTGGGATCAAAATTGATAAAATCAGATTCTTTTGTAATCACATGTGCCGTGGCCCCACAATCGACAAGAAAATTATTGTTTGTTGAAGCATTAAACGTACACGAAAATAATAATGTATGTTCGCTAACAGAGCTCTATACATTTTTAATGTAGTCGCCATTTCGAGTCCTGTATCTACATTGGAAACTCTTGTGATTAAGTCGTCCACAATTATAGCAAATAATTTTTGTACTTTTCTTAGGAGAAAAATTGCTTTTGGCAAAGTTGCGGTTTTTATTCCTGGCATGCGTATAATTCAATTTTGGTGTTTTTATGTGTGTATTTTTAAATTTCATGATATTTGTGGATTCGTTTTTTTCTGTGATCATTTTTTCAGTTTCTTCGTAACTTCTGAGTGCTACCTTGAATTGGCTAAATGTCATGGGTTTTTCTTTCTGGGTTATCACGGTGGTAAATGGCTTGAAATCACTCGGTAATTCCTTAAGAACCATGGAAATTAACAGATTGTCACTTATAACTTCACCAGACATTTTTAAAGAATTTGCGGTCGTTTCGGCTCTTATAATATAATCAGTAATAGTTTCGGCTTCCATTCGTTTTAGAGAGGTCAGTTCAGTGTATAAAGAAATAATTTTGGATTTTCCTTTCGATAAATAATGCTCTCTCAATATGTGCAGTGCTTTGCAGCCATCATCCAGAGCTTCTCTCATTACCAATGATAGACTTCGGTCATCTAAACACTGTATTAATTCGGCAAAGACAGTTGCGTTCTTTTCAATGAAGTCGGGGTCGTTTCTGTTTTCAGGTTGTGTTTGAAGTACTTTGTGTAGCTTTTGGATTCGTAGATATCCTAGAAATTTAACTTGCCACAATTCGAATTTTGATTCGGATCCATCAAAATAAAGACGCAGAAGTGTAAGCCATGTTTATTTTCAGAACAGTTTCAGATGGTTCGTTGTTCTAAACAAGTTTGGAGAGGTGACTGGTTTGCAGTAGACAGAACAGTTTCTGATGGTTCGCTGTTACACACAAGTCCTGAGAGGTGACTTGTTTGCAGTAGACAGTTCCACAGAGCAAAATATTCTTACCGTGTCGAAACGGAAAAAAACATATGAAATTGCTACAGAAAAGGTTTAATATTTATGGAGCAATTCTGGTTTCTGATTGGTTGGTAGCAGAACGTGAATTAATTCGATTCGTCAGTTCCTCGTAGCATCGTTTATAAATAGAATCGTCCGACTGTGTGGGATCATACCCCATTATACACCTGGATGATGGGATGTGTCTCCTAGCGGCTTCGGCTGCAGGGAGACAGAGTAGTACATGTCAAGGATTCGTCACTTGACACTCAGCCCAACAGGTGAGGGGCCGGGAACCGGCCCAGCACCTGTTGGACTGAGTTACACCACCTGGGTAATACCTAGGAGGTCCACCCTCCCAGGCCTTGCCACCGGGCTTTCCGGTGGGGCAAGTTTATTGCTTGCTGCCTGAGGCGCCCCGACCGGGGAATGCCGACGGAGTTACTCAGGCAATTTGTAAATTGCAGGAGTGCCCCTCCTGTAGGGGAGCCTGCGGGGTTCCCACTTTCCGGCCTTGTGCCACATAATGCTGAGGTGGGCAGCATTTAAATAACTACCCCGTTATACACCCATTAGTTCGTCTTTTGGTCGTATACGTCTGTTTACTGCGCCTATTGTTATACATTTCTGTTATTGTTATTATTATTGTTATTGCTGCTTTGTTAAATTTGTTATTCCTTTTCCTTCTCTTCCCCCGACGCTAGTTACTAGCACCGGAATTTTGGACGTTTTTTTTTTCCGACGGCCATGGCATCTACCAGCTGTGCACCGCCCGTTCCTGTTAAGGAGACATCCGTCTGCGAAAACGAAGGATGGAAAAAGCCACCTGCTGTCAAAATCGACCTGGAATCTTTTCTGACCAAAGCCAAGAAATGTAGCGAATTCGTAACCGAGACGGGGATAACTGTGGAGCAACCAAGGTTGCAAGAGTTCGCAAAGAGAACAATTTCTCTCTTTGTAATTGACCGAAAAACAAAGAAACTCATCTGATCAACAAAGGACACGGTGACCAAACTCATTGCAACAACTGGTATGAGAGCGGAGCGCATTACTAAAGCGCGTGGATACAATACCTGGGCAGCCCTGTTCAAAAATGAAGATGACTGTGTTAAATTGTCACAGAATGAAATCATAACTAACGATTTCATTCTTAGAATGGAATATCTAGGGCGCAGGAGGACTACTATCTCTATTTTTGAAGTTCCTGGAGTAGTCCCAGGGGAATATTTAGCAGCATACCTCCTCCAATTTGGAGATATTACCAGAGTACAGGTTGACCATTATAACGGCGTGTGGTCCTTCAACATTTTATTAGATAAAGAAACTTATCACAAAATACCATATTATATGGAAGCAGAGGCGGAAAAACTGCCAATCCTAGTGGCAGGAAGACGGCCAGCATGCTAGATTTGCGGTGAAGTGGGGCACTTAACATACACGTGACCCAAAAAACAACCTACCCCCAGAAACCCTAAAATCGGGTTCTTGAACATCTGGAGTCGGCCCCACCGATTGGATCCAAGATATCTGATCCTGAACAAAAAGAGGACACGCCTACAAAGATATCACCGGAGGAGTTTGAAAAAACTCTGAAGCAGCATCCCCCCCCAAAAAAGGAGAGTGGAAGATTGTGCCATCCAAAAACGCAGCTCCCAAAACATATGCAAAGTCGCTCACTAAAGAGGAAAAACTAGAAATCAGGACAAGCAGAGATCTGGGAGGAGACAAATATAAGGAGTTACTAAAACTTAAGGACTCACTTGATGAGAAGCGTGAAGCAGGTAAATCTGTCCCCTTCCCCGAGTCCCTGTTTCCCGAAAAGCCCAACCCCGCTCCGAAGGAAAAACGTTCCCCCCAAGAAGTCCCAGCCCCAGTTAACACCTCACTCCCTACGAGGGGAAAAATGACTTCATTAGGCGCCCCTTAGAAAAAAAGAAGTCCAACCCTGCCAACACACCCCAGAACACTCCCCCCCTTCACGCATGAAAACTGACATGCCCCCTCCCACCCCGTCTGACAAAAAGAGACAAAGAAGCCCATCCATTGAATCCGAATCTCGGAAAAAAATCCCCCCCTTTTTTTCTGGCAACGCTGTATGCCAAATAACCTCAGAGAGAGAACTGATAATGAAGTCACACAAGTCCAAGGACTACAAAAACCTATTGGCTTTTAAATTAGTGCAAAAGAAAGATACCTCAAACCCCGAAAACTTCCCCAAAGCCAATAGGATTTTAACAGTAGTTAGACGTAGAGGGGAAGCAAACGGGGTTTGGAAAATGATGGAAGAGGCGAATAGCGCCTTCAACCTTTATCCCCCTGTCGCTTTTTTCAACGACAGAGAAATAGCAGAAATTAAAAAATCATGTGTTGGTCGGGTCCCTATAACTAACCTTTCCTCTTGACATCGGCGGTCTGACCCCTGACGGGTCAATCACTACTGAGATGACCACAGGATCCATGGGGACAGAGGTCCGTGTCTTGATACCGTCTATGTTTGTTCAGGATTCCCAACCCTAAGTAGATCAAGATGGCTTCCTTAAGATTAGCTATGTTGAATGTCCGAGGGTTGAGGGACGCCTCTCGTAAACTTCGAGTTGCACGCGACCTTCAACGCCTTGGTGTGGATGTATGTTGTCTACAGGAGACTCACTTTATTCCAAGTGACTATCAGGATGTGCTCCTTAGAGACTTTCAGCTCTACTCAGCACATTATGATACCCACGCAAGGGGGGTTACCTGGCTAGTTAAGCGCACTCTTGAAGCATCGTGTGACTCTATTTATGCAGATCCAGAGGGAAGATTGCTCGTTCTGGATGTTACCGTAAAGGATGTGGCGTTTCGTTTTATTGGGGTTTATGCGCCCAATAACCGTACTGAGCTATTTTCCTTTTTTCGGCGAATCGAGCCTTTCATGAATTCGTCTCGCCGGTTAGTTTTAGCGGGAGACTGGAACGCGGTCCTGGATCCCGAGTTAGATCGCGGGGTTAATACCACAAGGGATACTAATCAGAACCGGGATGCTAAAGCGTTTCGAGACTTTGTTGACAAGTTTGATCTTGTCGATAAATTTCGAAACGAAAAACCCGGGGATTTAGCATGGACTTGGACAGGTAGACGCGGCTTCGATCCGGTGCAACTTTCGAGTTACATGGATCAGTTCTTAGTTAGGAGAGTCGACCTAGGGCTTTTAGACTGTCCAAGTTTTCATAGTATAGTTTATTCGGACCATAGGCTTGTCCGGGTTCGAGTAAACTAAGATAGTGTTAAACCTAGGATGGCTAGTTACTGGAAGTTCAACACGTCGTTGTTCGATGTGAAGGACTTCCGGGAACAGCTTCTACTAAAAATACAGAGGGAATTGACGGGGGCTATCATCGGGAATAAGTGGTGGGGCAACCTTAAAAAAGTCATTAGGTCCTTCGCTGCTGATTTTAGTCGCCGGCTCAACCATAGCGAAAGCGGCACTAGAAGATAGATTAGAAAGGGCGTGGAGGAGGGGGATAGTGCTAGCTATACTATAGTTAAGGCTGAACTGGACTCCTTGGATAACAGGGAGGACCGGGGATTATTAGTTAGGGCTAGATTAAAAAGAGCGCCAAACGAGGCAACAAATATGGCCGCGTCACTGCGTGCGGAGGAGTTTCGACGTTCTGCAGATCGACACATCGCCAGTGTCACATTGCCGGACGGACGAACCGTAACTTCAAACGACGGAATCTTGGAGGGTTTTCGAACTCATTTCCAGGAACTTTTTACCAAGGATCTCGGTCTGACTATTGAACAGTTTGACACCTATTTAGCCGACTTTTCTCGCCTGGAGGCGACCGTGCAGCTAGGTGTGAAGGTAGCATAAAAGAGGAAGAAGTCATTGAGGCCTTGAAACAGGTCAGGCTAGACAGGGCCCCTGGGATTGATGGTCTGCCCTACGAGGCGTATTTGAGGCTGTCGCCCATTTTTATCCATTTGCTGACAGTACGTTTTAACTCCTGGTTTAGGAACGGGTGCATACCTCAGTACTTTACCAGGGGGATCATAAAATTGTTACGCAAATATAAAAATGGAGGGGATGGGATAGGTAATTTCCGGCCCCTAACGATGTTAAACACAGAAGTAAAATTTTTGGCCAAGATCTTAGCAAATCGTCTGCAGATTGTCTTACACCGTCTAATAAGTCCTGAACAAACTTGTTCTGTTAAGGGCCGGACGATTCAAGATAATTTGCACACGATACGCTTGATCGTAGAAAAAGTCGACACAGAAGCCGCGCTGATCAATTTAGATCAGTCCAAAGCATTCGACAGAGTGGACCATCGCTATTCTTCGCTCGGCTGGGTTTGGTCCCCAGTTTCGCTCTTGGATTTGCCTCTTGTATGCCAACCCAGGTGCTATGGTAGAAGTGAATGGGGTGAGGTCGAAACCCTTCATGTTAACAAGATCGATCCGTCAAGGTTGTCCGTTATCGCCAATGCTGTATGTGCTTGCGCTTCAGCCATATTTGCGCCAGCTTCGGGTGAATCCGGTCCTTCGCGGGATTACTTTGCCAAGTGGCTCTACCCAGGTAAAGTATACCGCCTATGCTGACAACGTGACTGTGCTTGTAAAGAGCAGTGCCGAGATTAGAGTCGTCGACATAGAAACAAGTCGGTATGCCAAGGTCACAGGGGCCATAATTAACTACGTTAATTCTATTGGCTTACGTATCGGTGTCTGGAGGGGTATGCCCATTCAGGGACCCTTTGGTTGAACTGATGGGCCATGCAAGCTACTCGGCGTCTGGTTTGGCCCCGGTCTCCAGCTGGAGAAAAATTGGTCGGAGGTATTGGAAGCAGTCAAGGTCGTATCTCATTTGTGGGCCTTGAGAAACCTGTCTTTGAAGGGTCGGGCGGAGGTATGCAATTCTCATATCTACCCCTGATCCTTTACCGTCTATCAGTACTTCCACTCCCGGAGACCACACTAGTTGATCTGGTGCATGCTCTTTTCGCGTTCTTGTGGCGCGGAAAGCAATCCATGGTTACCCAGGAGGTCTGTTACCTGCATCCGTCTGAAGGTGGTCTGGGTATGCCTAGTGTGGAAATACGTAGACACACTCTTAGGCTGATATACCTAGATCGAATGTGTACACCAAGTGAGGGAAACGGTGTCTTCTGGATAGAAGACACTAAGAAAGCCTTTCAGGCTTTGGAGAGTGTGCATTCGGCTGAGGGGAAGGCACACAAGTTTCCCTGAAACGAGTGCCCTTTCTATCGCGAGTGTCGGCAGGCCTTGAGATTTCTTCTACGGGTCAAAGAAAGCCTCTCTGACACCCAGCTGTTGTCTCGCAAGGCGCTATATCGGGCCTTAGTGAGGGGATCCGTTCGAGACGAAAAGATTGAGGAGGTCGGTTTTACGAAGGAGGAGCGCCGCTTAATATGGCCTTGGGCGCCTGGGTCGAGCTGCTTCGATAATTACGAGACATCACTCACCTGGCTGGTAATACGAAATGCCCTCTGGGTCGGCAAAAGACTTTACGCAGCGGGTTTTACGGAGACACCTAATTGTGTCCGATGCGGAGATTGGGAGGAAGACCTTGATCATGCTTTCTTCCACTGCGCCATCGTTCAACCGTTGTGTGAGTTAGTTGAAGACTTCACGGTTCGCATGCTGAGTGGGCGGTTTTTTGTGCTGGATTCGGTTTCTCCGTGCTGCAACTGGGCACCGACCATAAAGAAAGAAGAACGCTATGTTTTTCTGTGTTTGCTAGCAGTTATGAGAGGCGTGATTTGGATAACGCGACAGAAGGAGGTTTACGGAGATGAGACCTTCACTGCTCTCCAGCTTGTTCTCATTTTCAAATATCGATTGAAAATGCGAATTAACCTGGAGAAGGTGAAACTCGCTCCTGTGAATTTCAACGACAGGTGGGTGAAAGTTTCGCGACTGTGTGGAATGAATGGAGCTGATCTTAAGTTCTATTTTTGAAGCTACTTAGGCTCTAAGAATTTTGGGTGTTCTGAACTAACGTAGACATACATCGGACCACCTAGAGTAGGATAGTTAGGTATTTTTGTTCGTTTTTTAACTTAGCTAGAGTATGCATGTTGTCATCGTCCCAATCCCCAATTTAGTTTTCCCTGACCCAGCGCCCCCCGGTTCTTTTCCCCGTTTTTGGTTCGATAATTCCCACTCCCGTCCCCATTAGGTGACGGATAGACTGTTTTGCCAGTGATGTAGGCCATTTTGTGGTGTTTTTAATAAAAGTCATTTTTCGAGAGGCCTACATCTTTTCGACTGAGAAAACTTTTTATCTGCCACAATTATTAGTGAGGGGGTTCTTTTTACTAACCAACTTTTGTCATCTGTATATTTCTCATTCGATCATTGTAAATAAGATTTTTATCCCCAACCCCCCACATCATGTATATTTATTTGTAATTTTTGGGTCTTAAGTAGGATGTCCACAGAGTGATTCTGGTATTTTGGTGAAAGAGTCTAGTTAAGTTAACGCTATGTTAGTTAGGTCAACATAACCCCCCATCCCCCCTTTTTCGGCCTTGTGCCACATTTTTTATTTGTAAAATTTAATTTTACGAAATAAAATTAAATATTTACCCCATTATAATTTTTTTAGCCCCATTCCCTTCCCCAATTTAGGTGACAGATCGCTTGTTTTCGTAAGAGGTGTTAAAATAAAGCGTTTGGACCCTTTCGACTGGCGAATTAGCGCACCTGCCACAGTTTAGTAAACAGGGGGTCTTTTGTTACTAACATTGTATATATTCCATTTTATCTTGTATTATAAAATTTTTATATCCCCCCCTTTTTCTCATGCGTTTTAATTAGTTTATCATGGTATGATGTTCTTATGGTGAATGTCGAAGGATGTATACGCTGATGAATGTATAGTATGAATGTGGTATTGTGGTGGAAGTAGAGTGAATGTAGGAACTAGTTAGGTTATATTAGTTAGCTTTAGACAGATAATCCCGCCCTTTTCCCTCCCCCATGTTCGGCCTTGTGCCAAATTTTTCTTAAAATATTTGTTTGTATTTTATAAAAATAAATATTTACCCCATTATAACTCCAAAATATTGTAACAAGTTTGCAATCGCTAAAAGCCCCCAAAAAACTTTCACCTATCAAATTATGGCAAAAATAGCGACCCATAAAAATCTGGTAGCTGAGTGACAAAT
The DNA here is from genome assembly GCF_053919585.1 of Euprymna scolopes. Taxonomy (NCBI): domain Eukaryota; kingdom Metazoa; phylum Mollusca; class Cephalopoda; order Sepiida; family Sepiolidae; genus Euprymna; species Euprymna scolopes. The sequence goes on from NC_136516.1 coordinate 65,324,598, forward strand.
CTGCTTAAAATATTAAAAAAAAAAGAGAAATAAAAGAATAGAACCTCTAGGTGCATCAGGAATTTGGAGGATATTTTTACACCCCTAACAGAAAACTGCGAATAAAATATAAAAAAAGTCGTAATTTCTCTTTTACAAAATAAACTATTAAAGTTGTTTAAAAAATAATAGAAATATTTTTTATTTAAAAAAAAAACAGCGTTTACAAAATGTTTACAAAATGCCGGCGTGCCTTCATGCAACCATTTTTTGCGTAATAAAATCAATAGAGTTTTACGAGTTAAATATTTTTCAATTTTTAAACTTAAAAATTCTATCAAAATTTTTCTATTGGTTTAATTTTTACGATATTTTCAGGGTCAATGGGAAATTTTGTGCTTTTTCCAATATACCAAATATAATATTTTAGACAAAAATTTATTTTTTTCAAATGCACGCCCCCATTTTGAAATGTTTATTAAAAAATTTCACCTAACAATTTATGGCAAAAATAGTGACCAATAAAAATCTGGTAGCTGAGTGACAAATCTGCTTAAATAATGTAAAAAAGGGGGAAAAAGATTAGAACCTCTAGGTGCATCAGAAATAAAAAAAAAACTCGTAATTTTACTTTTTAAAGGGAGTTGTTTATTTTCTGTATGGAATATACTTACAAAATAAACTATTAAAGTGGTTTAAAAAATAGAACTATTATTTTTTATTAAAAAAAACAGTGTTTACAAAATGTTTACAAAATGCCGGCGTGCCCTCATACAGCCATGTTTTTACATAATAAAATCAATAGAGTTTTACGAGTTAAATATTTTTCAATTTTTAAACTTTAAAAATCTATCAAAATTTTTCTATTGAGTTAATTTTTACGATATTTTACGGGTCAATGTGAACTTTTATGCTCTTTCCAATGAGCCAAATATAATATTATAGATAAACGTTTTTTTTTCAAATTCACACCCCCATTTTGAAATGTTTATTAACATTTTAATAACTAATTTGGTACTTGTACATGTTAGTAAAGACATTAAAAATGAAAATATCGAACATTTTTTAAATTGTATGTATCCGTTTTGGAACGAAGTTCTCCAGAAAAAATTACACTTAATTTCATCAAGTAGTTTTTTTTTACAGCGTAAAAACACGTTTTTATGGAAGCACGTTGAAGGCAGCCATCTTTGATTTAAAAAAAAATTGTTTGGATTTTAGAAATACCAAAGGGAGACAACTCTAGTTAAAGCGCTGGCACCCCTACCCATCTTTAATACTAGCTTTTCTTCCTAAAAATCGAACATTTTGCTCGGTATCATACCAAATTGTTTTGTCGCTGTAAAAAAAAATACTTGCTGAAATTAAGTGAAATTTTTTCGGAGAACTTCGTTCCATAACGGATACATACAATTTAAACTTTTTCGATATTTTCATTTTTTAATGTCTTGACTAAACTGTACAAGTACCATTAATTTATGTGCCGAAGTGTTATATATATCACAAATTGAAGATAAAAGATCAATAAAGAAAATATTCTAATTTAAAACAAAAAAAGAATAGATTTTTTGGAAATTTACATGTAAAGTCCAAAGTGTAAAACCTTTTTAAAAAAAAACATGTTGATTTTTTTTAAATGAAAGCTCATGTTATGCTTACATCGTCAAGTAAATAACAGACGCTGACGGCAATTTTTTCTATTTCATTGAATGTTTTCTTTTTTTAGATATTTAAAAAAAATTAGTTTATGAAGAAGTATTAAAATATATTAATCAAAAACTCGTGTATTTCATTACATTTTTTTTTAAAAAATCATTGAAGCGGACTTTTTTGTTCTTGTGAATGTGCGTTTCTTTTTTAACTACGGAGGATGAACAATACTAATTTTGGTTAACACACGCAATAAAAAAGCGACATTATTTTACCCTTGGATGAAACCATACTTCATAAATTTCATTTTAGCAGCAACAGCTATTTAACGCTTCGCGCAAAACACGTTACGAAAATGCGATTTGCTAGGACCCTCGCTGTAAAAAGTCCTTTTATATAAAAAGTACATGGAATTTAAATTATAAATATGGATAAATTCTTAACAATGAAGAATGGAACTACCCATTTAATAGTATTTTTTAGGTTAGTGATTTTTTGGCATTTATATATATACATATATTTATAAGCTAGTTAAAATATGTTGATTTTCTTTATATTTTTTAAAGAAAACCGCTTTTAAGAAACAAATATTGCATAATTTGCTATTAAACTTGTTATTTTTTTAAAATTTGATCTTTGCTCCTTTAATTGAAAAAAAGGGGGTTGAATAATATTTTTAAGTAGTCATAAGCTTTAAAAAATAGTAAGTTGAATTATTAAGGTTATGATCATCATTTTTAATGGCCACTTTCTTATACACCTATAGAACCTATCCCAAACATACTGGCAATAATTTGGGTTCGTCCTTCTCTTCAGTGTTTTCAATAAGGGGGGTTGATTTACTAGGATTTGTATTAGAAGCTGGGCACTTATTAAAATTATTTAATTGTTGAATTTGTTGCATTTTGGTTAAAATTTGATAGTTTGCCAGCGCTAAAAGCCCACACAAAAAATTGAACAAAAGACAAAATTAAAAAGAATGGTACTCGTGCAGAATTTAACCCACTTCCGCACCGAATTACAATTACTTTAGGGTGCGACCGGCAATCACCGGATTCAGCCGAGCGTTGTTCAAATGTTGAAACACTAAATCAAAAATTTTTTTGCATAATTAATTAATGATAGGAGTGTTTTTCTGTTAATTTTCTTAACATCTATTGACAAAAAAATTGTACATTCTCTTGAAAAATAATCTAACTTTTTTGTACTTTCACCTTACTATTGACAGTGTTCATATAAAGCATTCATTTTTTTCTTTTTATAATAAAAATTGTGTTTTCAAAAAGAAATGTTTATTGCCTACTTTCTTTTTTAAAAAAGTGCAAGTTTTCCTGAAAAAAAAACAAAAAAACTTTCACCTTACAATTTATGATAAATAATTCACCTTTTCTTGTGTGGGGGGGAAACAACTTTTATTGATACAAAAAATTGCAAAAATAATAAAATAAATTAACAATACAAAAAGCATTTTTTTATGAGGAATGAGTTCCATTTTAACAAACTAAGCCACAGCAACGCGTGACAGGGCACAGCTAGTATATATATATATATATATATATATATATATATATATATTCTAGCAGGGGGCACCCACATTTATCCGATCGTGAAATACGCTAAAATATGGTATTTTTATTTGTCCAGATTTCGTATATATTATTATAGAGTCCTGATTTGGAAAGTAAAGAAGAAAAGAAAAGGATTTAAGTACCGTCAGCTAGAATCGAAACCAAAAGTAAAACGGTATCATCCAAAGCTGCTGACATTACTACTGTATTAACGTGACATTTGAAATAAAACATCGGCGAATAAAGTTTAAATCAAATCGAATCGGGGAAAGATAAAATATATATAAAAAAAACGCGGAAGAAAGAAATAGAACACTATTGCTAATGACACAGTGGAAACGGTAGGTGGATGTTATATCTGCGTGTAACTGCAAGACAAAGTCTAAATATATTGACGAGATGTAGGCATTTTTTGAGCTCTTTAAATAATTCTAATTTATAAGAGAGCTCTTCTTGCCTACAGAGTGACAGTCTCCGTATTGTTACACACGAAGTTTCCAGAATATTAAGTTAGCGTTTGGAGCGGGTCTTTTCTACGATACGGAGATGACTATCCGAATACACCCCACCACAACATTTATTGTCTAGCAAATTCTGTCCAGTTTCTGACTCATGGATAGGTGAGTGCTCTTATGTGCTCTGTAAACGACCGGGTGTATTCCTTAAACACACAGATGCGCTCGCTAACATAATTATTTTAAACCCCTTGGGTTTACGGAAACATGAAGAAATATGTTGTGTCATTCTGACTCATAAGTGCTAAAGATTTCGATCCACATAGCTGACTGACATTTAAATTCATAGATTGCTAAACTTTTATCTAGTTCGGAAACATCATCTACCTGAAATACTGGGAAAACAGTCTAGTACCAGAAACCACACAGGGATGTACCGCATATTAACATCGGGACACAGCAGACCTGGTTCTAACAGAAAATAGGGGAGATTCAAGTAGGCCACACACTTGAGGGGACCAAAGAATATTTCACTGTTGAATTTCGCACGTTTTTGTTTGCATATCATTATAAACAAACACTGACATTATGTTCTTACTAATTAATGTTGGGATTTCTACGAATTTACCTCTATCAGAGGATAAATGGATAGAAAGATTATTATTGTATGGGGCATTATGGTTCTAGACTTTAATAGCAGAAGTCATTCATCTTGATAATGGAAGAAAACAGTTCGAAACATTGGGTTCTTTGCCAAACTGATAATTATGTCTCAGGTAAAGAAGTGGACAATTATAGTGATACGATGATTTGAAAAGAGGAATTAGAAAGTTATCGTGCACGAGAAGAGTGGAATAAGTCTACTGATGATTAATGCTGCTTGGGGAATAGATTGAAAACTGAAGACAATAGGAATACCAAGGTAGATAACGACATAACTTGAAATAGCTAAACCGGAGAATTGATCTTTCGCTGTCTATTCAAACCAATGCTGCTGACGAGATAACACATTATTGACATCTCCTGTAAAAGTCTCAGTAAAAGCTTACCTGTTAAAACATGTGATTTTATCGGAAATCTTAATGTCAGAAAATATCCTCACATCCTTCAGTCATTTCTATTATCAGTGAAACTGACTTGATGTTCTCGCACCAGCTATTTACTATTGATAATGACTGCTACTTCTCTTAGCAGCCTGAACTCTTAGCATCGAGACCGCGACTTACGACAATTCAAATGAATAGTCGTAAGTCGCGGTCTCGATGCCACTATTTCTCTTTATCCAGAAGTGTTGCAAGACAGTGCAACTTGTCAAAGTGGTTTGATTTCAGCACTCATTCCTTTTCTTCATATGAAAGTTGTTTGTCTCCGTGTTCTTAATTTTGGAAACGTTTACATAACAATATATATAGATATAGATATAAAATATATATATCAAATCTCACTTCTATTATTTTTTTTGTGTGTTTTTATAGTTTAATACAAATTATTATTTAACTTTGATTTTCATTAAAAATTTAAATTACGATTAAAGTCTTTAATTGAAATGTGGATGAAAAAACGGTAAAATAAATTTACTCACGAATCGACTGTGTAAATAAGAATGTGGAAAAATTAAATAAGCAAAATTTACAAACAAAATGTCATCATGAAATACCTTAGAGTTCATCTAATGCAGCGATTTATAAAATAGGAAAAAGAGTTATCGGACCTGATTTTTCTTTTATGCGCAATAGATTTTCTTAACATCAGTTATTCTTATTTCTACATGGAATATTCACCTGCTTGTTGTATAAATTGTACATTCTATTTTCATTTTTGTTTCGCTTTTTTTTTTAACTATACCGCATGTTTAACCAAATGATTTTAATACGACTTTAAAGGTTACATTTTCTAGCCATTAAATTACTAATTGTTATAAAATAATCATTAATCATGTTAATGTGATGCAATTTATATATATATATATATATATATATATATATATATATATATATATATATATATATATATATATGCTTTTTAATATTTTAATACAGTAATTTTTAAGCCAGCGTTTACGATTTCTGTTGGAGAGTTTCAATGATTCAAAGAATTTTGATAGGTCATTTTTTAACTATCAAAAATATTAAAATTGATGAATCTTCATACTGATACACAGAAATAATTAATGATTTAGTCGGTTTCAGATTTATATTATTTTCAAAGCTAATTTAAAAATGATGATTTGTGGACTTGTAGTTTAAATAAATAATTGTGTTGTATTAGTCACATAGATGCGAGACACACTGATACATAAGAAGTGACCACCATTTTATTAATATGGAAATGATTATTCGTTGCAGTAGTAGATTACTTAGTTAAACGTGCTATCTATCTATCTATCTATCTATCTATAAAAGTGAAAGTATATGTCTGTCTGTCTGTCTGTGTATCTGTGTATGTGTGTGTCTGTGTGTGTATATTTCCCTACGCAATAACTCTGTAAATTTTAAGTATACAGACTCGAAATTTGATATACAGGGTACTGAGATTTGGGAAAATCGATATGATCGATTTTCGGCCAGAGATTTGGCGATTAAGGGGTCAAACTTCAACGATTTGACCTTTCAGAACTCTACCAAACTCCACCGAAAATTTTGGGTCTAAACAATTGAAATTTTAGATATAGGTTCCTTGGACATGGATCAAACTTAATAACTCGATTTGAGCCCCAAACAATAAATTTTAAGGTGTCATAATAGGGGTCAAAGTTAAAATAATTGACCTTTTTTTTTTTTTTTGCTCAGCATACACCTCCAAACACCCGGGCAACGCCGGCCACCCATGCTCGTATATCTATAAAAGTGAACGTGTCTGTGTGTCTCTGTCTGTCTGTCTGTCTGTGTACATTTCCTACGCAATAACTCTGTCAATTTTCAATCTACAGACTCGAAACTTTATATACAGGGTACTGTGGTTTGAGGAAATCGATGTGATAGGTTTTCGGCCAGAAATTTGGCTGTTAAGGGGTCAAACTTCAACGATTTGACCTTTGAGAACTCTACCAAACTCCTCTGACAATTTTGGGCCTAAACACTTGAAATTTTAAATATAGGTTCTTTGGAACTGGATCTAAGTTAATAACTTGATTTGAGCCCAAAAGAATAAATTTTAAGGGGTCATAATAGGGGTCAAAGTTAAAATAATTGACCGCTTTTCTGTTTTTTTTTTCTTTTTTTTTTGGGGGGGGGCTCAACATACACCTCCAAACACCCGAGAAACGTCGGGCAACCATGCTAGTATATCTATAAAAGTGAACGTGTCTGTGTACCTGTGTACCTGTGTGTCTATGTGTGTACACTTCCCTACGCAATAACTCTGTCAATTTTAAGTACACAGACTCGAAATTTGATATACAGGATACTGAGATTTGGGAAAATCTTTGTAATCGGTTTTCGGCCAGAAATTTGGCTGTTAAGGTGTCGAAGTTCAACGATTTGACCTTTGAGAACTCTACCAAACTCCCCCGACAATTTTGCGTACCAACAATTGAAATTTTAGATATAGATTACTTGGACATAGATCTAAGTTAACTTGATTTGAACCCAAAACAATAAATGTTAAGGGATCATAATAGGGGTCATAGTTGACAAAAATATTTGAGTGTGCGATCTCTACCAAATTACTCAGACAATATCTGGTCTAAATATTTGAAATTTTACATAAAGGTATTCAGAGATAGGGAAAGCGTTTGGGTCGAAAATTTTGTTGTTGATTTTTAAACGGTATATTAAGGTTAACGTCTCCGTCACGGAGAACCGGTGTTTCTCTTAGAAGGTCACCGATTTTTTTTATTTGGACGTATTTTTTATTTGTTTATTTATAATTTTTAAAAACAGTAATCTATGGACACGCGTGTTCCGGAGCTCTACTCCTCTTCAGCGTAGCTTGGCTGTTGTTAGGATTCGAACCTTGAACATTATGTATTTCAGTCCAGCGCTCTAATCTATTATGCTATGATGCCACAGACGATTTACTGCTTCGTTTTTTATCGTTTATCTGTTTACGTTAATATATATATATATATATATATATATATATATATATATATATATATATATATATATATATATATATATATATACTAGCAAAAGTATCCGTCGTTGACTGGGTTCAAAACCAGCCTACAGAAAATGGACTCTGATTTATGAAAGTATGAAAGGTTATGAAAAGGAAGGGTTGTAATGAGATATCTTCGAATTTGGGGGTATCAAAACCAAAGCAAAATATGATGAAATTAAAAATAAAATAGATAACCCCCATAATGTATTATACCTTACCTGTTCACACTGAAACACTTATCACAATATTCTGTGGATCTATATTAAAAGGCCTTGTTAAACTTTGTGACATATTTCCATTCTATGGATGTCAGGTGCGAACGAACACCCCACAATTTTATTATACCATATTTCTTCAAACTGAAACATAATTAATAAAGTATACTTACGCAGATAGATATGAAAAGTCTTTATTAAAGTTTGTGCCTATTTCCATTCTAGGATGCCAGGCGCGAACGCAGACCTCACAATTTTATTATACCATCCATATTTAAGTTAAAACATACTTATCAAAGTATTCTTATGTACATCTAACGTTTTTTAATTCTTACATTTTTTATTTCCATACTTTGTGGACCAGGCGCGAACGTAGACCCCACAATTTTAATGAACCACTGTTCTGCCAGATCAAACACACCCATTCTTGTGTCTCGATACATCTTCTATCATTATATGTAATCAGTTTTTTAAAATAGTTAACCATATAGGAGCCTATTCGTGATCAGACACAAACACACACACACACATACAGACATTCAGCTTTATATTAAATATATATATAGGCTGCCGCTCCTATTGTATGACATCACGTATGACGTCATACTTGATGTATACCACAACATATTATATATGCTATGACGTCATTGTGAACAAACAACCAGACGGAAATACTGAATCCAAGTCTAACTCAGTAACAGAAACTCAGCAGCTAATTTCAATACTTGAACAATCGCCGTAAACCATCGCCATTTTATCCTTGTAAAACGAAGAAACTCGAGTCAGACACGCAAAGAGCCGACAAAAAAGGAAATTATAATCGTGTGGCAAGTACTTTTGAATGCTGAATAATATCATGATTCAGCAAGAATTATTTTACGTTTGGTTTTCCTGGAATAAGAGCATATTTAACCTTTTTTTTCTCTTGAACTTTTATATCTCCGATGTTTTCTCTTGGGAATTGAACGGCATTATCTTTTCAGCATCGGTAATTGGAATTGATAGTTTTCCATGTTCTAAAGTCTTCAGCTTACGAGTTACTTGTTACCTATTTCTCACCGACACTTCTCGGCGAACTATTCTGGTTTTCTAATGCAATCATTCTTCTAAGAAGTTGCTGTGTCATATTGTCTCGATTGGCGATTCTAAATACGTGAGACGTCTCAACTGAATACGTAAAAGTGGTCGGTGAACTTTATTTAAATGTAATTATTGAAATTCATAGTTTAAAATTCAAACCAATTCCGCTTAAAATAGCCGATTTACTAATGGAGTGTGTTATAGTCGTGTCACTGTTTTTATTGCTTTTGTTGGTTTTTATAGTTTCTTTCAAATGTTCTATCACACATTTGTTTTGCCATATAATTTTCCGAAAATTGTTGCTTATCTTGAACAAAAAAAAAAAAAAATACTTTCACATATTTACTTCATATTTTTCCTCTGTCTAGCTAACTTTTCCCACTTAGGGAGCAACCTGATTGGTTTCGTTTATACAGTAAAGAGTATTATTCTATACTTCGAAATACCATTACTAGCCTAACCCTATTTCATTTAATTCTTGGAAGTTGAAGGCGGTCTAGTTATTAACGATACGGACTGACGACCTAATTATCCCAAGTTCGAACCCAGTGTATCCCACAAAAATCATTTTCACTAAAAATGGTGACAATATCACGTGGTTCCACCCGTGATCCCGATGTATTTCTAGAACGAATTCTGACAAGAAAAATATCGAGGAAACCAATGCCAACAATAGAATCTTCGGATTCATAGAATATGATGATTTTTTCTTTCATTTTTTAAAGCATATTTCGTTTCACCCTATCCCTATTATCGTTTATATAATGACGTTTGTCAATTCAATTGAACAAATATTTGGCGATATTTTAAGTTGGATTAGACACATAGAATAAATACAATATTATGATGAATGGCTTTAGTTTAGATTAATTTTAGATTATTGGATAGACAAATTGTTTATTACTATCGTTCATCTATTCCTCCGAAACTTTATGGCCGTGTGCTTAATTTGCAATGTTATTTTTATTGTAAAAATGAACAACATTTAAAAATATAAGATAGGCAGGGATTATGCACAAACTTTTGATAAGATAGAAAAACTAAAGTCTTTCACTTGAAGTTTCCAAATATATAAAATAAATTCAAGTTTAATTTATTTGCTCAACTTTTGGTTGAGAAAATAATAAAGAAAATTGTTGAAAAACGGAAACATATTAACATCGTTATTCATTGTGAATGAGCAAAAAAATGGAATTCGACAATAGTTTTTGCTATTTAGTTGCCTCCCCACAGATACAGAGTTGATTTTAATGTGGCATACATCAAGCTCCCTACAAAGCGAAACGTGGAATTGGTACAAACATTGAAATTTCCTCATTCTTGAAGAATTTCTCTTTAACTGATCGATGACAGATAAGATAAAGCGTTGTCTCAGAACAGACACTACACTTTGATCATAGCCACAAAATATTCTACATATTTGTTTTCATGATGCACATGAAAGAATGATTGACATATTCGTGAAAGTGAGTCATTCTGCAATAATCGAACATAAGACGCCATCTTCACAGATGACGTTCGTCTTTATAAGATGACATTTCATAATGAAGTCGAATTTAATTTAACGTTGTTTGCTAACAAACATACAAATACGAATATATTTTAGATGCTACGGTTTTCATCTACGTTGTGTTGTCAGGAGTGAAATGAAAATGACTAAATGAAGACGAACATTAATTTTGATGACTAATTTCGTAATGAAATTATTTTTTGAAATAGGATATTTCAAATCCTGTTTAATACTTAGTACTAATTGATTAATAATAATAATTGGTACTAATTGATTAATAATAATAATTGGTACTAATTGATTAATAATAATGCCCACATTAATATACAATTAAACTGATGACGAGAAACACATATACATTTGAGGTCGAAAAAATTGATACACACACACATATATATATATTAATTTATTCGACCTGTAATGTATCTGTGTATGTGTGTTTCTCGTCTTATCCGGAATACGTATTTAAAAAAAGGAAACAAAGCGAAATAAAAGATATTCGCACCAATAACTTAGTATGGTTATAAAATAAGTAAGTATAAATCAAGTACCAATGTATTAAACGGATGAGTAATTGTGTCTTATTTAGGAAATCCGTCACGACAACTTTATATGATGTTTATATTGAGTTTCTATTATCGATATTTTAGAAAGCATGTAAGCGATTGTATACATCGGAAGTTTCACTTATATTTGTAATCCATGCTACTGGTTATACGTGATTATGGCCATGAGCTTCCCCGGTGGTATTTTATACATTAGAATTGCAAACTATAGCATTTGTGTTGTGTTGTTATATGTTCTCTGTTGCGTTATGATACTGCCAAACTTCTTGTCGCAAATAATTATTTACAAGTTTACCAATATTCCGATGTTTTCTCTTGCGTGTTTTGCTCTTAATAAGAATCCAGTTTCTGTTTGGCTTTATTCTTCATCAGGCTCCGAAAATTGGATCCACTGCGACGGATGTTTACTATATCGATGTTTTTATTTTTATTCTTCAAGTTTAGCTCCATTTTTCATAATTATTAATTTGCTGCCGTTTCCAAAAGTCTTTGATATAATTTGGAATTAAGTAAAGCCAATTCTTTACGTAGCGTTCTCGCATTTGTACGAGCGACATTTGAAAAGTAATGCCTCCCTTTTTATATTCTGTATAAATCATTAGAGAGCATTTCAAATTGTATTGCTATGATGCATGACCTGAAATTTTATCTCTCTGTTGCAGATATTGACGGTGTAAAACAATAAGAAAGACACACCTGTCATGGACTTGCATTAAAAAAAGAGGGGCGTCATTGAATTGCGGGGAAAACTGAATCAATCAACATTCATAAATGGCTGTTGAATGTTTATGAAGCAGACGCAAATCATGTCAGCACAGTTAGGAGAAGAGTTTGTCAATTTCAGAGTGGCGGTAGAGATTTAAGTAACAATACGTATTTCGGGCTTTTATGATACAGACATTGTTTATCACTAGAAAAATGCAATGAGAATACCGTTGACTATGTGTAACGTTGTCCAGGAAACACACGCTGTGCCCAGTTGACGCCGCAAAGATAAAAAATATGAAACAACCCCAACTCGCTTGTTCTATATAGAAACAACATTTATTTCCTCCTTCTCTCCTTACTGCTGTGACGTCCCACACGTGATCGTCTTCTCGGGCGTCCTTTATCACGCTTCACACGTGATCTCGAACATTATCCACGTCTTTCACGTGATTATTCTATTTTCCTTTTTCTGGTGACGTCATTTTGCATGCATTTACATACGCGCATTCCGCGCTGTTATACTCCTACACATCCTGAAAAAATATTCATAAGAATTTAATACTTGCTCTCGAGTTAAAATTAAAAAAAAACAAAAATAAATTTACAAAAACATGAACAATCTAATCCAAATAAAATGTCACCTTTATTTTACTTTTTTCCGTCAGAAATGTCTTTCTATTTTTTTTCTATAAAAAGAAATGAATTTCAACGTATTTCTCTAAATATTTAAAGACAGCGTTTTACTACGCCGAAAGGAGAAAAAACTAAATTTACTGTTTCAATTGCGAGAAAGTGGGTTTTTCAGATATTTTATTGAATAAGTGACGAAATTCTTCAAATTCGTTGTCCAAAATTAAATTTTTAAATACTAACAATGCGTAAAAAATCCAAGCAAATCAAAGGAAAACTAAATTCACGTGCCATTGGATGATATTAGTGGTTGCTGGTATTGCATCTTTAAATTCACCAAACTGAAGCGGATATTTTTATTTTAGCAATATCAGCTTATCAGCTGTTTTAATGGCATATATGTTACACTGTTCATTGTATAGCCAGATTTGTTTGTGATTTTGTTCGTTGTGCGATTATTTTATGTATTCTTTTCTCATTTTCCTTTTCTTTTTTTTACACAGTGATCACCACTTATCAAGGTCCGTAAGCCACTCAGGGATAAGGGTTATTGCAAGTACATTACGTTAGTGTGGAGATTTGATGAAGTGTTTACTTAAGGGGGCAGTTCATTAGGAATTTGTTAACATTGGACTTGAAGACATCCAAGTTGTAGTCCGGTGGGAAGCAGGCAGACGGAACAGAGTTCCACAGGCGTGCAGTTCTAAGAAAGAAGCTTTGTTCATGGAATCCGCGTTTTGATTTAGGCACAGATATAGAGTGGGGGAAATTTTTTACAATGGATTCAGCCAGACGGGTGTTTTTCGTGAAAGATTGGCGAGGGGGGGACCAGAGATTGGAGTTCAGACGAGCACCTGCCATGGAAATAACGATAAAATAAGTATAGGCTCGCAACGTCTCTTCTGTGGGAGAGAGGTTGCAGGGTAGAGAAAAGGGCATCCCCCACTAAGCCACGAAGTCTATTTTGTACTCTGTCAAGGCAGCATAGGCTGTTTTTAGCAGCTCCTGCCCAGATATGGCAGCAGTATTCCATCCTTGGACGTACTTGGCTTTTATATAGATAGAGAATTGCATCAGTAGTGAGATATCTTCTGGGGCGGTAGAAGGATCCCACCATCTTTCCAGCGACCTTGGCAACAGACTTGATGTACGTGTTCCATTTCAGATCAGGAGTAAAGGTCAAACCCAGAAGCTTGTCAAAACACGGGACCTCACCCAGACGAGAGCCATCCATCACAATTGATGCCAGATGGGGATCAGAGCATTGATGATGTAAGGATAGGAGTTTGGTTTTGAAAGCCACATCTTCCCCCACTGAACCACGCGCTCGAGATCAGAGGAGAGAGAATCAGAGAGAATTTTGTCATTTACAGCCTTTGATGTGTTGCCGTAGATGGTCGTGTCATCAGCATAGATGTCAACGAATGATTTAAGTATGTGTTTAGGGAGGTCATTGATATAGATCCTCTACAGCTCTCGATTCTTGTACCTGTTATATCAGTCATATCATTAATATTTCTCTCCTTGTGCTCGATAGATTTCAACGTCGACTGCACAAATATTTTTTAAACTCCCTCTTCTGAAATTATTTGACTAAACTGGTTATTAGAACATCTTGCCTAGTCCCACGACTTGTGTCTCTTAATTGCTCAAACCCCTTTTGGCGAGATTATACGAGATAATTACGGTTGAAACCTGATTCAAATGGCCAGAAGCATTATCCGTATCCCCGACTTAATTGGATATCAACATATTATGTAACAATTATTGCCATTTCCACTGTTTGTCACAATATGATTTGACCTTATCATATTTCTGCCGTCTTCTCTTCCAATGTGAGCACTGTTGGTTCATTTAATCCGTTTTAAATTTCCGCAAATTTTTAAGCTACTTAGTTTATAAACCAAATCCTTAGAACCCTCGTCATTAACTTCCATGTCCCCTGTTCATCTTTCATGACTAGATGGTGTTCCATCAATGGAATATCTGTTTCATTGTCCGAATTCTCTCAACAGCGTGAGTATCGCTTACGGACCAATTCATCGTTATCTGCTTTTTCAATTTCTGTATCAGAAACGTCCGAACTTAATGGGGCATCGACTTTCGTGCATTGAATTTAGGAGAAGGAATATCCCATTTATTCACATCAGCTGCACAAAGATGCTCAACATGAGCCTTTCTGGTTGCATTCGTGAGCCGATTCCCTTTTTTTCGATACCACGTAAAACGGCAGCCATCTCTTATTTAGTTGACTCTAGTTGGTGGTTTTTGTAAACACAAAATCACCAACTTAGAAGTCTAACGACTTTCATTTATTTTATAGTTCGTCTGTCTATTTTTCGCTTTGTTCATGTTCTTTCTACCTGAAGTGAAAGCCCTATATCATTCCCTGAAGGCTATTTCATGGTAATTCTTACCCTGGTACGTTCTGCGAGGCGTGGATAAATTATCTAATGGGAGAACTACGTCTTGGCTGTATAATAAATAAAAAAGAAATTTTTTTTGTACATTCGCTAGTGTATAATCTATAATTTATCGTTGTTTTTTTTTTTACCTTAGTTTAGTTTCGTATATACAAACATGTATGATAGTTTATAATTTGTTGATATTATTTTCATAAGTATGTATACATAACTTAGAATTAATAAATTTACTAATTATTAAATAGAATATTCTGGTAGAAGATTAATAAATTAATTAAAATTGTTAGTACGAATAGTTGGGTTCCCTGACTTTGATTGATAAAAATTCAATATGGCGTAATGGAAAAATATAAAGGGATCTGAAGCTTCTCTTCCAATTTTCGGATTTTTACCATGTCAAATCACATTCCGTTTGACGGATTGATTGTTGCTATTTCTTCTGATAAGTTAAAGGTATAATAGATTGACTGATTGATATAATAATTAAGTGAGTGATTTAGCACTATAAAACAGATACTGTCAAGAATTGTATAAGTCAACTGAATTAAAGGAATAAATTATAAGATAGTCAACATCATGAATTTTGGAATATAACTTTTTGTCATTTATTCTCTATATTGCTCTGTAATTACATTAAGCTTCTTAAATAAGGATTGATATATAAGAAAATATAGTTCTACAGATATATATATATATATATATATATATATATATATGGGTGTGTATCTGTTTGTGTGTGTTTGTGTGTGTTTTTATAGAAAGGATAGTAGAATATTAAACTTTGCAGTTTTCCCAAAGAGATTATTCAATGACTGAAGCAGAAACTTTCACATTTACTGCGCTTGCTATTTTTGTATAATTACTAAGCTCTACTTGTGTATTGTATATTAAATAATTACTGAATTGTCTCTCAACATACTGGAACAAAATATACTAAATGTATTTTTATAATATATATATATATACATATATATCTTCTATCTATCTATAATTCCGTATTCCTTTGGTGTGTAGTGATATTCATATTAAAAACCCTATTTTTCTATTTATTTAAAAAGAAAATACAATTTTCTTATATATGAGTTATCGAATTGCATTCATTAGCAAAAGATCTAACTAATTTGCATATTCTTTTAAACATTCATTTTTAATTAATTCCCTATTAGTTTTTTTCAGTTTTCTTATAGGGTGATCACCTTTAGTTAACTATTACCGGTAAGTATATTCATGCAGATATTCTACATGATTTATACTTGCGAAATATTTGCGTAAAAAGCTTACAATGAACACAAAATCGTTTCCATATATATTTATGTATACGTATATATTTTTGTTTCATCTATCTGTCTATCTATATATCTATAAAAGTGAACGTGTCTGTCTGTCTGTCTGTCTGTCTGTATACATTTCCCTACGCAATAACTCTGTCAATTTTTAGTCTATAGACTCGAAATTTGAAATACCGGGTACTGAGATTTGGAAAAATCGATGTGACGGGTGTCAGCCAGAAATTTGGCTGTTAAGGGGTCAAATTTCAACGATTTGACCTTTAAGAACTCTACCAAACTCCTCCGACAATTTTGGGTCTAGACACTTGAAATTTTAGATATAGGTTCCTTGAACCTGGATCTAATTTAATAAAGTGATTTGAGCCCGAAACTATAAATTTTAAGGGGTCATAATAGGGGTCAAATTAAAAAAAAAATTACTCTTTTTTTTTTTTTTTGCCCAGCATACACCTCCAAACACCCGGGGAACGCCGGGCTGAAATGCTAGTCTATCTATATATCTATAAAAGTGAACGTGTATGTCTGTCTGTCTTGTGTACATTTCCCTACGCAATAACTCTGTCAATTTTTAGTCTATAGACTAAAAATTTGAAATACCGGTTACTGAGATTTGGAAAAATCGATGTGACGGGTGTCAGCCAGAAATTTGGCTATTAAAGGGGTCAAATTTCAACGATTTGACCTTTAAGAACTCTACCAAACTCCTCCGACAATTTGGGGTCTAGACACTTGAAATTTTAGATATAGGTTTCTTGAACCTGGATCTAACTTAATAAAGTGATTTGAGCCCGAAACTATAAATTTTAAGGGGTCATAATAGGGGTCAAATTAAAAAAAAATTTACTCTTTTTTTTTACTCAGCATACACCTCCAAACACCCGGGCAACGCCGGGCTGAAATGCTAGTATATCTATAAAAGTGAACGTGTCTGTCTGTCTGTCTGTCTGTGTTCATTTCCCTACGCAATAACTCTGTCAATTTTTAGTCTATAGACTCAAAATTTGAAATACCGGGTACTGAGATTTGGAAAAATCGATGTGACGGGTGTCAGCCAGAAATTTGGCTGTTAAGGGGTCAAATTTCAACGATTTGACCTTTAAGAACTCTACCAAACTCCTCCGACAATTTTAGGTCTAGACACTTGAAATTTTAGATATAGGTTCCTTGAACCTGGATCTAATTTAATAAAGTGATTTGAACCCGAAACTATAAATTTTAAGGGGTCATAATAGGGGTCAAATTAAAAAAAAAATTACTCTTTTATTTTTTGCTCAGCATACACCTCCAAACACCCGGGCAACGCCGGGCTGAAATGCTAGTATATATATATATATATATATATATATATATATATATATATATATATATATATATATATATATATACAGGGTGACCCAGAAGTCGCGCACCATGTAGATTTATATAAAAACAAATATGAATATCATTGAATATCAATTTTATTAATCAAAATCACAATAGATGCTTAAATTGTTCACCTTCAGCCTGAATACATGCATCGATTCTCTTTATAAAACTATCTTTTACTCTAATGAGGGTTTCAGTAGTAATTTTTTGACATTCAATTATTATCGCATCTTTCAAATCATCAAGAGTGCGTGGACGATTCTGGTAAACTACAGATTTAAGATGTCCTCAAAGGAAATAGTCGCCCATATCGAATAAAATGTGAAAAAAAAAAAAATAGATATAAATATATGGTGCGCGACTTCTGGGACACACTGTATATATATAATATGTGTGTGTATATATATTTATGTGCGGTTGTGTGCGTGAAAGTTCGTTCACCATGAACTCCGAAACAACTGGGCTCAATACTTAGAAATTTAACACAAATTCCTTGTGTGTGTCTGAGAGAGTATTTAGATAGTTTTTGTTTTGTAATGCATCCGATAAATATCGAAAATCGATAATGGAAAACATCTGATTAAAGAAGAAACAGTTTGATACTCAGGAAAGTATACTCTCTGATACAACCTTACATAACAAATGCATTTGAACCGTTTATTACCAGACTAGCCGAAAGTTCCGTTGTATAAATCAACAGTAGGTTCTTTAATAAGACACACATTTGAAATGAATGTTTTTGTATAGAGTACAATTGAATCACGATCATTGGCTTTCTAACCTTCATTCAAACAATTATATAAAAATAATTTTAGAAAATCAACAGTAGGTTCTCTACAATGCAATGTATACTACAATATATTGTGGACTAAATCACTGCGGGAAGTCATGTGAAGCTTTTTATCAGTGCAACACCGTGTGTCCCCGACTAGAGCATGCAATTAATCGATTTGATTAAAATTAGCAATTCCATCGATTTCGATGACAATTAACGTATTGAAAGTGTGATCCTTATTCAATCCCGGGAAATGTTGTTTTTCTCTACGATTACACACGTATACAGACAGACACACCTATATATATGTACGTGAATGTGTGGTTATATATATATATATATATATATATATATATATATATATATATATATATATATATATATATATATACAATGTTTACATTCGATAGCTAATAGATAGGCTTACATACCTCCTTCCCAAGTGCATTTATGGATTTTTCTGTTCTTTTCTTTTTATCTGTATTTAGTTTTGCCACGTCGATGAGGACCAATGTTCGATCGCATGTTAGTGGTGGTGAAGTGGCCATACAAAGTCTACTACGTTTTGCACCTTCTTTTATTTATTTGTAATAGTTACTCTTGCCACATCGACGTTGCATGTGCTTTCTCCACAAATCTGGGATATAGGCTAATCGAAACTTGTGAACAAAAACCATGTGTTCTCAACAAACATTCACTCATGGAAACAAATTGTTTTACTATATATAAATAGTATTTCTCCAATCAATTATATTGATCTTAACGAAATATAAGGAAATCTTGCTAATCTATCTTTCTATACAAACATTGCTTTAGCGGATAAAGTAAACTGTTTGCTTTGCTAGGTTCAATAACATGCATTTGTATTTCGAAATTTTGTTTACTTTATTGTATAGACACACAGTTGTTTTTTTCAGTTTTGTATGCACGTTATCACATTTCACATAAATTAGAATGGACCAATTAATAATGATGAAATGATGGAAGTGAGCTGTATTAGTAAGAGAGAGTATAGACGAGTTTTATAAGTTGTGATTGTCAAAACTTGAAAAAAAAAATCATATTGTCAAAAAAGGCGCTATTTAGCAAACATTAACTTCACCTACAGGATTCTGTGAATGAAATGAAAGAGAAATATATTTAAGAAACAATATATATATATATATATATATATATATATATATATATATATATATATGTGTGTGTGTGTGTGTGTGAAAGTGAAAGTATCTTTCTTTCTGTTTGTCTGTCTGTCTGTCTGTGTACATTTCCCTACACAATATCAATTTTCAGTCTACAGACTCGAAATTTTATATACAGGGTACTGAGATTTGGGAAAATCTTAGTAATCGGTTTCCGGCCAGAAATTTGGCTGTTAACGATTTGACCTTTGAGAACTCTACCAAACTCCTCCGTTAATGAGTTGACCTTTGAGAAGTCTACCAAACTCCTCCGTTAACGATTTGACCTTTGAGAACTCTACCAAACTCCTCCGACAATTTTTCGTATAAACAATTGACATTTTAGATATAGGTTCCTTGGACATGGATCTAACTTAATAACTTGATTAGAGCCCAAAAGAATAAATGTGAAGGGGTCATAATAGGGGTCAAAGTTTAAAAAATGACATCTACGGTCTCTATCAAATTATTCAGTTTCTCGTCTAAGCATTTGAAATTTTACATAAAGATATTCTGAGATAGGTCAAGCTTTTTAATCAGTTTGAGTCGAAAATTTGAGCTACGAATATATAGATGTATGTATGTTTGCATGTCTGCTTAATTTTCACAAGATTAGTATCGTTTTTAAGCTCGACCTTTCAGATGACAAATATCGAAAAATTGGCTAAAAACATTAATTTCTTCACCCTCAACTGGGTACTTTTCTACAGGGAGGGGTCGCTTTTTTCGCCGATATTGTGGAAAGTGATCCCTCTTTTCGATTGTTTAGCCTTAATTTGCGGTTTGGCGGTGGTCGTAACAGCAAAGGCGTCACGTTTTCCCCATTCTTTTCCTCCTTCGCCGTACGGCTTCGAGCCTGCCTTCCTACTAGCACTTTTTTTTTTGCTCAACATACACCCCACTACACCCGGGCAACGCCGGGTTGAAATGCTAGTATATATGTATTTAAACAATTCTATAGTAATGTAAAACGTATTTGGAGTCAGTGAATACTTCGTTAGAAAAGTTGAAAGTTCTTGTCTTTGTAGAATGTTTAGCAAGGAATATGAAACGATAGTTAGATACTTTTATCCCAATGTGTTTCTTTTAATTAGTGCGAATATGCATACTTAAGAAATAGGCAGTATTTTGTGCGTTTTTCAGTGTATGACAACATGTGAACTTGTGTAACTGAGTATTCGGTTCTGTATGTAAGCTCCAACAACATGATGCGTGTAAGGCCTTTGCCAGTGTGTGAAAAATCGTGCGTATGCGGTCTTTGTCGGTGTAAGAATATGTTACCGTTTATTAGTACGCGTCTGTGTGTGTGTCTTTGTGTGCGTGTGTGTGTGTAAATATAGTTGTTTGTTTACTTTTGCATGCAGAAGTTCAGTATTCATTTTGTTTCCTGAAAGACAAGAGGATGGTAGCGATGTAAATGGCAGCGTAATGTTAGTTCAACGTTTTGTCCGATTTCAGGATTCGTTGAACTCCTCTTCATTAACTGACAATTCTGAGTTCGTGTATTTATATGAAATCCTGCTTTTATTTATTGCAGAAACAGCGAAAAGAAAACAGCCATCTAAACTGAAGGATGGGAAAGAGATTAGCTTATACAAGATTGTAACTTTATTCGTATATAATTTTGCCTGCACAAACTAATTTAAAATTAACTAGTTTCACTGAAGTAAAACATGTATTGTATACATTTAAATATGAATTGTTCTAAAATCGAATTGAACTATTTTGAAAACATACTCCTTGCATCTTGTTTATTTTAATGTAATTTAAATATATATCTGATTATAACAATGTTAACTGAATTAAATATTATTACTTTCATTTAATTATTTATTGTTTACTTGCAATTATGTTTATTGTAAGAAATTTAATTAATTATGTATTTTACAAACATACGATAAATTAATTAAACGCTTAAAACTTTCATTTCATTTCTGAAAGAAATATTTAGCTGGAAAAAAGAAAAGTTATTATTTTGAAATATTAAAATTTTTAACGAAAGAAAATAAAAAATAATTTAGACAATATTAAGCTGAAAATGAAAAAGATACTATTTTTCTGACTATAATAAAAACCTGACAGGCATTCATTATTTCAACTGAACTATTATAATTAACAAAGAATACAGTTCAAAAGGTTTCGCAGAAAGCAACCTACGTAAATCTCGACTACCAGTCAGTCACATGAATGTCGAATTATGAAAAGTAAACACAGAAAAAAATGCGTGAACTCAATCAAAATAAAACGGGCATCAATTCCATAAAATTTAACCCCCTAAAAAGAAATAACAAACAAGATAGCACAATCCTCTGTTAATATCACACGAAATACTAATTAGTGAGCAAGGAGGATAACAAGAACGAAAAAAGAGAACGCCAACAAAATTTCAACTCAAATGGTACATTGATGTTTTATTGCTACACAAACCTAGAAAAAAAAACGATGGTTGTCACCAATAAGAAATCAGTGATATACGACTGTTGCGATAACGAAAACTGATATACAGCTGTTATCAAAGCGATAGGAAGTGCTAGTAATGTGAGAAAACGTGTTATAACTAAGACCCCAGGGGACACCATTTGTAATTAGGAGTTAGCAATAACTGGCAATGACTCGTGTGAAAAATCTAAGTCGGTTGTTGTTGTTGTTGTTGTTAATAATAATAATAATAATAATAATAATAATAATTATTATTATTATTGTTATTGTTATTGTTATTATTATTATTATTATTATTATTATTATTATTATTATTATTATTATTATTAAGTGAATGCAGCAAACTGGCCCAAAAAGGAATACAAAAACAAGCATGACCAAGTGGGGAGGGTGGTGCACTGGGAATTGTGCAAACGGCTGCATTTTGAACGTACAGATAAATGGTACACGCATAAACCCGCAACAGCACTCGAAAACGAGAACCACAAAATCCTATGGGACATGGACATACAGACGGACAAACCCATCCAATCAAGAAGACCAGATGTAATAATTAACAAGAAAGAAAAATCCTGTCAAATCGTAGACTTTGCTGTACCAGCTGACCATAGGGTGAGTATGAAAGAAAAGGAGAAACGAAACCAGAGAGTTAAAAGGGATTTGGATGATGAAGAAAATCAAAATAGTACCGATAATAGTAGGAGCACTAGAAACAATTCTGAAAAACCTAAAAAAAGAATGACAGAAATTGGAATCAAAATGTCTGCAAAAATACAACGCCTAACGATAAGGAAAACGGCTGAAATATTAAAGAAACCCCTTGAATGCGGAGAATAACACAAACAATATAACGAAGAAGCGTTACAGGGAATGGAGAACACCGAAGCTGCAGATCTACATGTTCTACACCCCCATCATGCATCCCTCCATTGTTTCACCACCGTTCCCCCTAATAGAAAAGTGATTGATACCAAAGAGCCGAGAAGGGCCAAAGAGGCTGGAAAGACCGAGAAGGGAGCACTGGCCAGACCTCCGCTGGATAAGTGCGAAGAGAACTGGGACTTGGGGAGGCTTAATGCCACTCAAATTCCAGTATAAACCAATGCCCACCGCCAGCGAGAAATCAATGGTAAGCGGCTGTTGCGATGATGCAAATTTATTTGCAAATGTTATCGAAGGAGGAGGAGAGAGCTGGACATCTGGGGAGACTTGTTGTCACTCAGTTTCCAGAGAACACCACAGGTCTCCAATCAGATCGTTTGCTGACTTGTGTGAACCAATAATAATAATAATAATAATAATAATAATAATAATAATAATAATAATAATAATAATAATAATAATAATAATAAGCGTAAAAATATCAATCGGAAGAAAAGAAACTAGATAAACGAAACACCTGCAGATGGCTACGCAAATGGCACTTGTTCGGGAAATGGAATAATTATGACGGTTGCAAAGAATAATGTAATTATAAGGAGGTAAATCAAAGAAAGAAGTAAAAAATTACACGAAACGAATAAAAGTATATACTATGAAGAAAACCGGAAATGAAGTAATTCTTCAATGTGAAAATTAGATTCGAAAGTATACAAAAACAAACAGGCCCAACTGATTGGCCAATCCACTAGAAACTATGCAAATGTTTACACCTTGAATATATAGACAAATGATACACACACATCGGAGATAATAGTGGCGGATGAGAATCATAAAACTTTGTTGACCATAAAATTAAAAAAAAAATGGACTCACTCGAACAAAGAAGACCTGGGATGATTATAATCAACATTTCGTCATCCAAGCATATAAACGGATAAAAGGCAAGGAGATCAAACAAAACTCATACATGCAACAAAGATTTCAAACTAATATAAAAGATAAAAAAAGTCAACACGATACAAATAATCGTGGTTGTGCGATGAAAAACCTCTGAAAAACTAAAAGAAATCAGTAGCAAAAATGGCAGTGGAATCTACTATGCATGGCTCCGATGAAAGCAGATAAATATTTAAAAAATCATCGAGTGTTAAACCCCACACATATAGACAGCAAACACCAACGAAACATAGCTGAGTCGAAATAGAACATTTTTATGTTGCTCGTTTGCCTTTCCATTGTCATTTAATAAAGTTTTTGTGTGAAAATATTTTTAAATATTAAAAAATGATAAAAATCTAAAAAAACAAATATAATTGTTGCTACACAACTTTAGATATACATTTTTTCTTTCATTGTAACAACACACACACACACATACACACACACATATATATATATATATATATATATATATATATATATATATATATATATATATATATATTATACATACATGATGCCTGTGATCACATGAGAGGGAAAAGAGATACCGCATCGACATGAGAAGCAAACACGTATTAAACAATATTTACATAATTTACAGTACCAGGACAATAATTTTAGGACAACACGAATACGCAGAGTTGACATCTGAAAATGTTGCAGTTGGAGTTCTTAATTAAACTATATCCGAATTTCATCTGTAGATGTTTTTAACAGATTTTGTCTGATGATACTTCTTTCATTTGGATACAATCAGATCGATGTTAGAGAAGCGTTGTCAAATGAATGAGGGTGCTAAATAGAAACATAGGTAACAGAAACAAAGATCACATGCAAAATTTCATTTTTTGCGAGAAATCAAAAAGAAAACGTTAATTCTTCAGAATTGGACAAAAATTACATAAAGAAAATATACTTGAATGTGTTTTACTTGTTGCTCCTATGAATTTTTTTTGTACCCCGACAAAAGGAAGGTGGACCTGTAAATTCACCCTTGTCCGTTTGTCCGTTCGCACTTTTCTTAATAACTACGCCTTGGAATTTTTTGTAATTTTGCACAAACATTAAACATGATATGAGTAAAATGTAACAGATCAGATTTTCAGAGAAAACTCTGGTTGCCCTCCATGGGTGCCTGTAATGTTAATGTCTATTTAGCAGTTTTGTATGATGCTGAACTCAAATTTAAATATGTTAAGGCCTTGGGGACTTTGGGGCTAAATGGGGGAGGAAATGCTGAACTTAGTCATTTTTTTATGTCTCGTTCACTGTGCACTCACTTGTTTAAATACAAATAATTAAAGCTAATTCTATTTGAAAGTAAAATATCTTAATACCACTACAACCACTACTACTACTAGTACTGGTATATATGTATGGTATGTATATACTGGTATATATATATATATATATATATATATATATATATATATATATATATTGAGTATAGTACTTATGACATAATTAATATTCTGTAATCATGTTTCAAGACCCAACATAAAACAATATTTCTGTTTCAATAAACTTAATTCATTTGAAATTTGTGCTTCGCAGAGTTAAAGTGTTCTTAATTCAACCTTTTCTTTAAGTATATATGCACTCACACGCACACTTATATATATATATCCATATATATGTATATATATATTAATATATATATATATATATATATATATATACATATATAGGCAGATAGGTAAACATTGTGCACTTCTATATAACTATCCGTCGCATTTTCTGAAGATCTTTTTTTTTGTTGTTTTTTTTAAAGAAAGAGATAAATACTGACTTAGATGTTGGTGTTATCGTATTTTTCTGATGAGTATATGTAAGTGCCTACAACGTAGATATGTTGTTTTGCGTAAATAAAGCTAATTTAAGACAGAAACTGACCCATTTCGTTGGGCTTTTATTAATAAGGTTGAGGTATTAGTTCTGAATAGTCTCAGGAAGTCAACCTTCTCTCTGTAGGAAGCTTATTTCACTTTTAGCTGCCTAAGGTGCTCCGACCGTGGAATGAAAACAGCACTACCTAGGAAATTTTTAAGAGACAAGATTGGACAACTTATAGGGCGCTCGTTTTTTCTTCCTATTTACCGGCTTTTTGCTACATCTTCCTAAGGGTTGGTAGGAAATTAATATAATGTAACTGGGGTAAACAGAGCTGAGAGGGAAAAATAACGAAATAATAATGTCTTATGTACGACATGAAAATAAACTTGAATCTTTGGAAACTCTATCATCCAGTTATTACAGGAGCAACCAGATACATTAAAAAGAATTTTAAAAAAATACTTAGCAAATATATCCGGTGACAAGAGAGATAAAGTAAATCACACTTAAAGGGGCGGTAAAGATTAAAATGTATGAGATAGTCGGATAATATCTGGCATGCCTTTTCACTATCTAGAAGAAATTTGTTTAAACACGTGAAAACGCACTATTCTAAATATGCATTAGTTTATTCTATTATTATCGAGATCACAACACTAACAATAAGAACTCGCACTTTTGTCGAATGCAACATTAATTCTTTCTCGATATCCTGAAGTACATTCTCAAAAGTTTAAACTATTTATATTAATAACCATAAAGAGACTTTATTT
Organism: Euprymna scolopes; assembly: GCF_053919585.1. Classification (NCBI taxonomy): domain Eukaryota; kingdom Metazoa; phylum Mollusca; class Cephalopoda; order Sepiida; family Sepiolidae; genus Euprymna; species Euprymna scolopes. The sequence continues at coordinate 65,350,965 of NC_136516.1, forward strand.
ATTTAAACCTTTTATGTAATTTACAATTTTTTTTATTAAAAAACTTTAGCTAATTACAGTTAAATTCTTACATAAACTTGGCATTTAAATAGTTTTCGTTAGGGTTTTGTCGCTACTATATACAGATTATTTCAAAATATTACGCTGTGTTATGTAACAGTAACGCATTTATATCACAATATATGAGGAAAGAAACAAAACTATCATTTATTCATTTAGATATATAAGTTATTATATACATATGTATATATATATATATATATATATATATATATATATATATATATATATATATCAGAATTAACTGCTAATGAGGCGATGATTATGAATTTTAGAACAGTGCGGCTAACGCTACGTAAAACTTCACAAAGTTCCGGTTTTCTAACAATGAGTATTAGACATAAATTCCATGATATTCCATTGATATTCTTATTGAATATATTTTCTAGAATATATTACGTAATATAAATTTATAAAAAATAACCATTATAGACATAAGGTTTAGTAACATTATGTCTTAAGCAAACATAGAATTAATGCAAAAATGTTCTGTTCAAATATTATTAGCTAGCAAAACCTGCGTACCGGCGTTAATGCCAGAACAGATTCGGATAAGAATCCCAGCCCACCCCACCCCGATAACAAATTAACCTATAATTATCTAGTGCGTTATCGTATGTGAGTCATGTAAATTATTGACTATAACAGATAAAAATATAAACACAGGTAGATAGCGGCGGTTGCAAGTGGTAGCCATTATCGGATGTGGAAACGTGTGGACACTGGAGGCAGTCGGCACAATGAACTCATTTGTCTGCATTGTCTGGCAGTGGCAGCTAGCGGAATCCAATGACTGTCATTTTTTATGTGGATGGTTACTGGAGATTAGTGTTGTTTTAAGGCGGTTGCTTGTCTTTACAACTATCTCTGTCGGTTCATGACAGTCACTACGGTCACTGCTAGTGATGCTAGTGACGAGCACGGATGGTCACTAGCGTATAGTGGTGTTTTAAAGCGTTTTATTGATACATGCTGCCTCTGTAGCAATCGGTCATTGTAGGTCAAGGCCATTCGTGGCGGACCCGATCACCCAGTGGCGAGCGCTGTAATCTAGCGGCGGGCACTGTCATCTACTAATGGTTATGACTGTTGTCGGTGGTAACTGGAGGATAGTGCGCTTTCAAGGTTTGTAACGTGATGGCGCTTAACAGCACTGGTGGGTATTTGGGGCACTGCTATATTGAGTGTGTAACTTTTATATTGATACAAATACATTTGTTTTCAATTAAAAAAAAAACTTTGTACAGTAATTGTTAGGGGCCTCCCATATTTTAATGGGTTTATAAAATTAATGATGTTATTTCAGCACGATCTGTATTCTTCATAACAATATTGCCGTTAAATGCTTTTGTTATGACACGTAACGCATTCCTTTATTATTTTTTTTTTGCGAATAATACGATAGAATTTTTTCCTTTTATAAAATGAATATGTTTATTTGCGCACAATCATTAAAGAAGTTTTAATGTTGTGGTTAGGAAACAATCAAAAGGAAAGTTGAAGCATCTAAAGTGTCGAATAGAAATTATAATTCGGAAACCGTTTATTTAATGTATTCCATGCCCCCGAAACATTACGTAAGAAACAAATAAAGACAAAAAATGCGAAAAAACACCGAAAATGTTTTTGTTTGTTGTTTGTTTTTATTTTATCAAAATAAATGTTTATTTGTGCATAAGCTTTAAAGAAAATAGTATATATATTTGTTATTTTTTACCTTGCTGAGAGTATGTGCGCGATACGTATGAAAATTGATTTACGTAATTATATGTAATTAGTATTTGTGTTTTAGTGTAATGTGGCTACTGCCGAAAAAAGTTAGACTCCGGAATACCCTTTTATTTAATGTATTTCGTGGCATCTAAAATTAACAGAAGACGAATATGAATACGATTAAGAAGAAAAGCAAAAGAAGCAGAAGCAAACGAATAAAAAGAAGAAGAAGAGGAGGAAGGAGAAGGAGAAGAAGAAGAAGAAGAGAATAAAAAGGGCCGCCTGTTGTTACTGCCGATTTAACTGGCTTTCGGACAGTTAAAAGCAACTTTTTTATTTTATTTACGGCGATAAAGAAGGAGAGAATGTGTCGAGTATGGAAATGTCTGTATAAATTGAGCAAGAACAGTTTTGGGTGGAAAAAGAAACAAACTGATTTTTGTGTATTGGTCGCGGTAAGCAGTCTAGGAAAATGTGTTGTAGGATATGTATTGCAGTCGGAAGTTTCTATGTTTTCTGTCGAAGCGAGCCAAGAAGGCAGCCATTTTGGATTTTAACAAAGGCATCCTGAAATCGTCCAGAAATTCTTTCTGTTAATCCAAGGAACTAATGTGAGCAATCGATTGTGCACAAAAGCAAACATCCGGGTGTGTTCATTATTAGCAAAAAGCATGAGTTTTATGTGACTGGTAATGAAGGTTAATGGCCAAATCAAATATTAATGTGCAACATGTTTAAAAATGTAATATTTGAAAACGGTTTTTAGTGCGATAGGACGGGGTACATCATAAGAAGTGACAAAGGAATGTGCAACCACTTTTTGTGTATGAAATTGATCCGATAGCGACATTTTGAAATGATGTGCTGCATCAATTTCTTTTACTCTATACTCTCATTTTATTGATGGGAATAATTACTTCTGTTTAATAACATATAAAGATAATTTTACCTGTTCTTAGGTAGCTATGTTTTAACACACGCACGCACGAACGCACGCACGCCCCCATATATATATATATATATATATATATATATATATATATATATATATATATTGTTATGATACATATTGATTCTACTTGGGTTGGCGAAAAGCGAACATAAAATATTGATAAAAAGATTTTTAAAATCACCAGGATTCGTAGCAAAAATGACACCGAAACATCTCATTCTCAAGACACAGGTAAATAAAAAAAGAAATAATGGACGACAAACATATCCGAAAACAACAGAGACGACATCATTAAACAATATAAATTTTATTAATTAAAAATTGATTATGTATGAAACTAAAAAGGAAGCAAAATAGAATCTAATAAAATAATCAACTTATTAGGCATGCGACTCTTACATCAAATCCATTGAACGAAAAATCGTTATTTTCAGCGAGAGAGAGAGAGAGAGAGAGAGAGAGAGAGAGAGAGAGAGAGAGAAAGATAACTTACAGTTCTTTTCTTTTATATGGGGGTTTATCTTTTTTTTTCACTTGTTCTTTATCTGGAACAATATAAGTTCATATTTCTCTGGATTGAAAAATACATTTCATTAGTCGCCATTCTTAAAGATATAGTGGCATTTCGTCATTAATTTCGTCATTCGTTCTTTTATCGTTTGCTAAGGATGTCGATATGTAACTGATATTTACTGTTGATCTCTTTATTGATGCTGGTCGAGAAATATTTTCAATTTCTTTCTTATTGTTCTCTTTTCTTTTTAGAGTTTTCTCTTTATTTCGAATTCTATATTTCATATCATTTAAAAGTGCAGCAGAATTGTCGCTGTACTTCGCCCTCTCAGCCATTTTTAACCTCTCATACCTTCGTATTTTCTTGTCTGCCCCAGTTAAAGAGAAGATTTTTTCTCTTTTTCCCCCTCTTTCTTTTCTCAACGGCTGTTCGCCTTTCGTTCTTTTTCCGATCTTTTCTCTCTGTGTGGCCTTTTCTTTCGCTCTTTCTTTCTTTCTCTTTATTGCCGTTTTAACGCAGATGATTAGCAAACATATAAACAAATCTCTCTCTTTCTTTTGTTACAAAAATTTTGCTGATGACAATGTCGAGTAAAGAAAATAAATAAAATCAAATATTGACGAGTTTGCCTCAGCTTGAAAATAAATTTTAAAAATAAAATGTGAAATAAAATATTATGTATTCTAACTACGTGGTTACACTCAAAGATATAAATATAGTGTACCTGAATAGATATAGTATTGTGAGAATGGCTAATTTCTCTCCAGATGTCATACCACATGAAAATTGTAATTTATAAATTTATTTGTAAAAGGTCGTTCATTTTTATCGATGCTCATAATTTTTTTGGTGCGTTAACTTTTGTCGTTTTCTTTTTCCTTATTTTTCTTCTTATTGCTTAACTTTTGATTAAAGATTCAATATTCAGTTTTATTTAATTTTTGTGTCCATAACATTATATATATCTGTGTGTGTCTAAATGTTGATAAGTGTGATGCGTGTTAGTGAAATATCGAAGTGTGAAAAAAATCGAGAAAGTTATTTATTTACAGATGTCTTTCAAACTTTTCTTTCAATCATGCCAAATCAATATTATCAATTATTAATTCGCAATTCGCAGAAAGAAAATTATTCTTACACTTAACTGATTTCCTATCAATTCCCACTGCTTTTTCAACAAAATGAAAATAATGAATTGAAAATTAATAAAAATCAAATCGTTATGGAATTCAAAATATTCGGTTTCATTTAGTTCTATTTCACGGCATATCAACTATTTGTTCGGATATTTGATTCAATACCTTCTATTTTCACATAGTATGTCAGGAAAATTTTTATATAAGTTAAACGTATTACATGTAATTGTAATTTAGCTGATTCCGTAATCTGCGATGGCATTCATCAAACGAATTATACACCCATCTTGATTTTTGATACAATGAACAATGTAATTAAATTAAACAAGTTTAGTGCGAGTATGTTTTACTAGTGCTACTCTTAGAATTGTTGAGGATTGCACCTCCTCCAATTTGATTACATTTGCTGTCATAATTACAAATCGTAAAGTCATCGCTTAATCAATAAATGCGTCTCGTGTTTTAATTTATCACGCTTATATTTACACAAAAAACGACTCATTCTTAATTTAATCAATGATACAACATATTCTTTGGAAATACTGTATATTGTAGTATAGAGCAAATAGTTAAAAGCATTTTCATATTTTGAAATGATTTTTAATGAATTATCCGCACCCAAATCCCGACGTTGCCCAGGTAAAATAGAACGAATCATTTAATTTTATGAACAACGTAAGCTTTACTCAGTGTTTCAGACAAACAACCTGTTCACGGATGCAATTGTACCTCTCATAACGATTTATGGTTAGGTTATTTTGACCACATGAATTTCCCGCACAAAGTAAACAAATATAATGAAAACTAAACACTATAATTCTGGACTACTAAATATAGAAGATTGCAAAAAATAAAAATCGTTTGTATCCTTTCTCTCTTGCGCTAAAAGTACGAAGGAAGAAGGTAGCGAGTTTTCTAGTATGAGTATTGTAATTAATTATATTACAATTATTGTAATTAATTATATTACATATTGTTATTCGACGAAAATTCTTGCGCAACAAATAATATTCCAAAAGCGACATATGATTCGAGAATCAATACATATATGAGCTATTTTAACGAAATAGAGAATGACCCGGTGTAACAGATTGAGGTGTGAGGAGAAAATGAATTAAAAATAAAACATTGTAGCTCCTTTATGTTTTGGAAAAACAGGCAGGGCGGATTACATGTAATAGCATTTGTATGCAGACGAAATGTAGGCGTATGTTTGTGAAACATTAGCAAGTGGTATAGCTTATTTTCATTTAAATGTGTGGCATATTAAGATTTTGGTATAAAATTTATAATTACTAAAGCTGAAGGGGAAGTACTACATTATCTTGTATAGATTAATGTTTGCTTTTTGTTTATCGGAATTTTATTTTTTTTTTCTTTTGTATATATATATATATATATATATATATATATATATATATATATATATATACCGTCGTTATTAATAGTAACTAATGAAAGTGATAGATTGAAAAAGAATAAATTACCAATACATTTTACAATAATATGTTTATTAATTTTCAATGAAGATACTGTAAATGAAAATTATCTTTGATAGAAAAAAGAGTAGTAAAAGGAGTTCAAAGTAAAATAAATAACGGTAGTTTTTATGACTTAACGGGTCATAGGAGCGTCTAGTCCATTATATAAATAAAGCCGTGCTTTGTTTTATATCATTGAATTTCATAGCTGATGATAACATGTTTTTTCTTTCTTGTTTTATTTATTCTTTATTTACAGTATTTTCAAGGAATATGTGGTATTAATGATTAAATTAAGAATGGGTCATTTTGGTGTAAATATAAGATTGATAAATAAATACACGAGACGCATTTCTTGATGATAACTGTTCTGTTCATAAATTTTACCACTCTACGGAAACGTATTCTTGTAGTTGAATATAATATATAGATATTATGTTTGAGTACTCTTCCTAAGACTGGTAAAATTTACGAAGAGAACAGTTTTGTACCACTTAATTTCTATTATCTATATTAAAATCAAGATACAACATGCTATTTTAATGGTTACTTCAGATATAAGATGCTATTTGCAATGGTTATTTCAAAATATAAGATGCTATTTGGAATGGCTATTACAGTTCTGATCAGAATAATAGTTTCGTTCTATCAAATTTTCCAAATCTAAAGGATATTAAGAGGAAATTTAAATTCAGGGAATCATATTTGATTGGTGCCAAATAACAATGGATGAAATTTAATTGACATGCAATATATCTAACTTTTCAAATGGAAGATTATGCAAATATTATTCTCAAAACCTCATACAACTTCACAAAATTTAGAGAACATTTATTAATTGATGTGAAGTCCCTACCATAAAAATTTCACAGAAATCTTAAGTGAATTTTAAGAAAAAGTATGCAAAGGTGATGACCCGGGGTGGACACTTTTTCTAAAAATTCACTTACGATTCTTGTGAAATTTTTTATTATTAATTTGAGTGTAGACTTTTAATAGTAACTGTGTTCTAGAATACATATTGTGTAAATTAGTTTAGCAACGGACCTTGTACATGAATATAAAAAAAAACTTGTATGTGTAGATATATACATATATAGATATATAGATATATAGACATATATTGCACATAAATATAAAAAAACTTATATTAAACATGTATAGATATATAGATATATAGACAGTAGCATCCATCGCTTGGTCGATAGTTACGCTTTATTTTCCAGAATGTTTTTCTGTCGAACTGAACTTTGAACTAGCATTTAAGATGACACCCAGTGAATTTTCTGATTTTTCCATCAATCTGTCACGCTGAAATTCGAAATATTATATTCAACAGTAAAAATTTGGATGGGTACTGTTGTGGTTGCACACATTCATTTGCATATGTTGATAGTAATTACACATAAATAGGAAGACTCAGTTAGTCTGAGTGTGTGTTCACCAGAAGCCACCGAAGGCCGCCGAGAGCAGATATGTTTCTCCAGCAAAGACTCTCTTATTTTACACCATAATGTAAATATCCTGTAAATATACCTTTTCCTAATACACTTCTTATTTGATCTACCTTTGTTTGTTGAGTCGTCATTTGTATTGCTTTCTACGTTACTTGTTTCAACCTGCAAACTTAACAGTGACGACGAGGATGAACGCCAAATATAACAGTTTGACGAAGAAATGGAAAGAACTCACTAAAAAAAAGTACAACGCAACGGTTGACTTTTCTAAGGAATACAAGTTTTGACGAACGAAATAGTCGTAAAAACGGATTTTACGCTAAAGAGAAGTTCGACTCAAGCGGGAAAAATTAATAATTCAGCGAACATTGGAAAACTGTAAAATATTTTCCTCGCGAAGTACAACACTAAAAGAAAGAAACGGTTGTTTCCCAAATTCCACGAACAAAAACTACATTCAGGTTAAAAAAAAGTAACCTCGATTAATAGTATTTTATTTACTAAAATAGTAGTCGGAAAAAAAGAGACAAACCAAAACCTTTAATTGCAGTCTCAAAGAAAAAAAAAACTCGAACGTGGCAAAAAAAGCGACGATTTACGCCGTTTCCCGTGGAATCCCTCTTTAAAAAAAATAACAAACTGTAAAAGTGAATTTTTGTAAAACGACAAACAGATTCGTATTACTAAATTACGGAGAACAGATTCGTATTTCTAAATTATAAGGAAGTAACATACGAAGAAAAAAAAGTTCACCAGTGGGTTTCCTAAATTGCTGTAAATACCAACTAAAGACTTTTTGGAAAACCAAATTTTTCTCTTCGGTATTTAAAAAAAAAATACCACAGTTAAACTAAAATCAAGGAAAGAGTTTTTTTTTAAATTAAAGTTGTCACTGGATAACCGATATAAGACAGTAAAACGTCACGCAAAAAAAATGTAGTCCATACATATTATTTTTTTCAATTGTGACTCGAGTTGAAAACTTTTTTTTTCTGTGGAAAGAGTTGTACTTAAGTTCGGCTGTTATTTATTAGGAAATGCCTAAAACGGAAAAGTAAATCGTATTTTGTGGTTTCAGCAAAAGCCTCACTTCTTATGCTGTAGTTGGATGAGCTTGACTCGCTAGCGAAGTGAGAAAATATTATTCGAGCAGCGATATTACTATTGAAAACAGGAACTATGAACAATTCTTTTTTTTGTAACACAAGCCATTTTATATGGTACGGATATTGTGTTGCATGTGAAATTGTACAATTTTTCTTCGTAACTGCATTACTGCTACTGAAGGATACAAAAACAAAATGGAAGATTTATCTAGAATGTTAATACAATTTTTGCAAACGCAACAAAAGGTGCAATCCGAGCTAGATGCACGTAGAGAGGAGTAATTATTGAAATGGCAAATGGAACAAGAAGAAAGGCAGAAGAAATTGCAATTTGAACAAGAAGAAAGGCAGAAGAAATTACAACTTGAACAAGAAGAAAGGCAGAAGAAATTACAATTTGAATATGAAGAAAGACAAAATGAACGTTTTGCTAAAACACTGGAACTATTAAAGACTAATCGAGAAAATGTCGACAGTATTAATTTATCGCATACAACTATATTTAATAGCATGGACACATTTAATTATGTGCCGGAGGAAGAAAAGACTTTTGAAGCATACTATACAAGATACGAGGATGTCTTTCAACTGGACTGCAAAAGTTGGCCAAATAGCCAGAAAGTGACACTTTTACTCAGGAAGTTGGGTATAAGAGATCACAAAAAGTTCGTAGATTATATACTACCTAAAAAAAACTACGGAATTAGATTTCATGGAAGCTGTAAAATTACTAAAAGAATTATTTAGTCCGAATATATTTCTTTTTCATAAGAGATGGTTGTGTATGGATCTAAGGAAGATGGACAACCAAGATTATTTGACATACGCATCAGTTGTCAATAAAAACTGTGATAATTTTAAGCTAGCGGAACTAACAGTAGAAGATTTCAAATACCTAATCTTCGCACAAGGGTTAGTCTCCACGAAAAATGCAGAAATACGCAAACGAGTGTTGTCTAAGCTGGAATCTGAGCAAGATATAACACGTCAGAAATTAGCAGAGGATTGTGAAAGGGCCACTACACTAAAAAGGATTAAAAAAAGATAGAATAATCCGGAGTGGCATATGTAAGAAAGGTTAGAAAACCATACACACCAACCAAGAACTATACGAATAAAAGCAGTCAAAACGGAACGAGATATTCCAAATATAATAATTATAATTATAATAAAGAATATAACAAGTCTCTCTCTAGATATAACTGTAAGAGATGCGCAGAAAGACATTGGAAATCGGATTGCTCTTATAAGAAGAAAAAATGCTACATTTGCCAGAAAGTCGGACACAAAAGCGATTGTTGCAGATATAAAGATTTCACCAGAAAGAGAGTACAGCAAACAAAATCAAATGAAAAATAAGACAAAAATCGACGAAAATACATAAAAGCAGAAATATTCAAAACGCCAATAAAATTACAACTGGATTCAGGATCCGATATTTCTATAATATACTTGAATACATGGAAAAAGTTGGGTAAACAAACCACGATGAAAACAAGTAAATCAGCTCGGATTGTAACTGGTGGTGAGATAAAATTTGAAGGAGAAGTTATCCTTCCGATAAAATTGAAAGGGATTACGAAGAAATTAAAAATGTTCGTATTGAAAAATAGCGAAAACCTGTTTGGAATAGATTTAATTGAGAAATTTGGACTTTGGGATAAGCCAATTAATACATTCTGTAAAAAACAGAATGTTCTACTCCAACAACAGAAAATATAAAAGAGGACTTAAAAAAATATGCCCTGATGTATTCGTGACTAAATTAGGTCGTTGCAATAAATTTAAGGCCCCGTTTGAACTTAAAGAAAACACCAGCCCAATTTTTATAAAAACGCAAAACGTTCCGTTCGCTGAGTTGGAAAATATTAATAAAGAATTAGACAGATTGGAACAGACAGGAATACTATCAAAAATAGAACATAGCGACTGGGCAGCCCCCACCGTATATGTAAAGAAAAAGAATGATGAAATCAGAGTGTGCTCAGACTTTTCGACAGGTCTAAACTCCATATAACAAGATTACCATTACCCTCTACCAGGCCCAGAGGAAATATTCACAAAGTTGAATGGTGGTAATATCTTCTTCAAGATAGACTTGAGCGACGTGTATTTACAAATACCGGTTGAGGAGAATTGCTCAAAAATACTATGCATCAACACGCATAAGGGATTGTACAAATACAACCGGTTGCCTTTTGGCATCAAAGTAGCGCCTGCCATTTTTCAACAAGCGATGGACACCATGCTAAGTGGTATTGAGTGCGCATGTGCATACCTGGACGACATTGTTATCAGGAGCAAATCCCTAGAAGAACATAAGGAGCATTTAAACCAAGTATTCACTCGAATACAAGAATTCGGGTTTTAAGTAAAAGAAAATAAATGCGACCTTTGTATGAGCGAAATTAAGTATCTTGGACATATAATAAATAAACATGGGCGACGTCGAGACCCAGAAAGATCTGCGGCAATAAAGAATATGCCAGCACCCTAATACCCCGTCAAACATATCACCAGCTGTTTGCCAGAAAGGTGAAATGGGCGTTTGATAAACTATTGCCAAGACAGGCAATTGTCCGAAACACTACACACATGATAAGAAAGAAATATAACTCGGGAGATCGAGTATATTTCAAGTGCTACAGGAATAACACTTCTTACTGGGAATGTGGAGTAGTGTATAAACGCATTGGTGATTGTACATACATGATTAAAGGTCCACAAAATATACATACAAGGCACCTGAACCAAATAAAAAACGCCACATTCAAGATGGTGATTATACAACAGCCGTCGAAGAGGAGGAAACTATGGACATCATATACGAATCCTTTAATTTGGAACCGCCTCAATATACACCTGAACCCCGAAGGTCAGGTAGAAAAAGAAAGTTTAATGCACCATTAATGTTAAATCCCAAGAGAAAAAGATATTGAAATCGGTGCGACTTCAAATCTTGGGAAGAGGGGGTTGTGGTGGCACACATTCATTTGCATATCTGGATAGTAATTACACATAAATAGGAAGACTCAGTTAGTCTGAGTGTGTGTTCACCAGATGCCACCGAAGGCCGCCGAGAGCAGATATGTTTCTCCAGCAAAGACTCTCTTATTTGACACCATTATGTAAATATCCTGTAAATATACCTTTTCCTAATACACTTCTTATTTGATCTACCTTTGTTTGTTGAGTCGTCATTTGTATTGCTTTCTACGTTACTTGTTTCAACCTGCAAACTTAACAGATACTAAGGACATTCGTTTTGTTTTATGTATTCATGCGCATGTGTATCTATATGTATCTGTGTACGTAAGAGTGTATACGTGTGTGCACAAATTCAACTTTTGAAATCTAATTTCTAAATCAAAAATGTCCATGGACGCTTCAAATTTGTCGTCCTTTCCTGTGACGAATCCAGTTCGCTGGGAAATTCATTTAATTTACTTTACATCAATATTCAAACATGTTCCCACCATATTTCTTTCTTTTGTTAAACCTATAAATTATACTAGATGAAAACCTCCAAGCAATATAAGAGTGTTTGTATACAATTTTTATCCCGTTTTTAATTAAAATTTTGTAGTTTGTTTTCCGAACATTAAGTCCATGTATTAGATTGCAGAATCACGAGTTACACTGTGGGTTGTGTAATCAAACTAAGTCTCCATAGTTTATAAAGCAAAATGAAAAATTGATCGGATGTATCCAACAGTAATCTTCAAAGCTGATATGCGAATTGACGAGTAAACTATTTTCTCTAGAGAATAGAACAGATATGATTAAATGTAGTCTTAGGGATTAAAAAGTTCAAAACAACACACTACATTGAACAACATTCATATTTTGAAAACTATCAAGGTATATATTTTTTAAAATAGAGAAATGTCATTTGACCTATGCTAGTTGTGACCTCTCCGAAAGAATGTTCTTACTTTTCATCTACACCATATTTCATCTACCCATATAATATTCATTATTTCCGTCGTAATACTAAAAACGTAAGTAAATATTCGCTTAGGTAACTTTTACAAACAAAACCACATAGAAGGGTGACTTTGTAACTGAGTTCGTCTCCCGATAAACAGTAATTATCACTTCCTTTGATAACCGGATAAGCATTGAACACAGGTGTTCGAATGTATAAAATAATTCTTAATATTCATTTAAAAAAAAATATGTTATTAAGTCCATTTAAGAAATTAAAATTCTCCTGAATTAAAAAAAAAAACGCTAAACTTTAGTGTAAATAAAATATTCCGACTTCCTGTCATTGAATGCTCTCTAACATGTTACTATTAACATCCGCTGACTTGGTATTTAAAGATATTTAATTTCCCCCAATTTTTTTGTTATTTGCCAATGGCCTTACAGTAGAATACTAACCTACAATGTCAAAGGTGACTTTGTGGCTGAGTTCGAATTTTGTGATCTACACTGACGATTGCATAATCATGGAACACTAGTCTCTATGAATTATTAAATAGTTAATATTTCTTTCAAAATGTTACATATATACACACATATATATATATATATATACATACCCACAGACACACACACATGTATGCATATATATATATGTATACGTACATATATGTACATATATACGTACATATATGCATATATATATATGTATACGTACATATATGTACATATATACGTACATATATGTATATGTATATATATGTATGTATATATATGTATGTATATATATATATATATATATATATATATATATATAGCCTGACGAATCTTAATGAGGAGTAAAAGCGAAAAATTCTGTGTAGCTTAATTACTATCTATATTAAAAAAACTTACACTTGTGCCCGATATTATTCATACCCCCCCCCTTGAAAATTGAGTTTATTAGGTGTAACTTTGTAAGAATTTATTGTTTACGCCCATATTGATACATATTCTTAATAAACCTCTTCTGATCATTTTCGTCATTTTAAAATCTCGGGATACTTGTAATAAAAGAAATATACAGCTATTTATAAAATCTGCAATGTTCAAAAATAATCATACCCCCTTATTTTTTCAGTATTAATCGAGTTTCTGACTGTTTGTTTCCTGTTTGATTCTTATTTTGAATGCTTTTATACAACCTTTGATTAATTTCATTTCGTTTTTTGCATTTTTCAGAAATTAAAATGATATCAACTGAAAACCAATAAAAGAATAAAAATTATTAGAATGGAGGAAGAAAAAAGAGCTTAGTAATGATCTTAGGACTAAAATTGTGAATTCACATAAGGATGGTTTAGGTTACAAGTCAATTTCCAAGAAATTTGAGGTCCCTACAGCAACAGTACAGAGCATCATCAAAAAATTCCAGAGCCACCACACAACAAACAACTTGATTGGTAGAGGAAGGAAAAGGAAACTGTCTGCTAGAGCCACCAGGAATATTGTAAGAAGTGTTAATGCAAATCCATCCACCACTACTAAGGACATTTTAGAAAATCTGGAGTCTTCTGGCATAAAAATATCAAGGCAAACATTGCAAAGGACTCTGCATGAAAATGGTCTGAAAGGAAGAAGACCAAGAAGGACTCCATTGCACACCGGAAAACACCTTGCAGCACGTCTAAAGTTTGCTAGGACCCATGTGAATTCTCCAGAGTCCGTTTTCTCAAGTATTTTGTGGACTGACGAAACAAAAATTGAATTGTTTGGCCATATGGATGCTTCTTACGTTTGGAGGAAGAAAGGAGAAGCTTACAACCCAAAGAACACCATACCCACGGTGAAACATGGTGGTGGTAGCCTAATATTTTGGGGTTCCTTTTCGGCTAGTGGTCCAGGTAGTTTGGTCAAGATAGATGGAACCATGAAGAAGGAGCAATATTTGGAGATACTCCAGAAAAACATTAGACAGGATGCGGAGAAGCTCCATTTAAGACCAAACTGGGTCCTTCAACAGGATAATGATCCAAAACATACTGCCAAAATAGTCAAGAAATGGTTTGAGGATAATCAAATTAATGTTTTGGAATGGCCTAGCCAGAGTTCCGACCTGAACCCTATTGAAAACCTCTGGCGCATATTGAAAACTGAGGTTAAAAAGCGGAAACCTAGAATTTTGAGGGATTTGGAGAACTACTGCATTGAAGAATGGTCAAAAATCAGTGTTGATGCTTGTAAAAACCTTGTTGATAAATATCCAAAACGGTTACAGGCAGTTATTAAGAATAAAGGGCATGCTATTGACTATTAGTAAGAGAGGTATGAATAATTTTGAACTAGTGCCATTATTGTTTTTCTTTGTATAATGTTTCAAACTTGCATAATTTATTTATTTGTTGAGTTTAAATTAAATGCTTATGCTTGATTTATTGTTTGAGATCCCTTTAATATTGTCTACCTTCTGGTTTGAGCAATATTCTCATAGAAATCTCAAAGATCCGAGGGGTATGAATAATATCGGGCACAACTGTATATATATATATATATATATATATATATATATATATATATATATATATATATATATATATATATATATATATATACCGTTATGAACAGTAAAAAGAACATGATTACGCGCGTAAAACAATGTTAATCGTTACATACTTACTGTTTTGCGGGATACACATTTATAATAGTAACTATAGACTGGGGCTGGGAGATGGGAGAGAAGTGTTAATGAAAACAGGGCGGAAAGGCATTGTCAAAGGTGTTTTTATAGAAAGTTCATTATACAAAACGATGAAGACAAAACACATTACCTTGCACTTCATGACAAACGAAGGCAAAAGGCTTACACAACAAACAGGAAATTTATTCATCATCAGATGATGTTTGGAATTCGCTGCCTGCTAAGGCTGCTACGTTGTCCTATTTTAATCCTTCGCTTCCTAAGGACTGTTTCTGCCAGTCTCCGCGGTCAGCTCTACCGACTCAATCGGATCTCTTGCTTACTGTTTCGGACTACTTGACTGTTTTCTAGTCTAACTTAAATGTATATATTAATTCTATATTTCTTTGTGACGTCAGCATATGGGCCGCATATGAGAATTCCATGCACATACTTCCAGCAGGTGTCCTGACAACACAAGTCCCAGATTTTCTGTAGACATTCTTTATTTCCATTGTTTTATTATTCCTGTTTCGATCCAAATTAACCAACACAACTTTATATTTATCGCATTATTTGGTTATAGAAGTTATTCTTATTTACATTCCTTACTACAATGTAGAATTCACTGCATTCCTGAAATCGTATGTTAGCTAACAAAATGTATTTCTTTTAATTTTAATGACTGCGTTCCATTCTAGAAGTCGCCTTCAATAATAATATTCGATCCTAATTCCCGTTCAATATACAACATTACTTGCCATAGCTATATCTATCTATCTATCTATCTATCTATCTATGTATCTATCTATCTATCTCTGTCTCTCTCTCTCTCTCTCTCTCTCTATATATATATATATATATATATATATATATATATATATATATATATATATACACGTGTGTGTGCATGCGCGCGCGTGTGTACGGATCTCTGTGTGTGTGCATTCAGCATTTCTATCCTAATATTGTGTAAAAAATGTGTATATACATCATATAAGCGGGATTCTTGCCAGATTAAAATAACAACTTGCTTAATAAGTTCGGCCCTACCTTAGGAAACAAATTTTTTTTTGCAAAATTCCACTTCTAGGTGTTATACAATGATGCCAAGTTATTTTTTTATAATTCGATGGCCTTTTTGCAAAACGATTTGGATTTGACATCAAAACACGCATTAATGTTAGATATAGCTTGTTCATTGCAGGCAAGCTCTAGGTCTTCAAGTGTTCATTAGTCACAAATATGGTATTAGAAACACTTCTAATGCAATTCATGTAATTTTGCATCGTTGCCATCAATTGCGACATAGTGCTTGGGGAAAAAGACACATTTCTTTCTTTTCTTTGAACTTTTATGGCGATGTCTTCATGTAAACACACAATGATATAACATTCAAAAAGCTTTGTTCTTTATTCCTAAGGTTATTGATGGACACAATATATGGCCATCAGGAACCAAACTCGTGATGTTTGCGTCTTTGCTCGCTTTGTACGACTAACTCTTGCTACTGTTAGCGTAGTGAGATATTAATTTGACTTTAGCATAGTTAGATACCAATTTGACTTCAGCGTAGTGAGATACCAATTTGACTTTAGCGTAGTTAGATACCAATTTGACTTTAGCGTAGTTAGATACCAATTTGACTTTAGCGTAGTTAGATACCAATTTGACTTTAGCGTAGTTAGATACCAATTCGACTTTAGCGTAGTTAGATACCAATTTGACTTTAGCGTAGTGAGATACCAATTTGACTTTAGCGTAGTTAGATACCAATTCGACTTTAGCGTAGTTAGATACCAATTCGACTTTAGCGTAGTAAGACACCAATTTGACTTTAGCGTAGTAAGACACCAATTTGACTTTAGCGTAGTGAGATACCAATTCGACTTTAGCGTAGTTAGATACCAATTTGACTTTAGCGTAGTGAGATACCAATTTGACTTTAGCGTAGTTAGATACCAATTCGACTTTAGCGTAGTTAGATACCAATTTGACTTTAGCGTAGTGAGATACCAATTTGACTTTAGCGTAGTTAGATACCAATTCGACTTTAGTGTAGTTAGATACCAATTTGACTTTAGCGTAGTAAGACACCAATTTGACTTTAGCGTAGTGAGATACCAATTCGACTTTAGCGTAGTTAGATACCAATTTGACTTTAGCGTAGTGAGATACCAATTTGACTTTAGCGTAGTTAGATACCAATTCGACTTTAGTGTAGTTAGATACCAATTCGACTTTAGCGTAGTTAGATACCAATTTGACTTTAGCGTAGTGAGATACCAATTCGACTTTAGCGTAGTTAGATACCAATTCGACTTTAGCGTAGTTAGATACCAATTTGACTTTAGCGTAGTGAGATACCAATTTGACTTTAGCGTAGTTAGATACCAATTCGACTTTAGTGTAGTTAGATACCAATTCGACTTTAGCGTAGTAAGACACCAATTTGACTTTAGCGTAGTGAGATACCAATTCGACTTTAGCGTAGTTAGATACCAATTTGACTTTAGCGTGACGTTGTTATAACAACCTCCATTATGAAAACTTGCACTGAATCGTCGACGCGTTGTGTTTTTAATTGACTGTGAGTTTCTTATTAATAAATATTCATGTAAAATGGTGAATCCTCTGCCACTATGAAATCTTCAAATCCTCTGCCACTATGAAATCTTCAAATCCTCTGCCACTATGAAATCTTCAAATCCTCTGCCACTATGAAATCTTCAAATCCTCTGCCACTATGAAATCTTCAAATCCTCTGCCACTATGAAATCTTCAAATCCTCTGCCACTATGAAATCTTCAAATCCTCTGCCACTATGAAATCTTCAAATCCTCTGCCACTATGAAATCTTCAAATCCTCTGCCACTATGAAATCTTCAAATCCTCTGCCACTATGAAATCTTCAAATCCTCTGCCACTATGAAATCTTCAAATCCTCTGCCACTATGAAATCTTCAAATCCTCTGCCACTATGAAATCTTCAAATCCTCTGCCACTATGAAATCTTCAAATCCTCTGCTATATCACACAACTTCAATTTACGACTAGGTAAAGAAAAATATGAACATTTTTTATACTTTCGTGAACACCAATAAAATTAAGGTGAGCGTGGCGTTTATTGTCATTTGTCTTTATACGACGGCGTTTCAAGTTAATATGTAGCATCTTAACCGTCGTTTCCAACGGAGCAGATTTGAAACTACTTTTATTAAATCATTACTTTGATTAAACAGTATTTTCTAATCGATGTCTGCATCAACAGACGGCATTCAAATGTTTGCATCGTTTAGAAAATTTTTCATAAGCAGTTTTATTTAAATAACTGTAATTTGTAAACTAATAAGATGGATTACTGTATTAGTTTTCAGTGTTCGAATAACACTTATCACGGTACTGTTTTGCTTACATTGTATGCCGTTTCATCAGAAAGAATGTTTTAGGAACACGAAAGACAGAAGTTTCGAACAAACTTTACAACAGCAGCATCACTTAATGAACTGCCGTTTGTAAACTAATTATCGGGCTGGGCTTATATTTTTATACTTATTATTTTAAGGTTAGTACTTTACACCAATCGTATAGTGTTGTTGTCAGTAACATCATCATGTAACACCCGACACTTATTTATGCGTTAATAATAATAACTTTATAAAAAATAAAGATAATACATCATTTTAGAAATTACGGTAGATAAAAACATATTTTTTTTATATTCATTATAAATTTTATATTGTTGATATTAGTTTATTGAAATACATGAGAAATATATTTATTGAGTTTTGGCGAAAAACAATAAAAGTCCTAAAGAAAAGCTCTCCATCCCAACGATTATCAATAGTCATGAAGTAATTAAAGCATTTTTGCTAAAAACTTTGCAGCAAATACAACACTTTGCGATCAGGGCCATCCACTCAACAGCGTATTTCTTTCTGTGACTGAATACACGCTATTCTACATGCAAATATGTGTGCGTGATTTTGCCAATCTTATCGAAAACCTTGATTCCAGTAAAGCAACTGGTCTTGACGACATTTCAGTAATGAAGCTCAAAAACGCTTCAGCTGAAACTAGCTCCCATACTTACAAAACTGTTTGAACTTTATCTTAATGAGAAATGCTTCCCAACACATGGGAAAACTTTATTAGTTCGCTTTGTATATAGCAATTCTGGAGACCGATCATCTGTCTCATAGTACAGACCAATCAGTCTACTGTGCGTCAAGTTGTTGGAATTTGTGATGAATAGAACCACCTCATACACCTCATAAAAAATAACCTACTCAGTTAAAAGTAATCTAGTTTCCGTTCTACTAGATCCACTATTGATGTGCTAACTGAAATATCAGAAAGGAGTAGTAAATCTGTTGATGAGACGTTTGTTTCTAGATCAATCGTTTTTATGTCTCAAACGCTTTTGATAAGGTATTGCATAAAGATCTACTACACAAGATTTCTATCTACGCAATAGCTGGAAATTATTAAATAATTTCTTTCTGATAGGTTTATAATAGTCGTCGATGGTCAGAATTCAGAAGCTCATAGTATCAAGCCCCTCAGGATTCCTTCCTGGGTCAACTCTCTTCCTGACCTTAATCAATGATCTCTAAAATCATATTCTTAGAACATTCGCAGACATTTATGCAGACAACACTACCATTTATGGAAATTCTACCAAGATCTCTCTGAGTTTTTCTCTTTTGATCTTGAGCACGTAGTGCAATGGGGAAAAGGATGGCTGGTTAATTTTAATGCATCTAAAACCAATGGGTCTTTCTCTCCCTCATCAACGTTCTGGAACATTTTCTTGCTCAATTGAAATGAATGAGTCTCGTCTTAGGGTGACTTGACAACCTTCTGGCACTGTCTTCAATCCATGATCTTAAATTAAGCAGATACACCAAACCCGTTCTCAAGATCCGTGGAAAAATAGTTGGAGCATTTTACCGCATCAGTAGATTTCACAGTGTCGATGCAATCTTTACCAATATAAAAATATAAAAGCCAAGTACGTATTAAGATGAAGTCCTGCTGTCACCTGGGTAGAAGCTGTTAGGATCATACTATTCTGTCTTGACAGAGTTCAAAACCAGCTTTGAAGCGTAGCAGATGTTGCCCTTTTTTTCTTGCTGCCTCTTTCACACAGCAGAGATATTGCGAACGTATCTCTGCTCTATCGTTATTTTCATGACAAATGCTCGGTACGTTTCAAGCTATAATTTCCCTTTTATAAACATTCGCAAAAACACATGTCTTACTACAACCACTATCAACAATTTTATCTACTCTCTATTTGTGCTTACTATAAACGCAGATTTCATGAACAGCCTGTTTCCTAGAATGCCCCGCTTCAGGAACTATGCTGCTGGCCTGATTTCCAGCTGACTAGAATATGGTTGTCTTCAAGTTCAATGTAAACAAGTTTTTGTGCAACCGTCCACTTAAATAATTAAATCATACCCAATTGCCACCACTAACGATTACTAAGTTCTTGCACTGTGGCCGTCGTACACTCATACCTTATCCATCTTTAAGCCTTGATAATTGGTCACTTCGCTTGTAAAAAATAATTATTGAATCGATGCAATCAATTAAAATTTTTAAATTATCACATATTTGTTCATTATTAAAGGTGCCATATTTAGATTTTTCTTTAAAATGTTAAAAAGTAAGCTAAATTATACTCATTAATTTGATATGACGTAAGGCTAACATTGTAGCAAGCTTACTACAAAGGACGACGACACTAGCAGCTTCAACAAGTCCCGATTAACAATATTCTGAATCTAAGATTGGCGTAAATTTTAAAATTAATTTCCGGTTTTCCACCTAAAAATAAAAGTGACATCGTTTCCAAGTTGTATAAGCTACCGTGACAAAATAAGCGTACATTTTGTGTTATAGTGGTAAATTAATGATTGACTATTGTGATTATTTGACTATTAAGCAGTATTTTCAAGTTTTGCAAGAGAAAAGACTAATAATATTTTCGTTGGTGATTCTGTTGGTTGCTTACGACGCCATTTCTTGGGCAGTATTCCCTTCTTTTGGGCTTGGCGAATAAATTACCGCCGCACCTCTCTCATTCAAAGCAGGTTATCGCCTATCGTGTCAGGTACCCGTATCAATGAATAACAGCGAATCCGATTCTGGCAATTTCTATGAGTGGTTGCATATTGATTTTGGGCGGCATTGTTCTGCTCATGGGTTATTTTATATTAAACATCGACCTTGTCGAGAGGTTGATGAATAGGGACAAAATATAGGGAATTGAGTAATTATCTACACGTTTCTAGTGAAAGAATGGAAAGTGTTAGTGCTTAAAAGTTACAGTCGCAATTCGGCTTGGTCGTATGCTAAATTAACTTGTATGAAAAAAGTTAAACAGTAATAAAATCATCTTATCGAAACTAGTGAAAAAAGTGTCGGTATAGGACTAAAAGGAGTCGGGAAGAAAACGGTTCAAACGTGACAAAAACAAAACAAGTCCAAAAACACTATGAAATATGTGGGGTGTATACAGTAGTCGGGCAGACGACAAGGCCGGCCTTAACACCAAGAATTCTACAGCCAACATTGATGACATTCTCATCTGTTTTGAGCCATTGTGACCAATTGTGTGCGTAGCCATTGCGCCGCCACGACCAGCCAAAACAATTTACCCAGTGACTGGCATTCTGTTGTTTCCTACACCTCTCTTCATCTTTTTATCCACATTATCATCACAATTATCAAGTCCTGCGACGATAGCACCATGGGTGAAGAAGGATGGGCTGTATAGCTGGAAACCCTTAGCTTACGACTGAAGCTTTACTCGTGACTGGGTTGACCTATTGAGGACTACAGGGGAGGCTCATAGAAAAAGTTACATAAACATCAGGCACGGCAAACCCTAACCCTGATCAGTTTACCAGGGCAGGCGGGCATTCCACTAATGCAGTCGAAACAACATAAAGATCATAACTATAGGTGCATGAAACATCCGCAGCCAACTGCCATGAACGATGTAGAACGCTCTTCTGCAAGGAGCGTGCCTGCATCAACGTTGATGTGGCGGCTCTTAGTTAGACCAAACCAAAGAGGTCAACATAAAGGATGCTGGAACGGGCTATACCATTTTCTGGAAAAGCAAAACCCCAGAGGAACCACGCATCCATGGTTTGGCTTCGCCATCCCATTCCCAGCTGGTGTAACAGCACAACCTCGCTCCCAAGGCCATCAGTGAGCGCCTGATGACTGGTCGCATCCCCATCACGCGGGACAGAAACCTCACACTAATATCTGTATATACCTCAACTCTGACCTCTATCAATGAAGACAAACCTTCCTTTTATACCCCGCTCGACTGCACCATCTAGGCAGTACCCGCCAACGACAAGCTCGCTGTGCTGGACGAATTTAATCGCCTGTAGGAGGGAATTCTCGACCGCCATGACATTGAAAACTTCCAGTAGGTCTGTGTGCAGAAACTTACTCGTTTTTACCATAACCATCTTTTAGTTACCAAAAGGATAGAAGACCACGTGGAGACACCTCCGATTTAAACACTGGCACACCCTTAACTACGTCTTGACCAGAGCCAGAGACCGAGGAGACTACCGCATCACCCGACCTATGCCTGGAGCAGACGACTGCTGGACAAACAAGAGATTTCTGATCACCTGACTCTCCATGACGACCCTTCAACAAACCAGAAAGAAACACCGACGCTTTGACTGTAGCAAACTCAGCAACTCACAGCTGGCACAGAACTTCAGGGATGCCTGCAAAAGACACCTCGCAGTCTCCGTGGGTTAGGCCACAGTGGATCACCATTGTACCACCCTCACTGACACCATGACCCGCGGATTAAACACTAAACTACATCACCAAGAAACAGCAGGACTGGTTCGATGACAATTACACTATCATCTCTGTTCTTATTGAAGCCAAACGACAAGCACATTTGACACCCAACCTACAGCTGCTTACAAACGTATTCATAAGCATGTCAAAGCGGGATATATGGAGCCCAGAACACCTAATGGCAAAAAAATAAAGCTGCACAAATACAGATCTTTTCTGGCCAACGTGACATGCGTAATTTCTATACAGCACCAACGGAGATATTCGACCCCATACGGTTATCAGTCGGCGGTCTAAAGGACGTGGGAGGGGTCACGACTATCTGTGACGGCGAGGGCATCATAGACAGGTAAAGACCTTATTTTGAGAACCTCCTCATCGATTAGGCCGACCTCCCAGATAATCTCTTGCGAATGACCATCCATGATTTCAACAAAGCCCTGCAGCGCACGAAAACTGGCAAAGCCCCAGGACCAGACAACATCCAGTTGGAACTCTTTTCTCACCCTGGTCCCGTGTTGAGAAACCGTTCTATGTTTTTCATAATATAAATATGGGAGACCAAGACCTTCTTTAGTGACTTACACGATGCTAACATCATTACCATCTTTAAGAAGGAGGGCAGAGAGAATTGCAACAACTACCGGGGAATACCATTACTAAGCATCGCGAGTAAGATTTTCGCCCGGATTCTCCTTGACCGCTTCCTTATTCTCGTAGAAGACGTTCTACCAGAGTCTCATTGTGGCTTTCCACTTTCCTGCATAGATATGATTTTCTGTGCGTGACAACTACATCCCATCATGTTAATCTGGGATCTGAAAAAAAGCCTTCAACAAAGTACCACGACCTGCTATGTGTGCTGTCCTCGCAAGGTAGGTTATCCGCTCGACTTCGTTGAACTGGTGCATGCCCTACAGGACAAAATGATCAAGAGAGTCTGCCAGAAGAAGTCTCTCTCACGCCCATTCCTCGATCAACGGCGGCCTGAAGCAGGGTTATGTTCTAGCTCCAGCGTGTTTTTCGCTCTACACGGCAGCAATGCTCAATAAGATTCTCCAAGACAATCGATTTCGTATGGATAGAGGCCTTTTCATACTCGTTCGACTCCGCGCTAGAATAAAGACTACATCATGTGAAATGCAAGAATTGCAGTAAGCTGACGACAATGCAACCCAAGATAAGACGGCAGAACAGCTGCAGTCGTTAGTAGACGCATACAACTCTGCCTACAAATTTTTTGGCATGCAGGTTAACACGGACAAGGCCAAGACCCTGGTCTAATATTCACCAGGACCGATGCTCCGAAAATTTAACACTATGGTAAACAACCAACCATTAGAAAAATAGAGCCGTTCTTACATAGGAAGCATCTTAACATCTGCTCCTGCATGCAAGAAGGACGCGGAGAACATGATCAGGGCAGCGCACTCCGCCTTTAGTCGACTCAACTGTCGCGAATTCAACAACCACACACTAACAATGGCCACAAAATAATAGTATTCCAGGCATTAATCCTTTCCACTGGCCAGTATGCATATAAGATGCGGACGTTGTATCTTGACCGCTTCCAGCAAACTAAACTGAAGCAGATTTTGAAAATTCCTTGAAAGAGCTACGTAATCAATATTGAAGTCCTAGAATGAGCCTCAGTGACCAACGTTGAGGCCACCATCATTCACGACCCTCTCCACTGCGAAAAACACGTCCACAGAATGGATAATTCCAGACTTCCTAAAAAATGCTACAGGGACAACTGGATCAGGGCACGAGGTCAAGAGAATCTCCAAAAATGCGCTACAAAGAACAACTGAAGTGCACTCTGGCTGTAACAAACATTGCCCCGTCATCATAGAAGGAAACCGCTTGGGACAGGAAGACGTGGAGAGATACAACACGTCATGGCATCCTGGACATTGAGAGAAGAGAATGGAGAGGCTAGGAGGAGAAAAAAGCGACGAGAACAACCCTACCCTTCCTACTCTCCCTTGCCAACATTGACCACGACTTTTTCACCATATAATCGGACCTAATAGCCACATCATGCATAAACACCCACACCAAAGATGGGAGACTAGTGACAAACGACCCAAGACTCGGACACGAGTTGGAGCCGACGACGACGGCGACGATACAATATTCCGCTATAACTTTGATTGCTGTCGTTTAGTAGTACGTCATATGAAGCCTTTTTGTGTAATTTAACCCTGAATGCAATTATTTCGGTAAATGTTTTGAGTGGGCTAAAGAGTACACGCTACTCAATTTCCAATATTGTGAACAAGCCGATTGCAATCTGCAAATAGGTAGCAACTTCTTGAAAATCAAAGCGTTCTATCCTAAGGAAAAATGTCCAAACACAAATGCTACGTATTATTGCATGAAATAAAATAATAGTGCGTAATATTCAAATAGTCATTAAATAAAAAAACAATACCAAACCGTATTTATACAACAGTATGTACTCTTTGAAAACAATATGACAATTAATTAACGTTACGAGTACTATTGTACTAGAGTAGTCACAAAGGTATGCCTCTTTTTTAACTCAAAAGTTTGAAGGGCAACGAATACAGAAGTTGTACCATTATAACGAGTGACCTTTTGTGATCCGAACTACTTATCTACATAGTCACGATCATTCGCAATTCACTTTTGACAGCGATGAATTATGAGTATGTATGAACGCATGTGCCAACGATGAATTATGGACTTCATGGACGTGCTTTGTTGTACAATAGTCGTTACAAAAGTAAAGTCTCCTAAATTTAACTCAAAAAGATAAAGAGCTACGAAAACAGGTTGACATCATTCAAACGACCATTTTTTGTGCTCCATAATATATTTTACTACATAGCCACTCTTATTTTTTATGCCTATTTGCTAAGAATTCAATGACACATCTATGTTTATGACGCACGTCTATGACAGCCGTTGCTTTTTTAGTGCCTCACACAATTAATATCTTCAACAGAGATCAAACTTTCAAGTCATGAATGCATAAGTTCAGTTATCATAACAATGCAATCCTTTCTGATCCATTTGGGCAGAATAAAACATAGGAGGCATTATTTTGAACGCACTTTGAACGTTCCCATTATTATGTAAAGATGAATTAATATAAAATGAGACGTATTTACTTCACTAATAATGTCAGAAATCGGCTCAAGTATCGCTTTTAAATAAGCCTATAAAATCAAGTTAAACTAATGCATAACCAGCATTTTGATCAAGAAAAAATAAACGCAATCAAATGCAATCGAGAGGAAACTAATAGCGAGTTCTAAAATATCTATTGAATAAAACTTGGCATGATATCGATCATTTAAACGTTCATGTTAATTACGATTAATTACTCAGAAAGAACTAATAAGATGCAATTCTCTTCATTTTTATAAAATGTTGTTTTTTAATTTCATTGACTTTTCCAAAGCTAAAACTAAATTTTCTCATTATAATAAAACACACTTATTAAAAAGTCATTAAATTTGTGTGTCAATAAAAATGGTTCCAAGAAACAATTGACATATAATCGTAAGTGTTTTATTAACAATTCACATTTTATTAATTCAAAAGAATTACATAAATGTAGACATGTATCGGTTGCGTTATGGTGTGAATAAAATTACATTAACTAAAAAAAAGTCGTAAAATTTATTACCACGCGTTATTCCTGGAATCAATGAGAAACTGTGAACTCCTGGCCAAACAATGAACTCCTAATTAGGAAATAGTCTAATCTTAATTTCTATAATCGTTAAGTTATAATTTAAATGAAACGTTTGACTTCGTTTCTGTTGATGCCAATCTTCAGTGGAGATGCATACTCTGGATAATAAAAAAGTACTTTCTATATATAAGTAGAGATACGAATATATATATATATATTGAAATATCTATTTAGGAGTTCAAAATTTATTAATACTTATGTACAGACTGAATTTATTAATTATGATGAATTAAAAAATAAAAAAAAAGTAAAAAAGGTAGCTGACTTGCTTCGAACCTCACTCAAATAAGCCCATAAAATGAACAGTTAATTATTTTATAAGACAGGGACGCGTTCCAAATGAATATTTCTTTTTAGGGCACAATTGAAATATGATACTTGAATTTTGTACGTAAAACTTTAATTTAAGTTATTATGAAAAAACAATTTCATAAAATTAATAGATATTATAATTACCCAAATTTATTAGTCTTTCAGTTATCTTAGAAAACTGCTTAATCAAGCAAACAAACAAAAAAAGGTTTTTAAGGAAATAGCATCAAGTTTATTATCACAACCGTTTAATGGACGAATATATTCTGGATATAATTGACACTAAATTATATAAGCTACTCATGGAAGTATGAAAATTAAACCTAGACATTTCTGTGTAGTTTTGTATGAACATAAAGGTTTTGATGATATAAATTTACCTAAAATATTAAATCAACCAAAAACATACAATTACTACCAAATGAGCTACAGACCAAAGATCCACAACTAGTAGTTACATAAAAACTAGAGCCAACCATACGTAATAAAGTTTCCAATTATAAAACAACGGTGGAACATATTAATATAAATGGTAATATTATAAATATTTCAGAAGGTGAATATAATTCCTCTCCTTTTTGTAATAAGGAGATAAAACATGTAATTGCAGGAAACCTAAAAATAGTTAAAAATTCTAAATTAAGAAAACCTCTTAGGAAAGGTCCAAATTATTGAGAACCTAAATGCCTAAATTACGCTAAATGCGTTAAAGAAGTAACTAAAGCACTAGAAAGTTTTGTGAAGTCTATGGTATATAAATATAAATTGTTACACTTGAATGTGCAAACAAAAAAGTTGAACGTATAAACAATTTTAAACCCCCGAAAAAACTAATCCTTTTCTTAAAAAATCAGAAATGCTTAAAGAACTTAAAATACTCCAAGATAAGTTTGTAATAGTTTCTATTGCTAAAATGGCAAACAATATCGCTTTTATATGTAAAAAAATATTATATACAATGTTTATTCTTAGAAGTAGGAAATATAGGTAAAGTTTCAAATACATATAAAGTAATATTAATTATGATAGCATTATTCTGAATATTATTGTTAGTAAAGAAAAGTAGGATTAAAGTTAAAAGAAAAAAAACAAAAAACTTCCATGCATGCATTGGATAGCTAAAATGCACAAAAATCCAATTAGATTTATTGTAGCTTCAAAGACGTGCATTACTAAACCTTTAAGTAAAGCTATATCTAAAATATTTAAATTAATTATAAATCAAATAAATAATTTCCACCAGAAAAAGTTCTAGCGTAATATAAATCTATTTTGGGTGTAAAATAATTCAGATCCAATAAAAGAAAAATTATATGACCTAAATTCCAGAAAAAAACCGTAGGGATTGAACGTCTCTATCCACTGTGCCGCGGGCTCCGAAGGATAGAGACGTTGAATCCAGGTTCCAGGTGAGAATTGTCTGAAGATAGCGGTTTCAATCCTACCCAACGCTGGCCAGAGGCTTACTTGGCCAAAATATGGCGAGACGACAACAACTATGGATGGCAGTAATTGGTGTGAATGCTGTTAGGAGATTCGGAGTTCCAATCCCGTCGCGGTTACCACCTGGCGAAGGCCAGGGAAATAGTTGGCCGAAATGTCGTGAAACAAAATCTAAAAAAGATGAGGATAATAGTCCGCAATAAAATAAATTAATAAATAATACTCAGCTCAATAATGAAGTCCAATTAAATAATATATAGGAAATAAAATATTAATCTAAACGGTAGGTATCCCAATCGGATTGGATCCTTCGCCATTTTGAGCAAATCTTTATTTACATAGACTTCAGTATATATATATATATATATATATATATATATATATATATATATATATATATGTGTGTGTGCGTGTGTGTGTGTGTGTGTGTGTGTGATCATAAATAAAAATTGATATATCTAAAACATATGATTTTCATGGTTGCAGGAAATTTATGGATGATCTTATATGTATAAACGATAATGATGAAGTCGAAAAAAAAATAAACATCTTATATATCCAAAACATATATAAGAATTGACTTGTGGACATACAGGGAACATTTCTGGATTTAGATATAAAAATTGAGGATGGAATTTTTCTTTATAAAATATTGGATAAAAGAAACTCCTCTTTCAAATAGTTTGCATACCGCATAAAGATAGTACCTTTCTTTTTATGTTTTATGGAACCATTCTGTCAGTTTTTATCAATAGCTCTTGTTACTTTTAAATTAATAGATTTTATACCATCAGTTTCTAGCTTAGTAATAAGGATGATAAAACAAGGTGGGGATAAAACTAAAATATTTAAACAGTTAAATAAAGCATTTGTTTGTAATCCTGATGATGCTTTTGAATCGTTTAAAATTAACCAGAATATATAATTAAATGGCATCAACAACTATATTAGTAATATATAAAATTAGTTATGTATAAAATGTATTTTATACGCACAAAAAATGTATATATATATATATATATATATATATATATATATTTAACTTTTATATATTTTTAATTTTAAATAAATAAGAATGTAAATATATAAAGTACTAATCATAGTAAGGGGTGATAAGTAGTCAAATGGATTAATCCTACTCTTATAAATACAAAACTGGTAAATTAAAAAATATAATCCATTTTGAATTTTTGAAACCGACGAATCTCACAGGTAAGGAAGACATTTTTATAACATGAATAGGCTAGCCAAATTAATCAAGAGTAGGAAACTGGATCTGATATCTGTAACATCTTTTTGTTCTTGAGATTAAGGAAGGTGGTGTTTGATCAACTGTTATACTGCTTTTTTTTGAAATACCCGAAACAGTGTTTCATGATAAACAAGTGATTAACATCAAGATTTTAGTGAATTCGAGAGGGCAAGTTCATGCATTGATTGCAGGTGATTAAATGACTTACTGACTCAGTAGTTTTCTAACGAATGATAAAAAAGATAAAAATTAAATATGTTTTTATATAGTTTTAAAGATTAGAAGCTTCCAAGATATATATATATATATATATATATATATATATATATATATATATATGGCTTATCATTTAATTAATTTCCTTTATTTTTTATTTATTTTGTTCATAGTTATTTCTTTAAATTTTTATTATCGTAATTTTATTGTAACTATGCGAAGCAATGCCTCAATAGCAAAGCATTGTCCTGGAAGCCTCCATATAATTTAATCGAATGTATTGTTTATTTATATAACATTTTATATAAATAATGTGTTATATATATTATAGATAATAGTGTTTACTTCATATATTTTTTATCCATTTACTTTTTATTTAATATGTAATTTTCCCTTTCTTCTATTCTTGTTTATCCTTATTTTATATGCATTTAGTGTTATTTAATATTTTATTTTTACTGAGGTGTTTTATAAGAGCGTTAATATTTTTAATATTAATCATCTCTAATAATGTGTTATTAGTCTTAGCCTGTATACTATTTCGTTTTTATTTTATTTGTTATTTATGTTTATTCATAATATATTTATTTTCTTACATGTATTTTGTACAGATTATTAATGTGCTTATCTTTTTAAATTTGAATTTTTTGTTTACTTATTTTATTTTTCAATCTATTTTAGATTGACGAAATATAGTTGTGTATTTTATTTTATACCATTTTTCTGCTGTTTGTAAATATTCGGCGCGAATTATTATGAAATTACGATATTATGAAACTCCAAGAATACAAAAATAATACTACCATTGGATTACTCTTTTACTTAAGTAACTTAAGTAACTTTATGATTATAGTTTGAAGATACTGCTATAATAGTATAAATGCAGCGTTTATTTTATAAAATCGAAAATTGTAGCAATGCAATCACTGGCATTTCACAAGGGAAACGTGTTATGTCGTTATTCATAGTAGAAAGAATAAATAGACGTTGAAAGCAATCTCATCAATTATGTTTTATCTAGAATCCAATACAATATATTGCATATATTAATAGGCTTTAAAACTAGTCTGAGTATTTAAGGTGTCATTCTTTGAATTCGAAATATCCCTTGATTTTGTAAACTTTACTTCACCGGAATCTTTTTTTTTATGCAAAAAATTCAATAAGATTATCTGTTACACTTTCTTCCATCGTTCTACTTGAGTTCTAAATACTTAGACTAAATTCTAAACTACTTAGATATCCTTTCGTAAAGCAATAGTCGTGCAATCCGCAATCGTATTTCCCTTGGTCAAGTTACACTTAAGTTTTCTTTTCGTCAAATCCACTCCTGACTACTTAACCCGTTCACGTCAAAATAGAATTTCCACCAAGTTCAATTGTATTCAAGCTTTATTTAACGCGTTTCCATTTTATCAATAATTAAGAGGGTGATACGTTTCCTACCGTAGAGATTTGAACAATGCATAACTGATCTCATAGTCTCTGACAGCATCGCTTAGATCAGTTATGAACGACAGTACTATTGAAATGCATTTGTAAAGAGAAACCCCAGACGGCCATAATCAATGCTTGGATATGCGGTGAATTGTTAGTTTTTGGGGTTTTAGCTTTCGTAGATAAATTACCATAATTCCTTTTAATCTACTATTTTACCAATGCTTTTGAGGGAAGGGAAGAGAGCTATACATTTCGCAAAGGTTTTATAGCATTTGAATTTGACGTCACTTCCTTTTCAAAGAAGAAACAGCAGCAAGTATTCCAAAATGGTTACCTATCGAGTACTTATTAACATATACATGTCGCTGTATGTAAACAGACACATAAATCTTCATGGCTGACCTTTATGTCCAATCTGGACAGTTCTACCTCCATTAAAAACTAGAATATCCTTCTGTGGAACACAATACCGCGGGTCTGCTTAATATAATATGATCGTTTTCAAATCTAATCTAAGTCATTGTTGAGCCGTCCTCTTAAATAATGAAATCCTACAAAAGTTCCACTATTACTGATCATCAGTCTTGCCCCACAGTCTATTCGACACTAATTAACCATTGAACTTGAATAACTTGTGCAGTGATAACTGGTAAACCCTACTGTAAAGAATCTCAAAGGGGCGAATCGCTGACAAATGATGTAAATTTAGGAATAAGATGACGCTTGCGATTCGTCTTATTGACCTGTCGCCAGATTAAGTGTTGATCAACAGTGTTTTCCATCATATTGCATTTTCCACTTCGATTTGTAGTGTTTCCATGGTTTCCTGCTCAACGACACACATCATGAAATATATGAGCCGTTCTTGGTTTAGTCTTAGATTAAAAACTTCTTCTATTAGAAACTTTGAACATAATTGGCGTTGATTGAGATTGTCGGACTGACTTCCTCATCTTGTTTTTTTTTTTTTTTTTGTCACAAAGTTTCGGCCGTTTTGCCCTCCGGCTTTCGTCAGGTGTTTTGTATCGAACTGGGGAACCGTTTGTTAGGAGTCTTGAACCCAACCCTTTATTATTATTACGGGGGTACCGTGTTCGGACTCCAGCTAGGCTTTGGGACATAGTTGCTGATTCTCTGTTTGAATGTTACTTTTTCACTGCCTTCGTTCAGGATTGAACTCAGCACCTTTGGGTAACTGTAAACTTTGATACGACGTCTAGGACCACTGGAAAGTGAGAAAACTTAAAGAAATAGCTTACATGCTCGCAAATAACAACTTACTGAGCAAACCAAGCATAGAGCTGAATGCAATTTGGACTATGTCCCAAAGCCTAGCTGGAGTCCGAACACGGTGCCCCCGTAATAATAATAAAGGGTTGGGTTCGAGATTCCTAACAAACGGTTCTCCAGTTCGATACAAAACACCTGACAAAAAAAAACAACCAAGATGAGGAAGTCGGTCCGACAATCTCAATGAAAACACCTCATCTAAAAAATACAGACAATTACTATAATTGGCGTCGTTGTTATGAGGGTATGGGAAAAGAGAAAAATCTAGGGGAATGTCCAGTACATATACATGTATGCCGTAGTTAATAATGTCCTGCTTATTACATACTAACCGTCCTCCTGTACATATCAAATACAAGTTCAACCTAACAGAACTCCTACAACTATAGGATTCCAATTAACAGGTATTAAGACCAGATGCTAAACAGGTGTTCAATGTCTATTTTACTGAAAGCTGGAAGGAAATAAAATACTTTCATAAGTACCATAAACGAAAGTATTTCACTTTCCTTTGCATTAAAATCGCGTGTTTCTAGTTAATCGCAAATAATTCCATCAAGTAAAATATTTCGACTTTTTTAAATTAAAACCAACTAACGAGTGACTTATGATTTACCGCTTAATTTCATCTAAAATAATGAATAGATTTTAATAAATTTGTAAATTAGATAAAAATTAAGGATAGCTTTCCAATTTGACAGTTGAATAAACCGTCGACATTGGAATAGAAACTTTTTTTTTTTTTTTCAGTGCCTTTGTAAATATCGAATCATTTTTATGTCAGGTCTTATATTACACTTTATGAGTATCCAAAATGCTGACAACGCTCCAATCTTAATAGCCGCTACAATAGCACATTGCGGCAAAATGAATTAGAATGTGTCGGCGGTGGTGAAATGGATGCTAGCATGGCCTCTAGACTCGGCGTATCATGTCCGTTTTATAAACTATTGTCACTAGCGTTATTGAAAGTTATAGTATCTGATAATATCGGAAAAGTCAATTCCAGCAAAACGGATATGCATTGAATTTTGTATACAGTACTTTCATAAGTGTTCGAATATATATTTGAAGGAGACTTTGATTTGTTTAGAACACAGTTGTACAAACGCGCGCACACGCACGCGCGCATATATATATATATATATATATATATATATATATATATATATATATATATATATATATATATGACGGAGAAGAGAGCTCTTTTAAACACGAGACGTATTGGTCATCCTCATCAAGGGCAAACGATGGCATTTTGATTTTTTTTTTAAGGAAAATGGGGGAAGAATTTAAAAATAAGGTGAAAATGAGAACGACATATTTATAATTACCGTAAAAATATGTACAGGGAGGAATGAGGGGAGAAGATACTACTCCCAGTCCAAACAATTCTTTCTTTTACTCGTTAAATATTTTCAATTTATTTACTAACGTGCCTACTGATGACTATTACTATTTGCTGCGTTGCACTTTATCCTAGTGAACATGAAAAAGTTTGTTTTTTTTATTATTGAAATCCTTTCTCTTTGCACAAACCCTCTCGAGTTTGTACCAAACAATCTATGCGGTTTCCATGGGTAGCCTCTTAGGTCCTATCTTTACCTACATTTTAGTTGAGTTTTACGAATTAAAACTTTTCAAATCACCACATAACGAAAATATAAGGCGGGAGTGTTATGTGGATGATATGTTTGCGGATTTTCCTTCTCAGCACATGGCTTTAGAATTCTTCAAACGTCTTAATGCCTTACATCACGCTTTGTCTTTTACTATGAAAATAGAAAAGGATAACTCTCTCTCCCTTTCCGCGACATGTTGATTGAAAGGTCCAACGGTTTTTTTTACCTATATATATATATATATAGAGAGAAAAAACTTACCTTTACCGGTCTATATACTAAACTAGTCTGGGTGTCAGGCGTTGTCCTGGTGTTGAAGGTGTGTTAAGCAAAAAAACAAAAACAAAAAAAAAACATGGTAGTAGGCAGGCTCGAACCCATACTGCAAAGAAGCAAGAGAACATGAAAAAACGTTACGTCTTAGCCGTTGCGTCCATCGCCAAACCGGACGTCGCGAAGGTTTAAATTAAGGCTAGTCAATCGAAAAGAGGGGATGACTTTCGAAAATATCGGCGAAAAAACGAGCCTCTCTGTAGAAAAGTGCCCAGTTGAGGGTGAAGAAATAAATGTTTTTTGCCAATTTTTTTTTTATTTGTCGTTCGAAGGATTAAGCTCCGAACCGATACCGATCACGTGAAAATTCGTCGCCTGTCACAAGTTTTAGGCAGACATAAATACATACATTTAAACAGGTAGGTGAGATTTATATTATGGAAGATAAAGAAATTCTCATTTCATTCTACTGGGGAAAAAACTTTGGAAAAAACATTTTAAAGTAAAATAATTGGAATAACAAAAAAAAAAACAGCGAACGTGATGGAAAAATAAACAATAAAAAAACGAACGACAAAAAAACTACATAAATAACCCTGTTTCAATATTTAAACTTTAAAAATCGAAACAAAATATATCTGATATCCCGGCTCGAACGTGCAATTTTAAGATAACGATATTGCTACTATACAGACCGGTCTATGACCGCATGAGCAGAATTAGGTCGTTTTTTTATATTAAAACTAATTCAAGGAAGAACTTTTTTGCGCATGCGTGTATGGCTAAATTGTCAAGAACGAACGATTATTTGCTACCCCTCCCTGTATAAAAGGACCCAGTTGAGGGTGAAAGAACTAATGTTTTTATTCAATTTTTCGATATTTATCGTCCGAAGGTTAACAATTTTCATCCGTTCTACCATGAGTGATTTTTATTTTTTTAATACAAAACTTGATTTTCTTCTTTCCAAAAGGACGATTTGCATCGCACTAAACTGAGTAATATTATAAATTCCAATGTCAATGTGATACTGTCTACGTTGGGTGAAAGTGTTCACTTTGAAACAAGACTTGGACAGTATGTACCTTCAGGTTTCGTATTAAAAATAAGATTCTCCTCAATCATACCCACAATAATTTAGATTCTGCAATTGGACAACATTTCTTGCATAATCCAAAAAGTGGATTGGCATATAAGGACGACTTCTTTTCAATTCTATTTCGAGGCCGATTGAGTAGCCCTCTGAAAACCCTCGAATCCGTCTCTATTGTGCGACTCAAGTTCTCTCTCTCTCTCTCCCTGCAGGCAGAAGAGATTCGTTAATACTCTGTCCGATTTGGGTTACTTGTAGAGGGATACTATAGTTATGGTCCCACTTTTCTTTTTTTTTTTTTCTTTACACCCATATATTAATATGCCAGTTATCATTCCTCAGTCGTGTTATTTTATGAGTTTTTTTTTTCCTTTTAAATAATATATATATATATATATATATATATACAATCCAGATTTTCTCTTTAAATAATATATATAACCAGATTTTATTTTTCTCTTCTCCCTTTCTTTCCTCCCTGTACATATTTTTTACGCTAATTGTAAACATTTCGTTCTCATTTCCACCTTATTTTTAATTTCTATCCACAATTTTTTTTCTTTTTTAATCAAAGTGCCATCGTTTGCCCCTGTTGAGGATAGCGAAACACGTCTCGGTTCAAAAAGAGATCTCTTTTCCGCCATATATAAATTTTGCACCCCAAATAAACTTTTCTAATATATATATATATATATATATATAGGGGCTAATTGTTGTCTGTGTGTGTGTACATTTTCTTACCAAACTATTCTGTCAATTTTTAGTCCACAGACTAGAGATTTGACATAAGGGGTTTGATATTTGGGAAAATTTTTTAATCAGTTTTCGGACAGAAATTTGGCTCTTAATTGGGGTAAGTTGAACGATTTGACCTCTGAAAACGTTGTCAAACTCCTCCTAATTTTTTGGTCTAAACACTTAAAATTTTAGATTTAGGTTCTTTCTACCTGGATTAAAGATTGTAATTTGATTTCAGCCCCAAAGAATAAATGTTAAGTTGGGGGTGAAAGTTTAAAAATTTAGCCTCTATAATCTCTACCAAATTACCCGGCTAATTCTTGGTTTAAACATTTGAAATTTTACATAAAGTGAATTCAGATATAGCGCAAGATTTTAAATCGTTTTTTGCCAAAAGTTTGGCTGTCAAGTTTAAAAGATTTGACCTTTGCGGTTTCTAGCAAATTATTCAGACACTTTTAGGTGTAAGTATTTGAATTTTTTGCATAAGATGTATTCAGGCATAGGGAAAATTGTAATCGGTAGTTGGGCGAAAATTTGGCTGCCAAGAGGTCAAAGTTCAAAGAGTTTACTCTTGCAGCCTCTATCAAACTCCTCCGCCAATTTTGGGTCTAAACACTTGTAATTTTAAATGTAGGTTACGTGGATATGAATCAAACTTTTTAATATATATACATATGCACATACAGTTATGAAATATATATATATATATATATATATATATATATAAACGGTGACGTAGAGAGAGATTGACCAAAATAGAGTTGTTTTGCCATATCAGGGTTTTGTAAGGCTAGAGTATTTCAAGGTAATATAAAAACTCAAGACAATACGTTCAAACGTCTATTTTATTGCCCAACAAAAGTAAAAGAAATGATAACGTTGTATTCCTCTTTACATTATCCAATGTCCAGCGAGATCAAATTATTTTTTTGAGAGAGATGTGTAAACGAATGATGAATCATATCACAAATACAATTCAGGCCACAGATTTTATCACGCCTTTCAGATGAAACACGCGCCATAGGATAAAGTTATCATAATGTGAGCTACTAGGTAGCATTAACAAGTGCAAGAGAACGAATTCCTAAATTTTTCAAATCCATAAAACCTTTTCGAATAAATGAGTAAAACCAGAGTTTGTGCAACATGTTATGGCATCCCGATCAGACGATAGCTTTACAGAATCTGATGTCCAATGACTTTCAGACGGTTTCATTGGGTCGATAAAACATGCCAATCACATTTTAAATAGATGTCATCGCTGAACGTGTACGAATGCATTGGCGCATAAAAGCTATCAAAATCGTATACTTAGAAATACTATATTTGTGCAGTTTTG
Organism: Euprymna scolopes; assembly: GCF_053919585.1. Lineage (NCBI taxonomy): Eukaryota > Metazoa > Mollusca > Cephalopoda > Sepiida > Sepiolidae > Euprymna > Euprymna scolopes. The sequence goes on from NC_136516.1 coordinate 65,388,572, forward strand.
ATATCGACGGCATGAGCGGCAACTACTTGATTAAGTAGATATTTATCATTTTAGAGAGAATCCATTTTTATTCATTTGCGTATACCAATGTAGAGAAACAGTAATCCTAAAATATCACAAATATATCGCCAGTTGAAACTTACAAATATGAACATAGTCGTTTCATCAATATCTATCTTACATGAACAGTTACGCAGTTCGATTATAACGACTGAATTTGTTACGAAAGTTGGGTTATGACATTATAATGTTACAGAATAACTTACCCCATAAAATGGTTCCGATTGAAATGCTGTTTATAAAATTATAAGTGAAATAGTTGGCTTCGTTAACAATTATCTTTCGTGAAACATGTGTAATTTATTTTTTTCAATTAGAATATCTTTATTATTCTCTATTTATTATCTCAAAATAATAATAAAGAACGATTTTATGCACTTAAATATATTTACTTTTAAATACGAAATAGTCATTACATATGTTTATATAATTGAAATAATTTTCCTTCTAATTCAAATTTCGTTCTATTTCAATATCGAAAACTATTGTACATTACCGATAAATATCAAACTAAGAAATTTATTTGTTAATAATTTTATAAATTTTAGCATGTTGGCTTGACTCTTTGTTGCATTATTTAAGCTTACATTATCTGAAGTTTTTCTGATATATATATATATATATATATATATATATATATATATATAATCTGTTTATTATACAAATATTATTGGTTACATACGTCCATACATGTTTCAGTAGAGTCCCAATTCAGGAACAACGCTTCATCAGACCACAACAGAATTGAACTTTTTTGGTTTGAAGTTTTGTCCCTGAATTAGGACTCGGCTGAAACGTGTATGCAAATATGTAAACAATATCTGTATAATAATTCTGTCCTACATTGAGCACTCTGTAATAATCACGCGAGTTTCATTGGATTTAGATCTAGGAAACCAATCGATACAACAGATACATATATATTTACAAATTATTTTTGAAAATAGAAATATGGTATCTAATTATATAATAGGTAATTCGATTTAAATTTTACATATTAGTGTATATATATATATATATATATATATATATATATACGTGTATGTGTGTATATGTATATACTTGTATAATTTGTGTCAGTTGCGTTATTGCAGATTAATACAATATTAGTTTTTCTCCAAATTTACGTCACAAAAAATTAAATTGTATAATCAAAGGACTGGTTTATTTCCTAGAATCTAATTCAAACTTATGTGATATTCACGAATTTATGGCATTTTAGTAATTATCAAGGGATTTATACTGTTGATTGCTTTTTTTGTAGATCTCTTACAATGCAAAAAACGGGCAATTGAAGGTTATCGAAAAGCAAAAGATTGTTGCGGGACCCGCAGATGCATTGCCCATCAAAGATTTAGTCACAGAGCTGGAAAGAGATCCAATAAGATTTGCTTGATTCGTGAACAACCCCAACACCAAATTAAGAAAGCATAAGGGCACCATGAGAAACCTTTCAGATCGTCAAATTTTGACAATTTCAAGGGAAGTAAACCAAAACCCACACACCACCAATGTTTCAATTTTTACGTGTGCTGGAATCTGTCGAAAATCCAGGCACGCCCGAGGCAATGTGCTGAATGAGATGGCAAGAAACATCAAACTTCTTCAAAGTCTTTCATTAAGCAAACAGCATAGGGAAAATCGAATGGCTTGGGCACAGAATTACATGAAAATGGATTTCAACGTGTCCTATTTACGGATGACGGTCCGGATGGATGGGCCAAAGTTTGGAAACCTAACGGAACCCCAACTCCTTGCAGAGTTCATCGCCAACAAGGAGGTAGAGGCATCATGTTTCGGGCGATAATCATTGAGGATAAGTTTGTGGAACCATTCCGAGTGCCAATTATTAGCAATGCGTACACATCCTTTAGGATAATCATTTGTTGACCTACCATTGCCACGCCGCTTTCAAATGATTTTTAGACACGAAAATGCACCACTGCAGCCTTTCTTGAATCTATGGGCGTCGTTAGAGAAACCCTCATGACCTGACACCGTGTTCTCCGGACCTTAACACCATTAAACATCCATGGTCAATATTGAAAAGAAATATTTGAGGGAGGAAAGCGATTTACTTTAATGGATGCCTGTGGAGAAAAACATTTGATGTTGCCATAACTCCTTTTCAGATCAAACAGTTGACTTCCTCTGTTGACAGTTGTTTAAAGTTATTTTTTTTTAAATGGTGAATATGTCGATAACTGATTTATTTGAGGCTTAGCACCTAGGGTGTGCTTTTGTTTATTATTCTTTGCCCAAAACATATGAAAAAATAAAGTTTACATGATTGAGCATTTTATTTTTTCCCTTAAAACATTTTAAGAGACGTGAAATAAAGCGATGGGAGGTGGAAATTTCTTCATAATAAAATACAATAACTTCGTGAATATCGTATTGATTTGAATAAAATTTTGGAAAATAACTAACTTTAAAGAAGTCCTTTGAAAATTTTAATTTTTTGTGACGTATATTTACTGAAATATTTATATTTTACTAATCTCCAATATAGCGATTGACACAGTTTAAATGTATGTATATGTATATATATATATATATATATATATATATATATATATATATATATATAATGTGTGTGTCTGGTATAGACGTGTGTTAAAAGCACACAGATGTCTTAGCGTCTTTCTGTGCTTCTCCCAGACAAATCAACCCCACGTGCATGTCATAACCACTGCCATGCAAACGGGGCTCCGATGAACGGCGAATGTCCTGTGCCGTATAACTGGACCTCCACTGTCTTGTGAGCTCAGGTTATTTAACCAAAGGCTAAGGGTGAGGTAACCGTACCAGAAACCTACAGAGGAGCTTAGGCCCTGTAAGCTGCGGCATATATGACCCACCGGTGTGTGGAATATGCTCTAGTGGCCAGCAACCTAAGTTCTAGTCATGGATCAAATGGCATGGTAGGTGGAGAGGGCTCTGTAAGCCGTAGTGAAGGCAACCTCCCTAGGAGAAGCAAAACTATGATATAAAACCTGCGATGACTGCTACATCCAATGATGTTGACTTCCTCTTCTTTTTGGATCAATGTGGAAGTTGTTTAGAGAGTGGGATTGTCTCTGTGCAAAGCCTTTTTCCACTCTAACAATCCTCATGCACAGACATTTCACGATATAAATAAGATACATCTCGTGTATATTTATAGCAAAAAAGGATGGCTGTAGCCTAAAACGGCAAAACATTTCTGTTCGAAAGCGAATTTGCTGCAATCATGTATGTATGTATGTATGTATGTATGTATGTATGTAACACCTCATTAGCAACATTTTGAAAAAAAAATTCGAAAATTGGTTTAGTAGAAAAAAGTAACAACAAAATATGTGGGTTCACAAACAAGAGAGTAAGTGACTAACGCTTTTTTTTATTTTGCATAACTTTTTGCTGTATATAAATATTTTTACTGCGATTTTGCCAATATGACATGTAAGCGTAACGGTTAGAGTACTGGGGGTTGGTGAAAAGATTTTAGGTTCAATCCCGTGTATCGGTTTTTTTTACAATTAAAAACCGAACCTTTTTTTAATAACTAATTTTTTTTAACTCTATTTATGATTTTATAGCAAAAAATGGTGAGTTTATCGATTAAAAATATTAGTGAATTCTATTATATACATATTCTTTGAATGAACTCAAATCTTTCGTTTTCACATTTGATGAAAAATGTAGTCATTTCATAACAACTACTGTGATTCGAAATTAAATTGAAAATGTTATGTTACCGTAACAGGTATAGAGCCGGGATTGGTGGAAAGATTTTAGGTTAAATCCTGTGTAATGTTCTTTTTTTTTTTTAAATTAAAAACCGATGAAAATCGGACTATTAATATGCTAATAATTCGCCGGTTCCAAGTTATTATTATAACTACTATTCTTAGAGCTGCTGCTGCTGCTGTGAGATCGTGTCTCGTCCATATTATCATCAGCAGCAGTGAACCTGCTTGCCTAGTTTCGGAAGTAAATAAGTCGAATAATACATGTGAACTTAAAAGACTAAAAAGAAGACAATACTAGTGAGAGTGGCAGAGACAATCAGAAGAAGCCAGAAAAAATAGATAAAATAAAAGGTTTAGTTTTTATTTTATTTTAGAAGAAATGAAAGAAAAAACAACACAACTTTATTTAAACTGACTCGGAAACACTGAAAATAGTTTAAAGATTTTTAAAGGTAAATTTAAAAAAAGGATAAAAGCAGACGTCACTTTAAATGTCGATGACAATGAAACTTGGATAAAATAAAAAATTTTGTTTTTATTTGATTTTATTCAAAGGACTTAAAGAAAAAACAACACAACTTTATTTAAACTTACTAGGAAATACTGAAAATAGCTTAAAGATTGTTGAATTTTTATTTTATTATTCATTTATCTCATTCGTTCAGGGAATGAAAGAGAAATATTTTTTTTAGAAAAACAGACAGCATTGTCGATTATTCCTGTATTTTTCTTTGCGTGTATTTATATATATATATATATATATATATATATATATATATATATATATATAATATTAACAGCGAACTTGGAATAATAATGATAATAAATATATATTTATTTACAAACAAAAAGAAAAAAATCGTCTGAAGGAGATTGTTTTTAAAGGTAAATTAAAAAAGGATAAAAGCAGACGTCACTTTAAATGTCGATGACAATGGATATTGAGTTAAATCCAGGGACTGAGAATAGTAATAATGGAAGTTATTATGAGGTGGGTAATCAATTAAATGAAGAATTGAAAAAAATGAACTTCAAAATAATACAAGAAAAAGAAAAATGAAAATGCAAAAAGACAAAAAAAAATTAAAGAACAAAATAAAGAATATTTAAAAAGAAAAATATAGAGAAAAAAAGAAATGTTAAAATCGAGAACATCAAAAAAAATATAGAAATAAATGTTAAAATCGAGAACATCAAAAAAATATAGAAATAAAAATAAAGAATTTAAAATTCGAAATAAAGAAAATCAAAAAAATTAAGAGAGAAAATAAAATAATAAAAATAAAGATTATCAAAGAAATTTTAGATTAAAAAATAAGAATGTCTTTTTTAGAAAGAAAAAGAAAATTTATCAAACTAATTATAAAAATAAACACAAATTAATGGAAGAACAAAAAAATTAAAAAATATAAAAGTTTGATAAAAATTTATAAGAAGAAAATTTATTCTTGGAGAAACAAACTAAACAAATTTTCTAGCTTTTTTCATAAAAAAACTATTGTCATTCATAAATTGACAAAATCCTATTTATTTTACAATAATAAAATGACAAATAACATAAGAAATTATAGAAAAAATTATAAAATTGGATTGAATAAAATAACTGGAATGTATTCTAATGCTTTGGGAATTAGAAATTTGATGCTCAAAAATATAAAAAACACTGTTTATGATTTTGTCAAAAAAGTTGATAAAAAAGGACTATTACCTACTTATTGGGGAGAAGAATTGTATCATGCATTCAATAATGAACATTATTTGTTTCCAAGAAATTCAGTTGAATATGTACCTATAAGAGTTTTGGCAAATCATAATTATGAATCTCTTGATTGTCAAACTGAAGATTGTGAGTGCAAAAAGTCAGAAATTTCTGAACCAAATATGTCAAATAATAACAATGAACATATTATTGTAGAAAAAAATGAAAATAAAGTGAATGATGAAGAAGATGAAGAAATAAAAATTGAATTGGCTCGACCTTGTGATTTTAGTAATGGATGTCCCTATGAAAAAACACGACTCATTGAAACTAGAAAAATACATCAAATTATTAAACAAATTTCACCGGATTTGACATTTTTGGAAATTCGCAAAATTATGAAACAAATGGAAGAATGTTCTGGCATACATAATGACAATTTATATTGCATTGGTCAATCGGATTGCACTAATAGACTTGAACTCCTTCGAAGAATGGCACCACATACTCCAAGCCTCAGAACTTTAGTCACTCATGTGTATAGATTAAGAGCTGTTTGCATTTGGCTGGATCTCTATGATATTTGTCTCTTAGAAGGAAATTGGCCAATGTTTGAAAAATTATTAGACTCTGAATTTTATAATCTTAAGACTTCAAAATTAATAGAAAGATTGCAACAAAGAGAATCAATAACATCATTCAGAAAATAATGTTGTGAATAAATTTGTCACATTATTTAAAAATTTTAACAAAGACATGAAAAAAATGAAAATTAATTAATGTGACATTTGCAAACAAAGAGAATATGAATTTTTGAAAGTTTGGACTGACTGGGAAAAAGAAGTTAATGAAATAATTAAAGGAAATTATATATTACCATGCAAAATTTGAAATAACTGTAGAGGGTTTTTGAAGAAAAATAAAATCCCTACATTAGCATCAATTAATGGATTAGGAGTGAATGAAATTCCAAAATTAATAATTTTATAATTTAGATAAAAATTAATAATTTTATTATATCATAATTAGGATCATTTAATGCATTTTTATGTAAATTATAAAATTATTAATTCCATCTACTAACTAACTAACTAATGAATTAATTTTATTCAAACAATTTTCACTACATAAATATATGCAAATAATAGGGGGGAAATAAGTTCAATCCAGTGACTGACACCCTTTCTAACTCAACAATAAACAACATATGCAAATAATAATTAAAATATTTATCAATATTCAAATTTTATTTTTAGCTGCAATATTTTAAGTCTAAAAAATTCTTGTTTTTTACTTTACTAGAATATCTTGTTCTTTACTTTTCCAGGTTGAATTTCTTGTCCTTTACTTTTCCAGGTTTAATAAAATCTTAAGAATATTACTTTTCATGCGCACATTTTTCCTTATAATATGTGCATGTGTATGTGCCTGTATATGTGTGTGTATATGTGTGTATATACGCGTGTGTATATATATGTGTATATATGTATGTGTGTATGCGTGTGTGTATATTTATGTGTATATATTTTTTCAGGTCATGTCATATGCTACTGGTACCATGTAACCCAGTACTACCTGCCTCATGATGTGGTCACCGGCGACTAAACTGGTTCCCCCACCAGACTTGTTTGGTGAGGAGGCAGCTAGTCTTCCTGAAGGATTAAAAACAAGACCTTCCAAAGGGCGAATCAATTTTTTTCTTGGTCAACGGCCAACTTGGTGTGTGTGTGTGTGTGTGTGTGTGTGTGTGTGTGTGTGGTAGGTAGGTAGGTAGGTAGGTAGGTAGGTAGGTAGGTAGGTAGGTAGGTAGGTAGAGAGGGCTTCCGTAAGCCGTGGTGAAGGCAACCTTTCTAGGAGAAGCAAATATCTGATTTAAAAAAACCATAAAGCGGAAGACCATTACCCGCATTAAGCTGGTCTGCAGTTTAATTTGTTGCTGGCTATCTTGCTTGTTGCTGGATCTCAACATTTTGAACCGAGAGAGAGACTTAGCTGTCGTACAAAGCTAAGACTCTGTAACATATTTGTATAGATACTCCTTCAGACATTTGGGCTCATGGATTTTAAATGTCTGAGGGGGTGGCACTCCTCTGACAAGACGTTGCCATCATCATGTATATGTGTGTGTGTATATATATATATATATATATATATATATAATGAGCTTGTCTTGGCAGCTTTGAACGTTACCATTCATTTTTGACCCCATCCCACTACAGATTAAAGTTATTTCTCTAGGTTTTCAGCCATTACCTTTGATATGAGTTCATTAGTTTTCCCCCGTTCCCACTATAGATCGTGGTATCGTCGGCAAATATACTCCTTTCAGAGACAATTTTATCAGGTAAGTAATTTATGAATATCAGAAATAATAAATGTCCAAGGATCGATCCCTGAGGTATTGTTTGGACGTACGCCCGTCGAGGACAACCTGGGTCCTTCTCTCATTTTAGAAGGATCTAATTATGCTAAGCATTCGTCCAGTAATACCATAGGATTATTTTTTCATGAGAAGACCATCGTGCCATACCCTATCAAAAGCCTTGAATATATCTAGACCTGCTGCCCTCCCCTCCCCTGCCTTATCCAATGCTTTGTATAAACGTTCAGAGATTAGTAAGAATATCTGCAGTAGAACGGGTTAGACAGACGTTTAGCAGCTGTAAGATGGTAGACTAGAGCTTGATTAATTAAGGACTTAGATATTTTGGCGAACAGAGGGAGGAGGTTAATTGGGCGATAATTTAATGGGTCAATACGTTCGCCAGAGTTTTTTAAACTGGTACCACAGAAGCTGTTTTCCAGCAGCTAGGAAAGCAAGATTCGGCTTTTGTTTAAGAGTTTAGAGAGAACTGGAGCAACCTCAGCGGAGCATTTTTTTAATAGCACAGCCGGGATGAGATCAGGGCCACATGCTTCTGAGGTGTCTAGGGTTTTTATAATATCATGTACTTGGGAAGGCGTGATCTTCAGATCATCTAGCGTGGTTTCTATCCGCAGAGGAAAATCAGGAAGGGAATGGCTTGCTGGGTCCAAAGTAGAATTAGAGGCAAACTGAACGGCAAGCATGTTAGCTTTCTCAGTTGCTGTACAAACAACCTCATGTTTGTTGGATAGTGTTGGGGGTGTTGTGGATTGTCCATTGTTTAGTACACTATTGTAGATTTTCCAGATATCACGAGTTCCTAATTTCTGCGCTTAAACGCGTTTCCTAGTGGTTTCAGTATATTCACTGTTACGTGAGGCGTGCGATAAGTAATGCCCCTGACCCACTTCCCATAGCAATAGAGCAACGAAACCTGGCACAGTTATTAGTCTTTCTCTACATAGGAACCACCCAGAGTTATGCCATTGTTTGATGCAGCTCTGGAGATCGTTTTTGTAGAACACCCACGGTTGGTCCGCCAACCACGACGTGACTTCAGAAATCAAGGCTGCATCATCTGGGAAACGCTTTCTTTTCAAAAACAACTTCATGGCTGGGAAGAGGTGAAAGTCAGAGGATGCAAGGTCAGGAGAGTAGGGAGGATGGGGCAGGATTTCATAAACACACGCCCGTGCTTCTGATCTAGCGATATGCGAGTTGTGGACCGGAGCGTTGTCCTGCAGGAGGAGAGTACCTTTGCTGATCTTGCCCCACCTCTTGATTTTGATAGCTTCCCTTAATTTCCTCAAAAGTGAAGCATAATAGGCTCCTGTAATTGTGGTACCCTTTGCCAGGTTATCACTACCTGGTCCCAGAAGACTGTGAGCAGGACCTTACTAGCGGAGGGCTTCGCACTTGCCTTCTTTGGAGGTGGTGAGTACAAGTGCTTCCACTGCATTGACTGGACTTAGGTCTCTGGATCATAGTGATGGACCCAGGTTTCAGTCTGTGTAATCAGTCTTTTGAAAAACTTTGACTCATCTTCTTGGTACATCTCCAAATTCATCCTCGAGCACTCGACGCGTTCTCGCTTCTGGAATGGTGTGAGTAACCCGGGAATTCATCTGGCAGACATCTTATGCATATGCAAATGGTCATGAATGGTAGTTTCCACAGACGCTGTACTAATCTTGCCATATTGGGCTATTTGTCGAATAGTAATGCGCCGATCTTCCAAAATGGCAGCATCAACTTGACCGACAGATGCCTCATTAATGGCAGAAGGGAGGGGGGCGATCAGGTCTGGGAGCTGTTTCTACAAACTTCCGGCCATGTTTGAATTCACGAGGCCAGCGTTTTACAAGGTCATATGATGGGGCATTATCACCATAAGTTTCTTTCATTTCATCAAGTCTACTGTGCGGTGCGTCCTTTCAAATACAAAAACCGGATCACTGCTCGACATTCAACAGGCTCCATTTCACACTTGACTCAGTTCAAACACCTGTAAAACAGAAACCACTATTAGTTCAGAGCTTTAATTTGCGACATAACCCGTAGCAATATAAATCAGTAGAAGTGGGTCAGAAGTATTACTTATTGCACGCCCCTCGTAGCTATTGCGACTTCTTTCTTACAATTATTTCTAGCTTCTATATACTTTGTCTGTTTGTACATGACTTATGCCGGATAAATCTACGGTATGCGTGTTAGCTCTGAGAAATGGCAGTTGCGCATGAAGAAATAAACCATTGGGGAGAGTGGGGTTTGCTATAGAACTTCACTTGGTTGGTTGGTTGGTTGTTTTTGTTTTACGGCATATCAACCTTTTTCAGGTTATTTAATGCCGAATCTAGTTATTTTGAGGAACGATTTTTAATGGAGTATATTTTTTTACGTCAAATTCTATTTAACCCATAGTTAGGGCCCTAACAGGTACTACCACTCCGGGTCACAGTGGACCTGGGAGCAATGACAATTAAAGGGTGGCTCCACACTCCCCAAAGCCCGCAAGGTGGGGCCTCATCATCGGATATAGTTTTAGGTCATATCCAGGACCCTATAGAACTTCGGTGTTATTTTCTAAATTTAATTTTGTTAGATATTTGTATTTATTCTCGTGATATATTTAATAAACTAGTTGAAAAATCTGAAATTTGAAAGTGACTTTTCCAGGGTATTTATGTAATGTTAAACCTTTGCTACGTTATATATAGTAGTTTAACAACAGAACATTTTTCTAACAATTAGAAGTGACTTTTCCTGGGTAGTTTTCTAATTAAAGATGTGTTAATTTTTAGGGCATTTATTGACTAACCAAATATTAGCTTTCTTGTTATTAATGCTTTTGTAATCATTACTATTTTGCATTATTCTAAAATGTTTTGTCATATTTTTTGTTTCAGAAATTCTCGTATGAAAACAATAAATGCATCGCTTAGCAAAATGAAGTTATCTCCCTCGGGAAAATGACGAATTATCTAAAAGCGCCCTAATAATAATTAGCTTAAAAATAATTCATTTTTCATTGCTTTGTTTTAATATATGAATTAAAGTAGATAAACCAATTCAACCGGCGAGAATAGTTCATTAGTCCATTTATATTCCGATGATGCATAAAGGAATTTAATTTTACATGAAAAGTTAAAGCTTAAAACAAAGTTTATATAAATGTTAGCACATAAATAAAAATTGTAACCCAATATCTTATCTGTAAATTTTACGGGTATGTAGTGAGTTATTTTTCATTGAAAATTACGTTTGAACTGAAAGCTAAAACCGTCATATTGTTTTAACTTTTTGGTTTGTTATTTTATCAAATGAGAATGTGACATGCGTTTTTCTCACCCAATCAGTTTGTGAGCAGCGTTTTCCAAACAGCGACACCATTTTTTATTTATTTATTAGCTATTTGGAATATTCCACTTTCCATTTAAGGGGTTCCACGATTATAACGGTTGGGGCAAATTACCGTATTAATATATAGATGATTTTATGTGAACAGTAATGAAAATCGATATATTCCTGAATGATGCCTCTTTTCATTTTCGGATGTTTTTTTTTTCTGAATGTCGTGTTCTATCCTTTAATTAATCCACTGAGCATACTGATCTCAATTTGAATTTCATGCTTTTTACATCTCGTATCGTCTGTTTATTTTGAAGTTCTTTAAACAAATATGTAGAGAGACTCCAGTCTAGAAATATAATTCTAGAATATAAACGCACATATCAACTAAAAGAAAACATAAAATCATATCAGAAAAATAAAAAGTACAAAACAATTTCCATACGAAACATAATGAAAAAGATAGTTGACGAAAAACGCTCACTAAACTATCTTACAAACAGTACAAAGATCAGAAAACTGAAATTATATAGTATCTGACTTTATCACAGAATTCATATATAGTATCCGACTTTATCACAGAATTCATATATAGTATCTGACTTTATCACAGAATTCATATATAGTATCTGACTTTATCACAGAATTCATATATAGTATCTGACTTTATCACAGAATTCATATATAGTATCTGACTTTATCACAGAATTCATATATAGTATCTGACTTTATCACAGAATTCATATATAGTATCTGACTTTATCACAGAATTCATATATAGTATCTGACTTTATCACAGAATTCATATATAGTATCTGACTTTATCACAGAATTCATATATAGTATCTGACTTTATCACAGAATTCATATATAGTATCTGACTTTATCACAGAATTCATATATAGTATCTGACTTTATCACAGAATTCATATATAGTATCTGACTTTATCACAGAATTCATATATAGTATCTGACTTTATCACAGAATTCATATATAGTATCTGACTTTATCACAGAATTCATATATAGTATCTGACTTTATCACAGAATTCATATATAGTATCTGACTTTATCACAGAATTCATATATAGTATCTGACTTTATCACAGAATTCATATATAGTATCTGACTTTATCACAGAATTCATATATAGTATCTGACTTTATCACAGAATTCATATATAGTATCTGACTTTATCACAGAATTCATATATAGTATCTGACTTTATCACAGAATTCATATATAGTATCTGACTTTATCACAGAATTCATATATAGTATCTGACTTTATCACAGAATTCATATATAGTATCTGACTTTATCACAGAATTCATATATAGTATCTGACTTTATCACAGAATTCATATATAGTATCTGACTTTATCACAGAATTCATATATAGTATCTGACTTTATCACAGAATTCATATATAGTATCTGACTTTATCACAGAATTCATATATATTATCTGACTTTATCACAGAATTCATATATAGTATCTGACTTTATCACAGAATTCAAAAATAAAACTGAAAATATGGAAAAAATTACGGAAAAAAATTTATATCTGGAAAATATAGATAGTTAAAACCAATTCTTTACGAAAGCACACCTCAACAAAAAAGCTTAAAAAGGGATACAATACTTCAATCGGTATTGGTAACATGTCTTGAATACTTAAACAATCTTAAATATTTGCTGGATATAACAAGATATGCTTCACAAAAACATTGCAAATTAATGGAATTTAACAAACCACATAGTGATTCGTCAAACTTTAGATCATTAATAGTATACGTATGCTAAGTCCAAAATATAATTTATAGTATACGTATGCTAAGTCCAAAATATAATTAATAGTATATGTATGCTAAGTACAAAAATGATGATTGATCGATTCGACGAAATCACTATCGAAATTTCACTCAAGATACAGCTAAGACGTAACAGAATAAGCTTTGATTCTAAATAATTAACAGCCAAAAATTTTTAATCCAAATTACAGTTCACTCATAAACAAATGTTGATTTGAATTCAATTGTAAAACATCGTTGCACTGAAGCAAACGTTTCTCTTACAATTTGATGCATTTTGTTGTAGTCTATCGCAATTCTTGCCTTACTTGGGGCCAGCGTTCTTGTTTTGAGGTTTGCAAGCAGCTAGTTGCCATTTACAGTCAACTCGTGAACAGTATTTGTCTCATTAAAAAGCCATACTTTATATATACACGCGAAATTCAGATTTTGCGCTGTTTAAAAATATTACAAGAGTAGATTCTCTTAACTCCTAATTTGTAAGCTAATCGTTAGGACTATGACAAAAGAATATTGATGTGACTGTCGAGTATATATCCGACGTAGTTAGGCACAGTTAATCAATCGAGAACCAAGTCGTTCTATCTAAAAATATATAAGATATTAACTGATATATACTCGAGAGTCAAAATAATGAAAAGAATATTCTCTTGTCATAACCCTAAAAAATCATGATTTTGACACATGCCGTTCAAATTGTTTACTTTATAAAAATTACAAAATATTTTTTATATCAGTGACACTATCTATATGTCAGGCTTCGAACTGAGGTATTTCATAAAGAATAGAGCAGACTATTCATTAGTTAGAGAGCCTCATTTATTGAAGCCGATATTATTAAAATGTAACATCTGAATGTAAAATTGTTTGGTCTAGAACCGGCGTTTGGTACTAGACTGAAATAAACTATTATAAACCATACATGCAATATTGGGGCAGGCTGACACTTTTCATTGTTACATCTATAGAAGATGGAAATTGTAAAGTACATCTAAAAAATGGTATAGGTGTACCGAACTAGAGTTTTCTACCGGTAATTCTTTTTTTGATATAAAAATAAATAAAATTGTAAACAATCTTAGTCCGGAGACTAATGTCTTTAGTCTGTTGTCGGTAAAACATATGTATATACGACACAAAGAAAAGAGATTGCAAAATATAATTGAAACTTTCTCATAACCAAGACGAAATATCTACAAAAGACTCAATATTTGAGAATCTGTGATTGGAATAAAAAAATAAAAAAAACAGATCAATAGTCATAAGATTTTTATTTGATCTCTTAAATCACGTGTTCGCGAAGAGATGAAGCAAATCAAAGCAATCGATCCGTGTCGCACACAATAATTGGGGGCTGACCATAAATCAGTTATCGAATAATGCTATACAATTTTGTAATAAAAATTAGCTATGCGAGTTTTATATATGATGCGATTATACCAAAAATATTAGAAACAATTCACTTAAAGTGACTGATATTTCTCTGAAGCTTACAAAAGTTACCCGTAAGAATCAATAACTAGAGGGGAGTGAAGCACCTATAACAATGAGCATTTAACACACTAATACGTTACAAAACTATTATCAGTGTCTACGACCACATAGTAAATATATGGCACATAAGATTTTTATAAAATTGGCGTTATTAAGTCAGTCTCCGTATCAAGTGGCTTTTCAGTTAGACTAGCGGGGGTACCCGGCGTTGCCCGGGTGTTTGGAGGTGTGTGTTGGTGGGGGGTAGATTAAAACAACCCTGTTAAAAAAAACGTTGGCCGGTTGCTTGGAGGTGTAAAAGAAAAAAAAATAGTTTCAGTATAAAGGTAGGCTTGAACCCCGAACGTTTGACGCGGAGGTGGAAAGGAAATGGAAAAAAAAAACCTGCGACCTAACAATCTCGACCACGGAAACAGATGAATTGATAAGTGTGTTAAGTTGACGTTTATAAACCTAAATTAGCAGGTGCGACAACGTCAAGTTGCGGAAGCCAGTTTCTGTTTTCCCCGCTACGCGGCGATCAAACAATAAAAAAACAACAAAAAAATAACGTAAGGCAAACGAATGATGGAAACAGAAAAGCGAACACTTGAAAACTGCTTAAATAAGCCTTTTCGATATTAAAATTTAAAAAATCGGTGGGTACCCGGATTTTTTTGGGTATCGCTAAGAATAACGAAGTAAAAAAAAAAAAAAAAAAAAAAAAAAAAGCAGAAAAACGAACGTTACGTGGAAAATGGCTTAAATAACACTGGTTCAATATTTAAAGTTAAAAAATCGAAAAAAAACATCTCAGACCACGATTCGAACCCAAAACGTTTAGATAATGAACCAAGGTTTTAACCAACTGAGCTAACGCGACGTACATGGAATTTGCTCGGTTTTACAACTATTTAAAGTAAATCAGGCCACGACGTCATCTGACACATGCGTAGAATCGGTCATTGTCACAAGAGGACCGTTTTTGTTGACCCCCCTGTCGAAAATTGTCGATTTAAGGGTGAAAAAATGAACGTTTTTGGCCAATTTTTCGATATTTTTTAGCAAAGGATGAGGCTTCGATGTGATATCGAGTTTGTGAATTTTCGTCGCGTTTGTCGAAAGTTTTTAGCAGACATCCAAATATACATACATTTTCGCTTATATATATATATATATATATATATATATATATATATATATATATATTAAAAAGGAATATAAACGAATGCACCAATCAGTCATTTTTAAAAATCCATTCGGACAATTGAAACAATGATATTTCACGCTTATTATATACAAAATTTTCAGAATAAAAGAAACTTAATTCTATATCAGGATTAATGACAAAACATAACATCTCTATTATTAGGAATCGGTGGACTAATGTCTCATCTTGAGTGTTATTTGCACAGCATTTCGGTCGATATAACCCTCGATCTTTTTCATGTGTATCTTGTCAAGGACGAAAATCTTTCGATCGAAATCTGGAATCTTTGTCGAACTCGGGAATCTGCGAGTAAGTTCGACCTACTCATTCATTTAATCCACGGGAGTAGCATGCTCTCGTTCCGTCATGACTGGGTAGAAGTCCTAAATAATTCGCAATTGTATATTTGAGTCACCTGATTAAGTCGTTAACCTCGTGACATTATTTCAAACGCATATACATATACTCAGATAGTAATTGTCTCTATTTTTAGAGGTGTTTTCATTGATTGACATTGTCAGACTGACTTCCTCATCTTGGTTGTTATAGTCACAACGGGGCCTTAGGTTTAGCTCCCTTAAAGCCAACCATGTGGCTAAGATACGTTGATGACACATTTATACTCTGGCCCCATCAGGAAGACATCCAGGCTCTCCTAGACCATGTGAACTCAATAAGACCATCGATACCGTTCACAATGGAGAAAGAAAAAGATAACCAACTGGATTTCCTTGATATACTCATATCACGCACAGGTTGAAGACCTCCGTATATCGCAAGCCTACCTTCACCGGGCAATACCTTAACTTCAACTCCCATCACCCATACAGTATCAAACATGGAATTGCACGCTGTTTACAACATCGAGCAGAGACAATAAATAGCGACACCATTACATACCACCAAGAAATGGTCAGGTTAAAGAATACCCTCTTTCGTAACAACTACCCCGATAGCGTACTATCCACCAGACGTGTTAATAGTATAAGAGAGGAGAATGAAACCCAAAAACCTCCAACGGTTTGCCTACCATACATACGAGGCATCTCCGAAAAGATTCAGAGAATATGTGCCCCCTACAACATCAGGACGGTATTCAAGAGCGAGTTAACACTCGGACGACACCTAGTACGAGTGAAGCCCCGCATGGTGAAAATGACCAAGAACTGCATATACTCCATCCCATGCAGTTGCAGGAAGGTTTACAAGAGTGAAATATGCCGCCCCCTTAAAGTAACGATGGAAGAACACCGAAAAGCGGTAACTAAAGGGGAGACGGAAAAATCGGGTATAGCCAACCATGTCTGGATGGAGAGGAGGGACCATCGCCCCCTATGGGATGAAGTAAAAATAAAGAGACCAACTGGAAAGTGAGAAAACTTAAAGAAACAGCTCACATGCACGGACATAACAACCTACTGAGCAAACCAAGCATAGAGCTGAATGCAATTTGGACACCTGATAGAGAGAGAGAAAACCTTGAATAACAACATAGGTTTAACATTAACAAACACCCACTAAGAATTGTCCCAGTAACATATGGCAGAGTGCTCCTAGACGTTGTATCAGTTTACAAAAGTTCTGAGTTCAATCCTGAACAAAGGCAGTGAAAAGTAACATTCAAAACAGAATCAGCAACTATGTCCCAGAGCCTAGCTGGAGTCCGAACACAGTACCCCCGTAATATTAATAAAGCGTTGGGTTCGAGACTCCTAACAAACGGTTCCCCAGTTCGATACAAAACACCTGATGAAGGCAAAACGGCCGAAACGAGTGACTATAACTACTGAGATGAGGAAATCAGTCCGACAATCTCAATCAATATACTCAGATACTTTTAAGAACATAAAGTAAACATTGACAAGCGCTTCTATATATGTCATATATAAATCAACAAGATTACTCCCGAATTCAATGTTACAAACCGGCTCTTATATGTATCATGGATAAACGTGTTTTTGCCTGAAGTTAACAACTTTTTGGTTTAACTGTGGATTATTTATTTTTTAAAGAATACTAAGTTTTTCATTTTTAACCATTCTGTCTCTTCTGATATCAAAGAAATACGCCGAAGAAAAAACAGCGACGCAATAGGTTGTATAAACCTATAAAATTTATCAAAAATGTTAAAATATTGACATGAAAAAGAACAAGTAGAAAAATATTCTGAAATATTTTTCATTCCGTACTGAATATTGTTTCATGTGAAAGTAAACACACTTCATTGAAAGGGTTTCAATGAAATAATTACGTCACGTGGACTCAGTTCGCTGGATGTTCATAAAAGTAGAATACATTATAAACTTGTATGTTAGCGATATAACAATACTCATGTTATTCTGAAACGATATATATATATATATATATATATATATATATATATATATATATATGTGTGTGTGAAGTCTACTTTAATTTTACCAAAAATACACAACGATTTATTGGAAAAGAAATTCGTACAAAAATATATACTAGTAACTACTAGAATTAAGGAGATATAACTATGTATAATCTGAAAATACATTAATTAAAATATATACATGAAGGTAATGCATTTTAATCAACAGTTATAAAATTATTTTGTAGGTTCTGGGTTTCCATTAGCCGTACATGAAAATCCAATATGTGACTTGTTTATCGGAGTGTTTTGGAGATAGAGCGTACTACATTTGCCAAAGTATTTGGATAAATATATTTCATTGTTATGATGCAATAATAGCGTGGGTTCTTTGGTCGCACAGGCCATTTTTAAAAAGACATTTGCCAGGAAATCGCCCTAAAGTTTTGGAGAGACTTTCATGAACATATATAATCTGAAACTATACAAAGCAGAAATAAAGGTCTGTCAGCATTGTACTTTTCTTACGTCTGACTTCTTTTCCAAGCAGGAGTCATACTTCTCCCTAGTTTCTCCTTCCTATTGAACTCTCGTGCACGACATATCGTTTCTGACACACGAAAAATAAATCACCTTTTTATGCTGACGCTGGAACACCGACAGCGCGCAAATTTTCATTAATCTTATTTTCGTCTTATTTTTAGTGACGAACGGGCTACAGGTTTGAATTCCAGTACGTCTTTGTAGTGCGCAAACACCAACCGTGTTTCTTCACACCATTATCAGACTCCTCTCTAATCTCATAATCACATCGGCAGAATCCCGACGGCAATCGTTGCTGTCGGGTACTTTTTCGCAGAAGTGGAGATTTTTCAGAACTATGGACTTCCTCAAGAGCACGCACTTCCACTTCTGCCTAGTGAAAATGTCAGGCTTTGTTTCGTCTCCTTATACTAAATTCTCTGGTTCGCTCTCCGAAGAGGTTATGCTGTCAGTATCTTCTGACAAAAAAGACAATGTAGCGGCGGCGCAAATCTCTTGCGCGTCGGAGTACCACATTTGCTAGGACGGACTGTGGACTTATCTCGGTTACTCGGCCCTGGCCAAATCTCGTCATACAGAGACTCTCCGGTGCGTTGACCCAAACGCAGTCTCTAACCTATTAGAGACTGTGCTAAGTAGGAATCCATGTCTTTGGGGGCCATATTGTTCCAGTAGACAGCCTCTTGTATAGAATAGCGTATCTTGGCCGCGATTCACAGTGCGGTGACACCGCTCAACTATACCATTCTCAGCCGGATCATATGCGAAACAAAATCTCGGGTTCACATTTTTGACTATTTTTCTGTGAATGACCTGAATTACTTTACTCATGAAAGCTGTGTCATACGTGAGTAGCTCCTATGGAGGGCTCCGTTCACAAAAGGCCACTTTCAGTTCACGAATCACGCTTGCTGAGTTCTGCCGTGTTAACTGCGTCCACGTTGAAAACCGCGACGGGCCATAATCTGTTACAGTTAGAAAATAGTACGCACCGTAGTTCGTAATGTCCATCCCCAAACGTTGCCAATTACAGCTCGCCTAGAATTTGTACGTCTCCCAATGGATCGGTACTGGATCTATAGATTGACATTCTCCGCACGTTCATGTAACAAACTTGACCGTTGCTGTCATATTCGCGTGCAAAATCTTCTGGCGAAATAAGTGGTAGGTCCTACTTCTGGATGCCAACTGTTTCTGTGAATAGCGATGATGTAGGCCGCGTCTAGCTCAGCTACATGCACTGCGTTGATCAGGGGCTCGGGTGTCTCGTCCTTCTTCATAGCATTTAACCACCGCTGTGACACGCGCGTCAATTGAGTAAATTGACAGAAGAAAAGAGCTCATATTAATTTACCAATTCCTTTTAGTGTACTTAATCGTCTCCCAATGAGCATTTCATTGGCAACCTTGCTGTGAACTCGGGCTTTCCCAATTAGTGTCCGACACCCAGTTTAATACTCAAGCAGAATCTGTTATCACGAGCAATGCCTTGGTCTGCCACTAAATAGCCAACTTAATTCACTTCAACACAGCATCCGGTTTAACTAAATCGATATGCTGCGCGTCTTTCTCGAGTTTCAACAGCACGCGTCCTCCAATAGTATTCTGTGTCTTTCCAATGAAAGTCCGGTTGCTAGCGCGCTGGTATCGACCCATGAGTTTAGTTCCTGACCATCTGCGCACCATTTTTCTTCTCTAGATTACGTTTTAGTGAATCCAGTCTCACACATCATATGCCTGAGTAGGGAGTCTGTCACTTTGTCGTCCTTGCCGTTTGTGATCGAATTAGCTCTTAATCAACCCGCATGCTATATGGCGCCACGCGCAAACTGGAAGGTGTCCAGTCAACCTTCAGCACCAGGAAAAAACGGTTCGTCGTGTGTATGAATATAAATAGAATGCATTTTCGTTCTGATTATCGATTAAATATCTCCGGAATAGTAGTCCTTTCTCTCTGGATTCTTTTATAACCATATCCTTAAGTTTGTGCTAAATTGTATTCATATACCGCAAATATAGTATTATAAGTAATTAAAAGTGAGTGACTAAGGCTTTTGATACGTTGAACAGAAGTGCCCTATGGGGGGGGGTTGAGATTCCCACCTCAATTTATACAATTACTCAGGGAGCTCCACACTAATATGAAGGCTCGACTGAACTTCAACGGATGCCTGTCGGAACCCATATCGGTTGACAATGGTGTGAAGCAGGGTGATATCCTAGCACCTACACTTTTTTCAATTTATTTTGCAACTATGTTATCGTATGCCTTTAGGGAATGTTCTCTAGGTGTTTGTTTTCGTTTCAGAACCACAGGTAGGGTCTTTGATCTTCGTCGTT
This sequence comes from Euprymna scolopes, assembly GCF_053919585.1. Taxonomy (NCBI): domain Eukaryota; kingdom Metazoa; phylum Mollusca; class Cephalopoda; order Sepiida; family Sepiolidae; genus Euprymna; species Euprymna scolopes. The sequence goes on from NC_136516.1 coordinate 65,409,494, forward strand.
TTCATGATTCTACAAGGACGTTTCAGCACCTGGTTAGTGAATTGCTTTATGTGCATCACGCTGATATCGTGGCCCATGGTGAGACGGATATGCAGGGTATCATGGATCTGTTTTCGGGGACCTGTGCGTCTTTTGGGCGTACTATTAGTCTTAAGAAGACTAAGGTAATGTTCACACCTCCACCCGGTAGTTTGTATGTGGAACCAAATATTTTTGTCAACAACCAGACTTGCCGTGGTTGACACATTTGTGTATTTGGGTAGTACTCTCGCCAGAGATGGAACCCTGGATGCTGAGGTCAACTATAGGATACAGTGTGCCACTAAGGCTTTTGGTGGCTTAGAGAAGCGAGTATGGTCTAACAGGGGTATAACTATTCATACAAAGATCAGTGTCTTTAAATCTTGTATTTTACCATCACTGCTTTACGCTTCTGAGGTCTGGACAACTTATGGTAGACACATAAAAGTCATGGAGAGAGTGCACCAGAAATTCCTGAGACACATTCTGGGTATCAGGTGGAGCACTTTTATATCTGATGTGGATGTTCTCATGCGGGCTGATGTACCTTGTATCGAGAAGTTGATTATACGCAACCAGATGAGGTGGGCTGGACATCTGACAAGGATGGACGACGATAGATTGCCAAAGCGCCTGTTCTATGGTGAAATTACACAAGGAAAGCGTCCACAACATAAACCGAGGAAACGCTTTAAGGATAACATCAAAGATAATCTTAAAGCTCTTGGTATTGACGTTTTCAGTTGGGAAAGTGCTTCCAATGATCGTAAAAAGTGACGCTCCTTAGTCTATCATGGCTGTGATAGTTTTGAGAAGAAAACATATGAGCATGCAAAAATGAAGCGTAATATCTGGAAGAAAAATCTGTCAGATATATCAGGTCTGTCGGAGGATTTCATGCAGAACAACACCTGTGATTTATGCGGTAAAATGACTTTATCCGAAGCTGGCCTGGCTAGCCACAAGCGTTCACATGGAGATCAATCTTTCTTTGATGGGGTAAACGTTGCAGAGCAGAGATGTTCTGTTTGTTCTGTGGTCTGAAAATTGAGTGGAGGCCTAAAGCGTCATATGAGCGTCCACAGTAGAGCAGCACCGGTTGGCATCCCTCAATCTCAGTTTAAGTCTGACCTTTGCAACAGACTGTGTCAAAGCAGGGCTGGTCTGAAGAGCCACCTTCGTTCGCACAGAAAATAGGAATTGATGCATTCTTGATCACATCTCCACATGTATATATGTGTGTGTGTATGTGTATATATGTGTACATAATTATATATATATATATATATATATATATATATATATTAAAAAATACATGAAAATAATTAAGTAATCAACAATAAAGCAAGGGAAAGATGATCTTTTTCTGTCAAGAAGTGACAATCACCATATATACGTGTATGTATGCATGTACATAATATGTATATATACATATATGTATTATATACATATTTGTATTTTATACATGTATGTATCATATACATGTATGTATATATGTGTGTGTATATATGTATATATGTATGTATAACTACTTGATTCACTCGCATAAAATTAATTTACGAAAGTATAGATTTATGCGTAAACTTGAAGTATTTACTTCAAAAGTGCTCAATACGTAGTAGAGCTAGTTAGTAAGTTGTAAAATGTATATGGCGATTAAGCTACACTGAATATTCCGCGTTTCATCCACTCTAGGATTCTTCAGGATTATGCGCGAATTCGCACATAAGCCTGAAGAATCCTAGAGTGGATGAAACGCGGAATATTCAGTGTAGCCTAATCGCCATATACATTTTATAACTTACTATGTATATATGTGTGTGTATATGTATGTATATATGTTTTTTTATTTAATTGTTATATATATTTTATATACTGCGTTACATTCAATTTTGCGTGCCATCTTTTAATTGCTTTGACGAAAATAGGAATGATTAGTACGTGCTGTATGCAAATAATTTATGCTTATGCTTTTGTGGATTTTGCGTAAAAAATAATTCAATAGATTTTAAATATTTCGAAATACTTATCAATTTAATTAGCAAACTGTTCCTTACTTGTTCAGCTGAATAAAAAAATCTTGTTTTCTAACGCCAAATAACTTCATATGACCGTTCGTGAAAAACTTGCAAGCCAATTTTGCGAAAATCGCAAGACAAATGAATTAACGGAGTATGAGAAAAACATGAAGCCAAAAGCAACGGAGTTTTATGGCGTTTGATTGTATCTAGAAAATAGAATTAGCAGTTCTGTTTGCTGAAGTTTTGTTTTTGTATGTGACGAATAGAGACGGAAAGATTGTAGTGTGGACACCCAAAAAATTTTCCGTATAATTAATTTAAATGAATCATTGGCAAAGTTTTCTCTTATGTCACAACCAAAGATACAAACATCCCATCGTTAAGCATGACTTCATGTAATGGAGATTCACGTCTATCTAATTATATCTCTATTTCATGCCTTTTTGTGATGAGTCAGAAACATGTAGTTTGATAAGAATCGTCACTGCTGATTCTAAAGAGAATCGTATGTTCTTTTTCTGAGAAAACAAAGTATTAAATCACCAAAACATATATTGGGGAAAATTTTGTAGGAAAGATTTTTTAGAATCACAATAGAAAAGATTGCGTGTTGGCATTTAACGAAAATCATCGAATATTAATAAACGAGTAACAAACGCGATTAAAAAAAAACTCATATTGAATAAAAACCTACAAATTAGTATTAATCTGGATATTTGAGAATGGACGTTCAGTTGCTAATAAAAATACTTCATCTATTCAGAGAAACTCTACAAACCAAACACATTTATTTTAAAGTTGAAAAAGAAAATACATGTATAAATTCACAATATTCTGAAAGTTTGTGTATTTGATCTATTGTCTAAACTGTATGGATTAAGCGTAACGAAACAAATGAAAATGCTTGTTAAGAATTGCAAATCATGCTAAACTTGCAAATCAACAATCGGCTAAAAATATAAATTAAATTTGAAGAAAGATAATAGATGATAATCGCATTCTGCAGAATTCTGAAAAAACGTCGGCTGTTAATCGATTGGGGATCATCCCCATACAAGGCATAAAGCCACTTGATGTAAAGAGTTAAAACAGACCTAGCACAAAAAATAAGTGTTATATGGATAGATTTCGAGTAATAAAAAAACAACGATACTTGTGCAGTATGTTACCTCGCTGAAATAACATTATTTAGAAAATCCTTCTTAACATGGGAAGGGTGTTTAGTAATGAATTTGTACTTTCACTTAACGACTGAATCGTACAAATTGAATTTGATTAGAAAATCTTATTTAAAAAGCAGCGCAGTAACAAAGGTGCATAAGAACATCAACAACAAAAAAAACGGCAATTCCTTCCCCTTTGTCGAACATCATTCGTGGAATGTGATGACTAATGCGAGAGTTACAAAGCTGCCGATTTACTTTCTACTCTTCGACTAACACCAACAGCATATTCTTTTTGTTGTTTTGACTCTCAAGGATGTATCCGTTGATATCTTATATGCTTTTATATAGAGTAATGTCGTTCTCAGTTGATTACTTGTTCGGATATATATAATCGTGAGAATGAAAAGAATACGCTGTTGTCATAGCCCTCGTGATGACTAATGCAAGAATTACGAGGCTGCCGACTGACTTTCTACTCTCCATATGCAAACTGAACGCGGCGTTACGTAGAACATGAGATCGGTATTAGTATTTCAACGACAATTATTTTTTATATTGGAACTATGGACTGATATTTTTGAGTGTCACATTTTCGTGGGCTACAGACAGAGAAACATCACGCATTAGAATGACGTGGAGAGGATATTTGACTTGATATTATTGATACAAAAATGTACTGTATTTTGCGATAATATTGAATTTGAATGCATTTAAGAGGATGTAATTCTATGGAATTCAGCAGGTGCAGAAGTGAAGAAGCTAAAAAGGGAATTTTTTAAATTTTATTTGAAACATAATTTCCGGTGTGAACTGACAGGATCTTTTCTTTTTAGAAAAAACTCCTTTATTATCGATTAGCTGAATGAACACAATGAAATCGCAAATCACAACAAATTGCTGTTCTGCTATCGTATTGTTTCTTTAAATATTTCTATTTATTGCATTTTAAAGCGTTAGTTTTTAACCAACAGAATTGTGATTTAAAGGGTATTTTAAACGATACAATTTTGGTTTAAAACGTAGAATTATTTTAAATTATCGAACCGTTTTTATTGGCTGATATTTCTGCATGTATGTAACTTCTTAAGGGTTGCATTTATCAAGGTTGATATAGCCATCGTAATCTGAGGTATGAATTCTCTTGGTATATTTTAGTAAATACTCAGTAAGCATGACATTCTTTCATGTATTAGTTTTTACACATGTCATTATAAAAAATACTCTAAATAATAACCGATGGTTTACCTGGAGTCTGTGTGATAACAATCCCTCCCCAGATTTCCAGTCCAGTACTCTCCACCTCTCTTTAGGACCTTAGTAAATGCATTTTTATCATCGCAGCAGACGTTTTCCATTGGCTAGAAGTTATCCGTGATATTCACTGGAAATTAGGTGGCTATAAACCCCCAAGGTCCATTCCTTTCTAACCCATCCAGTAGAGGTTCGGTTAGGGCGGTTTCTCATCAGTCTTTCCATCCTCCTTGACTCCGCTCGATTATTATTATTTGAATATATTTTCTAAATCAATGCATGTATGATCGCAGCTTAATATATATATATATATATATATATATTATGTGTGTATATATGTTTATAATTTAGAAGATGAAAAGGGGAAACTATCACCAGCCTAAGTCGCAAAATGAAATACCCTAAGTATATGTGAATGCGTTATTGGTTTACTGGCTTAAAATTCAAATACTATTTGATCCAGTGTTTTACTAATATTATTGCAAAAATTTCGAGTAATTTTGTCTCGACTACAAGCAACATAACGATGTTTCATGAATTAACGATATAATATGAATCTTGACATCATCTGTTCTTAAATAAAATGCAATGTGTATTCATTTGCAAATATATATCCGTCCCGTCAAACGAGGGAGGAGTGAGCACAAATACATTTCCACAATCAAACTCGTTCTTCCTTTAAACCTTTCTGTAGTACTACATCGATTTATCCGGTTTATTTTATCTTTAGAATGTTCCATTTTTGGATGTTTTCTTTTCATTTTTTTTCTGTAACTAAACATTCGTTCCTTTTCAGTTTCCGTGTTAATCTTTCACTTCCACGAACGCCTTTGAAATTTCATAAGATCTGACGTCATGTTTTTGTCTAGTCGCCTAATTCTTAACACTAATCCCAGGAAGAATATTTCAGGCGGAGAAAAGGTAATAGAAAAAGCAAGAGCAGCACCCTTTCTTGGTCATCAGAAATAGCGCGCATTCTTTTTCTTCATGTCGCGATGGTTCGTTCTTATCGCATGAAAATAACGATCAAGCATTAGAAAGATCTACATTTGAAAGTAAGCAGTAAGTTATACAAGTCCAGCATTTGACAAATTCAGAAATAATATACAGGGAATAAGAGTCAATTCTAGATGTATTTTTATTTATATTATCAGAAATGAAAATAATTCAATAAAACCTCTTATGCTGACATATTCATATGATTTTTATACAAAATTAGTGCAAACGATGACGGAGAAGATTTTTAGGCTCTTTTGAACGAAGTGTTTACTCTAGTTATAAGATTCTTCAGCTTTAAATAGCTCACATATGAATTGTAGTATTACAAGCAAACCAAATCACGGGTCACGAAACCACACAGACACTCAACATGCTACGATGCTGGCAAAATCTTAGCTGATAAAAAGACCAGTTGGTTTCAAAATCTGAAACCAAAAAGTCGATCGAATATGTAAAATACACAGATGAACTCTTACGTCATTTCATGACCCATCAAAATAAACCCACATGTGTTTTTAAGAATGCAAGCATAATAGTTATGCATCACTCGACTTGACAACGAGCGAGCCTGCGAAAGAGGACATACACCATCTTATCGATCATAGCTTAAACTCCTTCTCATGTTGGTACCTCAGCTATTGTTTAAATCTCGAGAAGATAGATTCCGAGTTGCACTTGCTTACACCACTGCATTTATATTTGCCCTCTATCGCCCCCAGAACAGCGGAGTTGCTCTCTTTAAGAGCATATCTGAGAAAAGTGACCACATCATGTCTGCTCATCCTTCGGCTAACATCCACATTTGTGGTGACTTCAATATCCACAATGTGGAATAGCTGACCCACTCGAACAAGACAGATGAAGGGAGGTTTTGTCATGATTTCGCCATTGCCTATGACCTCACTTAAATTGTTCACGAACCCACCCGTGTGCCCGATACTTCCGGTCAGTATGCTAGCCTTCAAGATCTTTTTCTCACAACTTCCCCTGAGTTATGTTCATGTTCCGTTCTGTCTCCTCTGGGATCTTCCGACCACTCGGTTGTATCACTTAAGATAAAAACGAAATGCAATAAGTCTTCAGACGTACCTCTCCACCGTACTGTATATCGGTACTCTACGGCTGACTGGGATAGCTTCCGTACATTTACATCTGATCTACACCTGCATTCCATGTTTAAAAGGATGTGTCCTCCATTGTATCAGACATGACCGAATAGTTTATTATAGGCATAGACCGATTCATACAATCCAAAAATTCCAACAAACACCTAACAGCCAGCCGTGGTTCATCCCAGAATATTTGCTGCCATCGCGCACAGAAATCACTTTATCCATAGCTAATAACGTAATAGATACACTGAGACTAAAGCTGCTTTCAGGACAACAACCACTGTAAAAGAGTAATAAAAATATGCAAGGTCGCTATATGCTCAGTCCGTTTAATCCAAAGTAGCTTAGCAGCAGCTTGGTTCCAACTAGTTCTGGCAAATAGCTAACAGGATCCTGAACAGAAGCGTCAACTTCCCGTATTTCTTCCTATAACAGACAACACGCTATGCAACATACAAATATCTGTGCGTGATGTCGCCAAGCAAATCAAGAACCTTTATTCCAGTAAAGCAATTGGCCCTGACTGCATTCCAAGTCTAGTGCTGAAAGTTTCAACAGATCTTGCCCTCATACTTACAAAACTGTTTAAGCGTTGCCTTAAGAAGTGCTTCCCAACACCGTGGAAAACCTCATCAATATGTCCTGTATTTACAAATTCAGGTAATAAGTCGTCGCCCTGTCAGTACAGTTCAATAAGTCTCCTGTGTGTCATGAGTAAGTTGCTGGAATCCATAATAGAGAAGTAGTCAACCACCTCAGCAGAAATAACATTCTTAGTGACATGCAATATGGTTTCTGTTCTGCCAGACATACAGCAGATGTGCGAACGGTGATATTAGTGAATCTCTGGACAAAGGCTTCCTCTCTAGGGCAATTGCTCTTGACATATCAAAAGCCTTCGATAATGTATGGCATAAGGGCCTACTTAACAAGATTTCCAGCTACGGTATAACTGGAAATGTTTTCTCAATCATTAAATCATTACTCTCTGCTAGGCTCATAAGAGTTGTTGTTGATGGACAGAAATCGGAGGCCCTCAGTATCAATGCTGGAGTGCCTCAGGGGTCCATCCTAGACCCAACCCTCCTCTTGTTTCATTTATTTTTTTGTTGTTCTAATATTTTAATCTAGTTTTTCTAATCCCCCCTAAATTATAGATTAAGTAAAATAATTAATAAGAACACGGTTAAAATGTCATTCTTAACCGCTGCCAATTTAATTAACGCTATAATAAGTTCAAATACATCAATGATCTCCCAAAACAAAATATATAAATCATTCGTTTACATCTATGCTGATGACATGACCATCTACGACAACACATCAAAGTTCTTTCTGATTCTCTCTCCTTTGACCTCGAGCGCGTGGTACAGTGGGAGAAGAGGTGGCTGGTTACTTTTAATGCATTTAAAACCAAGCTCCTATGTTTACATCATCAACGCTCTGATCCCCATCTGGCATCAATTGAAATGTATGGCTGTTGTCTAGGGGAAGCCCCATGTTTTGATAAGCTTCTGCGCTTGACCTTTACTCCTTACTTGAAATGGAACACGTATATCAAGTCTGTTGCCAAGGTCGCTGGAAAAATGGTAGGATCCTTCTACCGCCCCAGAAGATATCTCACTGCTGATGCAATTTTCTATCTATATAAAAGCCAAGTATGTCCAAGGATGGAGTACTGTTGCCACATCTGGGCAGGAGCTGCTACAAATAGCCTATCCTGCCTTGACAGAATACAAAATAGGCCTCGTGGCTTAGTGAGGGATGCTCTTTTCTCTTCCCTGCAACCTCTCTCCCACAGAAGAGACGTTGCGAGCATATGTTTTATCGTTACTTCCATGGAAAGTGCTCATCTGAACTCCAATCCCTGCCCCCCCCTTGCCAATCTTTCACGAAAAACACCCGTCTAGCTGAAATCACTGTAAAAAATTTTCCCCACTCTCTATCTGTGCCAAAACCAAAACGTAGATTCCATGAACACAGCTTCTTTCTTAGAAGTGCACGCCTGTGGAACTCTCTTCCGTTTGCCTGTTTCCCATCTGACCACAACCTGGATGTCTTAGGATCCAACATAAACAAATATCTAATGAACCGCCCCCTTAAGTAAGCCACTTTATCAAATCTCAACACTAACGTACTGTACACGCACTGACCCTTATCCTCGAGTGACTTCCATGCCTTAATAAGTGGTGACGACCTTGTAAAAACAAACAAACAAACAAAAACATATTTGCCATTGTTTAGAAAACGAAAAGGTAAACCTTGTATTTACTTCTCAGTAAAATACATTAAAATGCATATTAGTGTATATTCGTTTCATCACCATCCATCTTATTGGTTTAATAGTATTGCCACATGTTTATAGTATTGCCACATGTTGTTCATTAGTATTGCCGCATGATGTGGATGGGTGGAATCAAGAATGTCGAATAAATTTAGAATTACTAATGAATTACCTTACTTCTCCTAACGATCACCGATTTGTTGTTTGTGCTTTAAGTTTCGAGGATAATCCGGTATATTACATTATAGTCTCGTTGACACACCGATTGAGCGAGGTTGAACCTTCTCAGCACCATATGGGTGAACATTTGGCGCTTCGTATGAGAGGACAGCGACACCCCCGTGCAAATATAGTCAAGACCCAACATTTCTCCTGACCGAGATATCATGCTACTGGATGCCGCTTGTAAATTTAATATTCCATAGAAACCTTCTCCTTCGAAAGACACAAAATTAACCGTGGACGCCGTACAAGATACATCTCCATTATTTTTTAGCAAAGGCCATGTTTTAATAAAAAGGTCCCATATGTCTACTCGCAGGGTTACTTGCTACTTTTTAGTGACTTAATTCCGCTATTGGCTGAAGTAAGTCTTTTATTCTTTCTAACCTCACTTTTCATAAGCGATCCTCAACTTCATCTTGACTTTCTAATTCTCAAGTATTGTAAAATGATAATCGTTTCTTTGATCTTATTTCAGAATGAACAGCTTTTGATGGTGAGACTTGGAAATTAAGTTTTGATTAAAAGCAGAATTGTAGTTTTCAACTTTCGATATGAATATCAGAAACATGCGAATATAACGTGCTCGATTTCTTGTGATATCTCCGTTAAGTGTGAAACGATGTTGCACCATCTGTAAATCCCTCCATGTCTATTTCAGGTAACAAAAGCGATAAAATCAAGTAAAAAAAATAACTTAATTTTAACATAAAGGGTTCGCGGAAGACTTTTTGGTGGCTTACGTAAAAGGTAAATGTCATTAACTCTGATTTAACTGAAAAAAAAACTCGTTTATTGTTCACAACTCGTTTGTGGATATAAAGCATAAGTCAAAATATACTTCTCATTGGCTTAACGTAATACTTCATTTATTGTTATTAAATGATGATTAGGCACCGCCAAAACTGGGGGGGGGCATGTAAGTACTTTTTGACGGACTCTTTTTAAAATTATACCGAAAATTAGGTAATTATCCGATCAATACGAAATTTTCAGCGATTATTAAGAGAAGAATGAACTTTATAACAGTGTACTTATTTTTCATAAACAATATTTATATATATATATTTTTTTTTGCTTACACCCCCCCTTGTTTGGGGGGATCCAAATATGCTTAAAATAATCATCTGAAACCGAAAAAAACATTGTGTTGTTGTAAGGGACAGGATTATATATTTGTTTGCATACCTTATTTTTACGTCTGAATATCAAACTTTGAATTTAATTATTCCGCTTTTGAGTTTTGAAGTGTGAAATTCGGTGAATATGTTAAGTAAAATAATTAAAGTTAAGCAAAAAATATATATTTATACGAAAAAAGCCATTTTAAAATCGTTTTTAGCGAGCCGAATAATGCATGACCATGTTTTGAAGAATCAATACAAAAGATCGATAAATATTGTGCCCTTTGTGTTAAAAATATCATTTTTTCGATCCCGTTTGATAACGTTTGCCGCCTTTCGACTACGGTGGACCAAACGCGCTGAAATAATTTGTTCAATGAAGGAGAAATCTTTCTAGACTGGGTCAATTTACATTTTTATTCTGCTTTAAATTACCGCCCCCATTTTGGGACGCCTGACCCCCCCCCACACATACACATTAAAAACCAAACTCCTCAAAATGGTCACCCATCTGGTACTGGCCAGTCTCAGCGTTAATAATACACTGAAATTTTCGTTACTGAAAAATAATTTTTTTTTTTGTTGCCTGTTTGATCTTCCGTGGTTTGCTTTTTATCAAGCAAAAATGTAAACATTGTATCGAATCGACGCAAAGTAACTGGTTGCCTATATAAATAAGTGGAAATCCAGTTAATTATATTTTTGCATATTCTCATAGAAAATCACCCTAAATCTTAGACAAAAATAAACAAATTCTTTCAAAAACCTTTTTTTTTATTTTTATTTTTTTGTTTTACTATTTATATACGTTTTTGTTCAAAGAAATTTTTGTGGGGGGGAATTTAACATTTAAAATTTAATTAAAAATAGAAAAAGATTTACATTATTCTCCTTTCTACATAAAATTCAGGGTTTTATCTTCGTGGAGAAAAAAGTTACTCAGAAATAATGGATTTTTATAAATGAAATTTCGTTTTAAAAAACAACTTGATTTTTCGGCCATTTTTTTTTTTTGGTGGTGCCTACTGATAATAAGCAGATTCTGCAAATATATCAATTACATTAAATGAAACAATAGTTTATTTATCTATGAATAAAATTGTGACCGCAAGTCACATGTTCTGTTTTTGTTTATTGCGACTGACTAGCATATTATTTTATTTTAATCATTTACATTTGATCGATTATTGATTGCAATTTACAGTAGCGTAAATGATTTTGGTTTCATCATATATTTTCAGTGTGTGATAAAAAGCATGGAGAGAATGGCTTATTAATAGTCACTTGTTTGTATTTCAGAAAATAAATGTAGGTTCAGTTTTCTCCTATATTCGTCGTGTAATCATTGTCCTTCTCTCACCTGCCCTCCTAGTTGCTAATTATTTATAAATTTCAGCGTTAAAAGATAAGTAGAAACTGTTTATGCGATCAGAAATGAGTGTAAAATATTTCCAGGAAACGCCGTGTAGTTACGTCTTATTCATTTACGCACGCACGCACACGTATATACATACTCAAAGCTATTGAGTACTGTAATGAAGTACAAGAATAATAAAAGACTACGATTGGTAAGCGGGCAAACTTAATATCACGTGTATTCATACAAAAACATACAGTAACATCAATTACATTCATCGCTAGAGTGAGATGAGAAAAATCCGGTTTAACTTAACTGCCAGATATATTTTTATGAAATAATTATGTAGAATAATTATCTCACACTGATTGTATAAGCCTTTTTGTGTATAAGTGAAATGATGTGTGAAATTTTCTTTGGCCTGATCCAGTGCCAGAGGACTGAGACTGAATAAGTTTCTTGTATTGATCGGTTATTTATTGGTTCTCACAAAACCGTTAATCCGATATTGATTTTGATTCACACATGGCATCAGAAAAGGCGCTGCTTTAGGTCAAACGATTGCAAACAACTATAAAATCATACTGAAATGTCGACGGTAAAAAAAAATACATGAGATAATCACAAGAGAAATGTAATCGATCTTTCCAGAACTTATTTTCTCCAATTCTGGGAGAGAAAAGCGGATTTCGTCTTACATTCAATTGAACAAACACGAATTAAAGAAATGATTTAGATGTCGCGCGCCGATTGTGTTTCTGTCTTAGATTAAAAGTGAAATAAAAAAGCAAATGAAACAAAAGGTTTAAATAATTATCCGTAAATCTTAGTGATTTTTGGAAGCAGCGGAATTATAGAATTATGTAAATCTCTCGTACTACGAAGAGAAACAAACATTGAACACATCTGCAAATCATTTAAACGAAATGATGCGATTTATTGGAAATATTCAATTTGAATATTGTGAATTATTTTTTGTGAAGATCTTAAAACTTTATTCATCGAAACTTTTCTTGACAATAAATCCATTGATTCATACAGAATAAGTTGGAACCAAATAAATAATTTAGGTAAAATGCGTATAATATACAGGTTTCGAACTGCGGTCTTAATTCTTATTCTATATAGACCTCGACTTTCTTAACGTATACATTTTACAGTAAAAGAGAGTTGTATGATAATGTTAGATCAGATACTACCGCTTTAAACATCATTTAAAGAATGTTAACCACTCAGAAACCGACACTTACATATTGCTAACCTCATAACATAAGATATTCATAGGTAAAAACTTTCATAATGACAGTCGGATTTTTTTACGATACCAAGACCCACTAGCGAGCACTAAAAAGAAAAGAAAACCTGTAGCCGCTCATAAACACAGGTACCTACTGATAGCCTTATTCCATGGAACTAACGTACACAAGTAAAATATTTGATATATGCCCACCCTCTGTCTATGCTTGCACGACAGGAAATCTCAAAATAATAACACATCTAACATTTAAAATGCAAACATGTTCGAACTACCGACACAGCAGTAACTCCCCACCCTCTCAAATAAAATCCTGTCATAAAATAAAAAATATGGGTACTTTTGCTCTTCTGACGCCGTGCTAAAATAATATCGTTAACATTTTGAAAGCCATTCTAATTCTGTGGGGAGGTGGATGCTTGGTGATTTATGTGCTCCCATCAAACAATTAAAAAAAAAGACTCCGTGAAGCTTGAATTTCACATGATTAAACTATTTAGAAATAGCGCGGTGGCAAACGTGCACACGCACCATGGTTTAGAAATGTAAACCTGTTCGAACTACCTACACGGCAGTATCGCTCCCACCCTCTCGAATAAAAACCTGCCATTATAAATAAACATGGGTATTTGTGCTCTTTTGACACCGTGCTGAAAAAAAAAACGTTATTATTTTCGAAGACATTCATAAAATGCGGAGGGGGTTTCGTAACTATTCTGTGCTTCTTAACAACCTAATAAAAACAGATCGTGAGGCTTTGATTTAACTTGATTAAACAATCTAAAATAAGGCAGTGGCACAATCAACCAAATCATTCTCACCTTTGCTTATTTTTGTTTTTTGCTTTTGCAATTTACTAGTAACATTGACGATTACATTTCTTAAAACGTGCACACATTAACATTTTTTTTTGGGGGGGGCGTATAAAACATTACGTTCATGTCTACATTTGACGTTGCCTTTTGCCATTTACTAGTACGATTGACGGTTACCTCTTTATACGTGCACACGTTGACATTTGGGGGGGGGTAAATTTTTACATTACGTCCACTTTTTGTGTTACAATGACAACTTTGTAGGTTTTTGTCTATCCTGATTACGAAAATCGAATTCAAATTTTGCGTAGACAAGCACTCTAGAATCATAAAGGCGTGTATTCTGTAAATCAATGTCTGCCAGATTTGTACTCGCGTGCGTGATACAAAAATTCACTTTTCTCCTATCGACACCGTAACCAACCATATCATTTGTGGTGGGTATGCTGCCTACGATTTTCACGGTTAAATTTGGGGGATTTTTATCTCTATTTACCCAACTAAAAAGGAGGGTGCTCTGCTCCAATATGCGTTCTTTACATGGGGATGTTCAGGGTGTCTATTCAGAGGGAGGTTGGTTGTTTATTCCCAAATCCGTTCTTAACATGGAGAGTTACTATCAATCTAAACAGTCCATATACATTGAGAATCACTAAATTCTAAAAAATCTGTTTGTTTTCTATTCTTATTCTAATGGAGCATTATTCCTAATGTTATTATTCCATACAGATTTACGCATTCCTTATTTGTTTTTGTCAGATTACACGGCACCTTCAGATTATCAACGATTGTAGTTTACTTTTTTGCGAGGGGGGAAGGCTTCCACTGGACAACACCGATTAACGGGTTCTGCTTGTTCAATATAAAATATAAAGATTATATGTTTAAATATTTAAACGACTATTACTATTAATACAGAAATTATATTAAGAGTTTTGGTTTTCTGTTCTATGTCCATGTTTTTCATCAAAATGTGTAGAGTATTTCATCAGTTACATGGTTAGAATCTTATTCTCTGATATAGTCTTTATTTTCATATTAGTGCAGAATACATGAATACGAAAATGAAGTTCACATAACAACAGAAATAATCTAAAAGACAATCATACCATAATGTGAACATTTGGTTAAAACACTAAAAAATACGATGTTAAATCAGGGTGGTGGTGAATTTTGGAAGGTACATTATTTCACTCACTAGTTGTCACACATGCCATCATTAGTTATCGCTCACTGGTAGTAATCTGTGGCGTTCCCTGGAGACCAAGTTTCCCAGACTGTCAGTGCTCTTCACCTCTTTACCAATCGTGCAGATGATTGTGCGTTATCGACACAGCCACCTGTCATTGATTTCTAGTTGGCATCGGTGTTTCCTGGGGTTGGGTGACAAAATGCCTCCCTAAGGTACCAGATTACTCTGCATACTTCCAGTAGATATCTGGTTAGTACTCTCCCACCTCGGCCTGTCCATCCTTCCTGACCCTTCAAAACCAGTTTGTGTGGCGCCATTCGATGTTATCTACACCATTTTAAAATTATTATTGATATTATAATAATAATGGTACGCAGCATGCTATATTTTAAATAGTATTTCAAAGTTAAATACAATTTTTATAGTATCTTTTTTTTTTCAATAAATTGTCAGGTTAAAGTGCAAAATAGTTAGAAAGCCTCCTCATGTTTAGATTTTCTGTCTAAAAAATAACGTTATTTCAGCGCGGTGCGTACACTGCACAAGTACCAAAAACCTCAACTTTTATTTATTAGGTAAAACACAAGAAAATGTCAACTAAAACTTAATGTACCCTTTATTTTAGTTCATATCAAAACTTTAAAACTTATTAGTTAATGAATTTTTCAGATGAATTTGTGTCTCACCAGAGAGGAGAAAGCTTCCATATTTCATTTCAGTCATGTAAACTATTCAGTTAAAGTGTTATAAACAAAAACAAAAATTTTAATAGTTTTAAATATATTTCAAAGTAATAAATTACTTCCGACGCTAAAATATTAAATTCATCGATCGTTTTAGTTAGAACAACAACAAAACTGTCATTAAAATGCTACTAACTGCCGTGAAAAATGCTTCTAACTTTAAAATATTTGGAAATACTCAATGAAAAGTTATTTATTATTAAAAGTATGAACTGAAAAATATTCTTATATAAAAATCGTTTGTTTTGCAGTTTTAAAAAAAAAATATTCGTCTTTCTTCCATAGACATAAAAGTAAAAGTTCAAAAACAAGTTCGCTTTCTGCTATTTTTTTTTTTTTAGATTAAAATTACCCCTCCCAATGTGCAATTATAATTGCAATTATATAATTATCCAAATGGAAAATTGTTCGTTCTCTTTAGAAGATAATACATGCACGTTTAGACTACCTTCATAAAACTACCACGACCATTCTTTAAGGAAAAGGAAATATTTTTATGCCTACTAGTGTGGCCTTGTGGTTAAACAAACAAATCTGCAGCTTCTTTCAGTAATCACCCTTTATATGCATGTCGCTCTTGCAATGATGTTACGATGTCACGTTCACTGGCCTCCTTAATATACCAATATCCGCTGTCTAGCGTAAAAATATGAAAAAACCTCGAAGTCCACTAATTCATTTATTCAAGTTTTTTTTTTGTCAGGTTTCTTAATGACCGGCAAAGATCATTTTTTCTTTTTTTGGCACACGTAAAATAAATTTACATAGTTTTTTGTCAGGATGTTATACTTTTATTTTACAAGTAGCTTAAAAAATAAATATTCATTTTATCTTTAGTACCAACGATGTAAAATTAAGTTTGGGATCGGAAATTAGAGTAAATTTATTACGATTCCAAATCGATTCCGATACCCTAAAAAGTTTCGATTCCCGAGTCTGATTCCGATGAATCCTCCCAACACTGATGTGTGTGTGTGTGTGTGTGTGTGTGTGTGTGTGTGTGTGTGTGTGTGGCTAGATTCTTATTGCTAATCATTGTAAGTTGAAGTTAAATGTCGGTCACTTAAGGTTACACGCACAGATCAAGATGTCATAATCACTATCAACGTCTTAACATTAAAAAATGAATGTTTAAATTTCAACTGGATTTCTCGCGGTTAAGGGTGGCCGTGTGGGTTTGTTCCTTGCTAATGGAGTCGGAGATAGCTTTGTTAGTGTTCGACTCTCCAAACCGGCGGTAATCGTGACACCCTGCATCGATGATTCCCGAAAAGATGAAAAACTAGTATCCGTAGGTATTAAAAAATAATTATAGTGATAATTATATGAGAGAGCGTGCGTAATATAGCGAAATTTAGTAAGTGTAACAAAACCATAAATCCTATAACAGTCTACAAAGCAATAATGCTACCATTACTTGTGATCTAAACTTATCCATAGCTATATCACCAACTAAGACTGATACGTTATTTTGTACACTCTAATAAGCTGGTATTTTATAATGGATATTCTACATTCAGTCGAGAAAAACTTTGTAATTAAACAACTGGAAAATACTGGGGAAATTATAAAAAAAAAAAATTTGTTTTTTCTAGGTTTTCGAATAACAGCAATTGTGATTAATGGAACATGATAACGTATTAGGAGAAAATGGCTTTTTAGGTTGTCAGTTAAATAATTCATTTGTCTTTAGCACCAGTTTGTAACAAAACCATGGCCAATGATTAGTTCCCCACGGGGGCATAGAATAGCAAGTGGTAATATGACGTCCGTATGAAACTGGGACGTAACTAAAATCCTTGGCGGGTAATATTATTTACTGAAATAAATCTGTTCTGAATAGTAATAAGCGTTTTCGTATTCATGCATTGAGCCTAAGCTGCATTCAAGTTAGGAATATGGAAGGAAAAGAAATCATATCCCGGCTAAAACCACTGAGTTAATCACTGGGAACACGCATACAACACATTCAATATACAGCATCCATACAGCATACAATATACAGTAAAACATTCTAAAGTTTCTAGTCTAAACGCTCATATGATGAGTGTGATTATCTCAGCTGCTAGAGTATACGAATCCCTTCAAATCAACACTAATTAGGTCATTTAAAAACTGAAATATAAATGCAATTCAAGATGGCGATCCGATAAAGCATATATGAACTATATGTTACATAATACAACTGACATAGTCTATGGAGAAAGAATATTATAATAATTATTTCCCAAGATTGCATCTTTGTTATAATTGTGTACGAGTTTTAATTTTATTAGTAACTTAAAAAACAAATATTCATTATTTTATCATTAGTAACAGCAATTGAAAATTAAGTCTTTTCTTTTAAGACTCATTTTTGCTATCTGAAATTAGGCTCAATTTTGTTTCCTTATTTCGATACTGAGTCTGAAACCCGAAAATTCAGATCATGATTCCCGATACCGATTAACCGTTTTCACACACATACATACACACACACACATATATATATATATATATATATATATATATATATAGCAATTAAGCTAGGGAGGTGTGAATTACAAGTCAACTAAATCTTTGATAATAGTACAACTGTTATTTACGAAGGTGAAAATAACAAAGAATGCAATTGGTTAACTAGCAAACGTAATAACATGTGCATATATGCGGTATCATTAGTTCCATATATTAGCCCGACGAATCCTCACGACGATAAAACGCAGAAAATTTTGTGTAGTTTAATTGTCCTGTATATTCATATTTTCATAATTTATAATATTACTATAATATTACGTGTTACATTATATCATTCCAATACGCACGTTGTCTATGAATTTTAAATTTTATTCTTTAATTTAAAAAATATGCCTAATATTTTTCTAACATATTTCGAGTCGAGTGATTCTGACGTATTCTAAATTTGTTTGTAGTAGTTTTTATTGTACGGAAAAGTTAGGTTAATTAAATCTTGAGTCGTTGACTCTCTTCGTAATACAATAGTTCATGCATAATAAATCATAATAAATAATAATAGCAATAAATATTACGTAATTTAAGAAAATAGTCAATGCAAGTTAATCAGTTTAAACAATATATTAAAGATTTTTTTTTATTTACGAAAATGTTTTGTTTCAAAAGAAAAGTAAGAATTCTTCCTGTCAAAATTAAAAGTAAATAAGATATAGTCCTAAGATACGTTTATTAAATTTGAGTATTTTACGATGCTATTTTAAACCTTAGCGTAACATATTGAGTAAATTGACTTACAACTTAAGCTTGACAACCTAGATGTTATTCAAACCTCAATCATGACTTATCGACGGAAAGCTTATTTTCAAATCGCCGTTTCTCTAGTTGTCCCCACACTTCAGATTGATAAAGTTGGATTAAACAAAATGGATGAATTCTTAAAGAGTGTCTTTTCAATCTGCGCGCTGAACGATGGAAAAACTTTCAAACATGATTAACGGACGAAAATCTTATTTCAAACCAACTTTAAAAATCAATTGGAAGAGATAAACTATTATAAAAATGCCGTTACACATTCAATTTGAACGATTTACAATTTTATTTTACACAAGCAAAAATTTTACATCAGACCCAAGTATGGCGACCTAGCGACGAACAGAAACAATGAGGGTGCAACAAGTTGAAACGAAGGAGTGACAGCACTGTGGGCAAATCAACCTACGGATAAACGCATCTTGTTATAATCGTATTGCATTATTGGCTTCCATAAATAGGAGTGCATATTAAAAGATGATGGGGACATGTATAACGATAATGAGGGAGGCATTTATACCGGTCCTTATATTTGAGGACTTCGTATATAATAGTTTGAGACTTCGTATATAATAGTTTGAGACTTCGTATATAATAGTTTGAGACTTCGTATATAATAGTTTGAGACTTCGTATATAATAGTTTGAGACTTCGTATATTAGTTTTAGACTTCGTATATAACAGTTCTTATAACACAGATACAATGATAATGGCATTTATATATATTACATGATGACGACGACTGTGACAATTCTTGGAGGTCTCATATTAAATACGGATTGAGTGATGTATGATATAAGTTCTTAACACAGAGGAAGAAGATCTCCGAAGTGTTCATTATAAGATGATAAACACAATTACCTTTCGTTCATGATGAAGGATGACACAAGCCAACAGTTACAAATAATGATGACTTCTTTATTCATCGGATCAACCGGTCGATGACGTCAGGAATTCAAACTTGGATCCACATGGTTAAGGGGTTCTCCTCTGACTGTCAACTCTTGGCTGATCAACTCTCTGACTGACTAAAGTCCAAACCCATAGTATTCTATATGGAAAAATGTCTTTTGTCTATGACGTCAGAAGTGTTTCCAAACGTGACTAATTTCACGTGGCCTTTCGTATGTTTGTCCAACATATTCCTGACAAACAAAAGAATCCTTAATTCTAATCTAGTCTATTTTTAAACAAAATAATTGAATTTGCATTGTTCATTCTTTTACTGGCATATTTAATATTCAGATTTCTAAAAGAATTAACAATAGACTTAATTTCTAACATTCCATTTCTTATCTTTACCTGCATGGTTCCATTCTAGGCTTATCCTAATCTCATTTTCACTTATCTAATATTTTTCTTATTTACATGAAAAGGGGACAGCCCTTTTCCATGTAACAATCGTACCTAAAACTAATTAGTAATGACTCATCATATCAGGGATATGTCTTGGTTTGTTTGTCATGGGACTGTTGTGAATATGGATTATCCTCCTTGATGATCCAATACTATAAAAGCTATGTATTTCCGCTTTTCGAGTAGAGAAGTAGTCGAATTCTTGTCTGTCAACAACCGTTTCTCGTACTGGACTGGTTGCTGAAAGGTGGTATCTGCTCAGATGCCGCACTCAAATTAATTGTCCTTAGTCAATGGAGGGGAACACCCTTCTATACTAAGGCAATTTTACTTTTGCAAACTGTCAGAGTGCCTCTTTTAAAGGGGAGCTGATTTTCGTGGGGAAACAAATAACAAGTAGTCGAATTCTTAATTGAATAATAAAAATTACTAGACGGAAACTCATCATTCATTTTTTTTTTCATTAAAATTTATTCAATTAAAGAATAAAACATTTTATGCGACCGGAGCGATTTACAACAGATTCAGGAAGTGATTCAGCCGACAAGTGCTGGAAACATTCGCGGCAGACCTTTAAAAATTTTGTCGATGTTCTACATTCAGAAAGACCGGGACTCCCCATCAATAAGCGTGCGCTTCTAACCAACTACCTGTCTCACACAGTCAACGAAATTATCTCGGATTCCGTTACCAATGAAGAAATAATCAATGTACTAGACGCTACAAATCGATGTACTGGACGCTGGGCAAAGATTGCAACTTCTGCCCAATAACGGCATTATAAGCCCAAGAGCAACATATTTTGGACGCCTTCATTAACGCTTACGTAATGCTCAAGTAAGACAACGTCTTTTTGAAAATAACTTACACTTAGAACAGCTTATGAGCAAGCCTATACCGTTTAATGTGCTATACAGCAGTCGTTCTTTCTTACAGCCAGACAGTGAAAACCTAACTGAAGACTGCAAACCCATAGCAGTGAAAAGCAGTCGATTTTCTAATAAAAATAAACAATTTATTGACTCTGAGATAAAACAAGTAGGGACGTTTCCTCTGTCTCGTCTAGCCGCACAGGCATTCGAGGGGCTGAAAGATATTGCGAAATCAGCAATTACAACAATAGATCAGAATATTCCACTGGTTGTTGAAACGGATGTGTCAGACTGATATTGCTGCTTCTTAGCCTATTTTTCAAGGACCCTCTCACGGGCTGAACGATAATCCCCCCGCAATTGAAAAGGAAGCTTACGTCCTAGTGGAGGCATTAAACAAATGGCGGCACTACTTGATCGAATGCCACTTTAAACTTATTACTGACCACAAATCAGTTGATTTTATGTTCAACTCTAAGACCACAAGCAAAATAAATTTAAAAAATAATAACGAGGTTGAGAATTGAACTATCATGTTTCCCTTTCGACGTCAGCTGCCGACCCGGCAAAGAGAACTTAACAGCTGATACACTGTCAAGAGTATGCTGTACGGCATCAACCGAGGACGAACTCCAACGCTACATAATAATCTGTCACACGGACATTACTCGAATGGTTCACGCTGTGAGGCGTAGTAACTCACTTTTCTCGGTGAAAGAGTTAAAAAGAATCACAAATTCCTGCCAAACGTCTGCTGAAATAAAGCCTCGATTTTATAAACCTAGAATTAGCGTTTTGTTAAAAGCAACATCACCGTTCGAAAGACTAAATCTTGATTTTAAAGGAACGCTACCAAGCTAAACATGGAATCGATATATATTAACTGTCGACGACTATTCACGGTGTTCTTTTGCCTTCCCGTGTTCAGACATATCGGCTACTGCAATTATATAATGCCTCTGTTCATTATTCGCTGACTTCGGAGTCCCTGCCTATATACATTCAAATCGAGGGGCTTCTTTCATGTCGAAGCAGTTTCGACAATTTTTACAGAAACGAGTAGCTATGGGCTAGACAACTCCCTACAACCCTAAGGGTAACGGCCAATGCGAAAGACATAACTAGATTATTGGGAATATCGTTCAATTGGCTGCATAACGGATGTTCGATTGATAATTGTGAAAATCTCATCCCTGTCGCATTATACGCCGTACGATCCCTAGTGTGTGCCCCCACAAATGTTCCTGACACGACGTCTAAGGAAAATGTCTCCGTGGGGCTCCATCGATTGTTACGTTTAAATTCTCTCGTATCATTCTTTGTTGATTGACTCAATATTTAATATTCCTCTCTCTCTCTCTCTCTCTCTCTCTCTCTCTCTCTCTCTCTCTCTCTCTCTCTCTCCGAGGAAGAGTGATTCTACTTTATTTGCGTTTTTACTTTTTTTATCCTGAATATTTATTCTTCATCCTGCATCCTTGGATTGGGGGGGGGGCTACTATTTCGGACTAAAAACTACAGGGTTGTCTGTTTATATTACACTTTACTTCCTGCATGTCAGTAGGGTCAGGAAAGTAAAGATCCGGGATAGAATTTTAATGTCTAGCAGCTCGGGGGAAAAAAACTATTCGAGTGGAAAGCCGATTATAGTAAGATCAATTTTCAGCGCCGTCACCTAATTTGCATGTGTAGTTTTGTAGACATAAACCCGTGTGTAAATTAGATTTCAAAATGTCATTTTTAGTTTATTTGAAATATTAAATAATATTATGAATAATAAGAGTAATACAGAATGAAGAAATTGATAATTTCATTTATGCAATGAAACTGCTTATATATGCAACAGTTTATGAATTTCCGCCTGAAACTCGAGTAGAATAATGGAAGTAGCTGTGATCCGACAAGTCACGACTTGTCCAATATTTTATAAATCTGCGTAAATGTCACATATGTATGTATATATTTACCTTATACTTTTAAATAAACGTAGCACTTGTTTAAACTGTTCCAAAGTTTACGGAGAAATGTTATTTAACGTAGAATGTGCAACATGCTACACCAATCAAAAGTTATATTTTGCAAACGTAGCACTTATATTGAATTGTAATCAGGCCCCTAAATTTGAATAGAATGGGTTATTGCTTTCTGTGTCCGTCTTTAATTTTACATGCAGTCAATTTATTCATGCCTAAAAAAACTAATCAAAAACTTTGAAGACATCAATTACATTTCTGCATCTTAATACGTCAGCAAGTACACTTGTTTATCGAGGGATATTTGCTTCAATATAACAATAAACAGGACAAGGTGGTTTGGTTTTTGTTCATATTGTGTTAGAAATTAATTAAAATAGGATAAAAAATTTCTTTACTGTTTAATTTTACATGTGTTATTGGTTTGTGCGGTTAGTTAAAGATTAATAGAAATGTTTCAACTAACAAATCAGAAGTATGATGTAACATGTTTGATAACGCCATAATATTTGAAATATTATCTTTCAGGTTGTCAAGTTGAAGTTAACTTGCGAGGTTCACACGAAATACACTCATACCATACAGTGTTGCGAGTGTCAATTTAAAGTAATAAAATAAATCATTAATAGAAATATAAACAAGAAAAATATATTCAGAATAAAATTGAAGAATTGTAAAGGTTTTTACAACAATTGCACTAATATTTTGATCAGTAAAATGTTAGTAACACGTAAGAAAAAGATAGATAATTGATTCCAGCACTTCGTTAACTATATTTATATACTTACTAGTTGAATTAGACTCTGCCAGTAGTCAAGCATACTTTAAAGCAAATAGAACCTGTCTCTACTAATCGGTCGTCATTCTGAAAAAAAGTAATTCATAGGATTCGTACTATGGTGGTTTACTGCTGAAAATGAGAACGCATTGTAATAGAATTAAAACATAAAACGGACCACTTATTTTCCTGATCAAACACAAAATATATAGCGAATTCTGAACAGATTAATTCAGGAAGAGAAATTGTTTGATAATAAAAATATTTAAGTTAGATTTGTTGATGATCTTTGGGTTGAAGAATAAAGGTTTGACAGTTCAGATTGAATGAGAGAAGCCGAGAAGGAAATTATGAATTAGGATCAATCACAAAATAACAATTATATTAGATGACTTCGTTGACTAATGAGAATAGAAGCAACCGAAATTATCTAAATTGAAAATTATTAATGAGATTTTGGTGTGTGACTGGTAGAAAAGAGTAAATAATTGACTCACCTCAACTCCCAATGCCTCTGCTTCTGATTTGTGGTGAACGCCATATAAACAGTATAATGCCCCATCTAATAGAGAACCATATAATTCAATAAAACCTACGTCGCATTGTATCCTTCAGCTTAGGTCTTGTTTCTGGCTCGCCACCTTGAGGGGAGACTACCGGTAGATAACACATTCCTGGTAAGCCCTTTAAAAATTAAGTCATGGATACAACCCGAAAAAAATTCTGGTAGAAAAATTAAATAGAATTGTAAGTATTAAACTGTACAACTGTAAGATTTTATCTCGCACAACTTTTATCGACAGCGTTCCGTACATACTGAACGATTGTTACATCACAACTGTGTTGACACATTTTCTGTTTGACATACTACTTGTGGCTGGCAGCCACATCGAATCAAATCACCAGTCAAAGAATTTAGTCATAAAAAAAACACAGCACACGTCGGAAGAATGCAAATCGTGTAAATCGTCAACTATATTGACATCGAGATCAAAAAGTCTCACTAGTGTATTATCATTCAAGTTATTAAGTACAATAAGCTGATTATGAAAATGTTGAATTTTTTGGAAGACAATGTTACGCACCCTAAATTTACAATGGCAGATGATGGTGAAAAAACTATAATCACGTAAATATCATTGACTTTCCGACCTGTTAGAAAAATTATAGGACAGCAGAAACTAGTGTTTTCTCAACTAATAAAACGGATTAAATAAACCAATGTTAGTAAATCGCGTATATCTGGTAGCACAAATGACGTACTTTCCAGTCTTTATTAAATTCTCATTGAAACGCCATGCTATTCAGAAAGTATTTTATTGTGATTGAATATACCTTGCAATAAATAGCGTCATATTCATACTAATACTTGTCCTGCGCCAATAGTTATTTTGTGATTATTTTATGAAATATGAGATGCTTTACAAAATGATATTTTATGAAATATGAGCTGCTTGACGAAATATTTTCGACAATCAAACGGTTATATTTTATATAAAACACAACTCCTACAGAGTCCAAACAAAAATGTATATAAAGACAGACTAGTATATAAAACATTCTGTTCCTGCCATCTTAA
The DNA here is from genome assembly GCF_053919585.1 of Euprymna scolopes. Lineage (NCBI taxonomy): Eukaryota > Metazoa > Mollusca > Cephalopoda > Sepiida > Sepiolidae > Euprymna > Euprymna scolopes. The sequence goes on from NC_136516.1 coordinate 65,434,878, forward strand.
ACAATGTTCGTATTCAATGCAGACTCAATCAATTGACCTCTCTTACATCGATCCATATGACGCGATTATTTAAGGCCAGCCTGAAATCATGTTCCCCTTTTAAATATTCATGCGATGTTTCTTCTTCTTTTACTTTCGTTTTCCCCCTTTTCTTTATTTTTTACCTTTATACATTTCGTCTTTTATTTTTCCTTGGGTAGTATCGATTGCGTTTTACTCTATTTACCAATTATGAAGAAAGACACTAATTTTATTACATTTAATCTAGCCAAAGGATTCGAGACTGCATCAGATTTAATAAATATCTCACACAAATTTTTGAATGCAAAAGTTGAATAGAGGAGGCCGTTGGGAAATGAACCTTGTTCTTCAAAGTGCATTACTCGATTAATAACCTTTGGCAATTAATGGCCAACATGTCACAAAATACAGCACACAATGTCTAATAGTCAGATAAAAATGTATCTCACCCTCTCTCTCCAGCAAACAATAATTTAACCCCCTATTTTTCCATGTATATGTATTATTATTATTATTATTATTATTATTATTATTATTATTATTATTATTTATTTATTTATTTACTCAGTAGGAGTAGTCACACAAGCCATCATCAAATATTTCTCTCTGGAAACAGCTTGTGGTGTTATCTGGAATCTGAGTGACAAGTTATTCATTTTCTTTTTATTATTACATGTATTCACATAAAATATTATAAAGAGGTATATTTTATTTACGCTTAGTATTTACTTAAACAATGCTTAGTAACTAGGTAGTAATTTATGAAAATATGTGACAAATAAGCTGCAAATAATTTTCAGCGTGTCATACATGCTAATATCAACTCCATATATTATCCTGACGCTAAGTTACTCCATGTTTGTTCCTCTAAGGCTTTATATATTTTAATTGCATAAAATATGCAAACTTACTCGTTAGATTTGAATTGAAACGTTTGAAAAGCTATTTTACTTGTTTGTAATAAGGAGGGCTTTGACAAGAGACCATGCTTATGGTTTGACTCTCGAGTATATATCCGACACAGTTAGACACAGTTAATCAATCGAGAACCACGTTACCCTATGTAAAAACATAAGATATTAATTGATATATACTAGAGAGTAAAAATAATGAAAAAAATATTCTCTTTTCATGGTCCTAGTAATTAGTCACTACGTAACTCATTTGTTTTCAATCTCTACCTCTCTTGTATCTTGTTGAATGTAGTAAAACTATTTCACCGGAGCTGATAACAGAAGAAGAGAAGGGCAAATCTAAATTTTAAAACAAATAAACTATGTCTACATTTACACGCCTGGATGCTTGCAAAGACAAGCGCACAATATCTCTACACACGTAGACTCATATATGAGTAAGAAAATGCGCAGTACATTCATAGCATTTACATACTATAATTACTACAGGTCTCACAAAATGAAAACATGTACTCACACTTCGAATGACGATAATTTATTTATTATAATCATAGTAAAAAAGGGAATATGTTGGAATGCAAAAGACAAGATATTAACGAATTATGTCCGCGAATGATCAAAGTAATGGATATTATTGTTCAGACAAAATGAAAGTTAGTGTGAGTACATTTTTGAACCACCAAATACACACACATGTATTATATATATAATATATACATATATTCTGTCTCTCTCTCTCACTATATATATGTGTGTATATATGTGTGCGTGTGTGTATATATATGTGTGTGTAAATATGTGTGTATATATGTGTGTGTATATATACAGAGAGAGTGTGTGTGTGTATATATAGTGTGTGTGTATATATAGTGTGTGTGTATATATAGTGTGTGTATATATAGTGTGTGTGTGTATATAGTGTGTGTGTGTATATATAGTGTGTGTGTGTATATATAGTGTGTGTGTATATATAGTGTATATATATATATAGTGTATATATATGTATATATCTATCTATATATATAGTGTATATACAGTGTATATATAGTGTATATACAGTGTATATATATAGTGTGTATATATATATATAGAGAGAGAGAGTGTATATATATAGTATATATATAGTGTGTCTATATACACACTATATATAGAGTATATACTCTATACATATATATATACACACACCCTATATATATACTCTCTATATATACTCTCTATATATAGTGTGTATATATATACAATAGTGTATATATATATATATATATGAGAGAGAGATAGTGTGTATATATAGTATATGAATTAGTTGTTTCCAAATCTTATGGAACTTTCATAAGATAAATCATTCATGTTAACTTTAACAAAAGCTTTCGAACTTGAAAAAAATGGTAACTAATTCTGAATCCAGAAAAGCACGCAGTAAAACCTATACACAATAAATACCAACAAACTGCTTTAATAAGTGTGTGTGTGTATATATATATATATATATATATATATATATATATATATATATTAGATAGATAAATAGATACATATATATATATATATATTAGATAAATAGATACATATATATATATATATTAGATAGATAAATAGATACATATATATATATATATATATTAGATAGATAAATAGATACATATATATATATATATATATATTAGATAGATAAATAGATACATATATATATATTAGATAGATAAATAGATACATATATATATATATATATATTAGATAGATAAATAGATACATATATATATATATATATATATATTAGATAGATAAATAGATACATATATATATATATATATATATATATATATATATTAGATAGATAAATAGATACATATATATATATATATGTAGATTATACATATATATATATATATATGCATATATATATATATAATTTGTTCAATACATAGACGGGTAAAAATCGATATTTCAAGAAATACACAATATAATCTACGTAGATTATTTATTTTCTTGTATACAGCAATAAAATAAAAGTTCTCATTTCTGTTTCAATTTTCCTAAACCGTTTTTAAATGTATTAAGTCATTAAGGAGTAACAATTTACATTCTACGCAAATACTCCTTTCGAATTTCCATTTAAAATCTATACAATAAACATTGTTATAGTACTTTTTCTTTCATTAAAAGTATTATTTACCTAATAATATATACCTAAGTATTTGCAGTTATAATTGAAATTATCAGCGATAGGAGTTAATGAAGCTATTCTTCTAGTATTTACAGAAAGTCATATGTATCTTATATTTTTATTCATAGGATTCCTTAAGCTAACAAACCGATTTTCATAATTGTTTGGTGCCCATCTGTTAGGCTGAAGTGTTGGTAATGTTGCCTATATTTGCTTTAATTTTGTTTAATACAATGAGGAGAGAAGGGCTTGAAACCTTACCTGGAAATTCATCCGATCCTCTATTGCATAAGACTCGATTGCATGACGTAATAAGTGTAGGATTTTATATTATTTCAAATTTTATTTATTTAAAGGCGAAATCAAATATTTATCCTCATGTATTATGGACAGTTTTGATATTCTAGCAGATTCAGTTAACAAGATTTGAAGCCATAATCAGCAACGAACAACAGATACGATTGGCGTGCAATAAGTAATGCTTCTGACCAATTGCCCGTTATCTGATCTAGCTGAAATTTTTCATGTGCAATGATTTATATCTCTACGGGTTATGTAGGAAATTATAGCTCTGAACTAGTCAGGTGTGAAATGGAGCCTGTTGAATGTTGAGCAGTGATCCGGTTTTTGTATTTGAAAGGACGCACACCACAGAAGACTTTTGATGAAATGAAAGAAATTATGGTGATAATGCACCATCATATGACCTTGTAAAACGCTGGCATTGTGAATTCAAACATGGCCGGAAACCTGTGAAAACAGCCCCCATACCTGGTCGCCCCCCTTCTGCCATTGATGAGGCATCTGTCCGTCAAGTTGATGCTGCCATTTTGGAAGATCGGCGCATTACTATTCGCCAAATAGCCCAAGATGTCAAGATTAGTACAGGGTCTGTGGAAATTATCAGTCATGACCTTTTGCATATGCATAAGATGTCTGCCAGATGGATTCCCAGCTTGCTCACACCATTCCAGAAGCGAGAACGCGTCGAGTGCTCGAGGATAAATTTGGAGTTGTGCCAAGAAGATGGGTCAAAGTTTCTCAAAAGATTGATTACACAGACTGAAACCTGGGTCCATCACTATGATCCAGAGACCAAAGCCCAGTCAATGCAGTGGAAGCACTTGGACTCACCACCTCCAAAGAAGGATAGGGCGCAGCCCTCCGCTGGCAAGGAAATACTCAGTCTTCTGAGGCCAGAACGGAGTAGTGATGACAGATTTCCTGTCAAAGGGTACCACAATTACAGGAGCCTATTATGCTTCACTTTTGAGGAAATTAAGGGAATCGATGAAAATCAAGAGGTGGGGCAAGATCAGCAAAGGTACCCTCCTACTTCAGGACAATGCTCCAGTCCAAAACTCGCATGTCGCCAGATCAGAAGCACTGGCGTGTGTTTATGAAATCCTGCCCCATCCTCCCTACTCTCCTGACCTTGCACTCTCTGACTTTCACCTCCTCCCAGCCATGAAGTTGTTTTTGAAAGGAAAGAGTTTCCCAGATGATGCAGCCTTGATTTCTGAAGTCGCGTCGTGGTTGGCGGACCAACCTGGGGTTTTCTTTAAAAATGGTCTCCAGAGCTGCATCAAACGATGGGAGAAATGCACAACTCTGGCTAGTTACTATGGGAAGTGAGTCAGGGGCATTACTTATTGCACGCCCCTCGTACAGCTTTGACATCTAATTCACTCGTGGAACAAGCGTGTGTGTATGTCATTAGTTTCGTTGTTCTTATCTGGGTTTTAACTATATATCCCCCCTCTCGCTATCGTATCTCAGTTAAAATTAAGCCCGCTGTTCCCAATCTCAATCGAATCGCCGCGGTCTCATTAACCCATTTTTCTTTTACTTAGATTCCTGTTTTTCTTTTTATCTGTATTAAGTAAAATTTCCTTCATTATCAGAAATGTTCTTTTAAACTATATATATATATAGTCCCCGAAACAGTGTTTCATGGTAAACAACTGATGATCCCTTAAAAAATATAAAAATTGGTATTATAGTAAATTTGAGAGTTGATGCAGTGATTGCAGGTGATTAAATGACTTACTGACTAGATGTTTTTTTTTAATGAATGATAAAAAATAGTTTTTTGTGTGGTTTCAAATGTTAAAAACTTCAAAGACTATATATATATATATATATATATATATGAGAGAGAAAGAGACAGATTTGATTATTTCATTTAATCACAGAAATTAATATACAAAGATATAATTTTATGCGTAAATTTTCAGTATTTACTTCAAGTGTTCAATACACAGGTAGATCTAGGTAGTAATTTATGAAAATATATATGGCAATTAACCTACACAGAATATGCCACGTTTCATTGATGAATGAATGGATGAAATCCGGGTCCATCACTATGATCCAGAGACCAAAGACCCAGTTAATGCAGTGGAAACACATGAAACGCGCCCTGTCCATGATGTCATACATGTGGCTTATGCATGACGAATTCTCACGAGGATGAAACGCAGAATATTCTGTGTAGCTTTATTGCCATATATATTTTCATAAATTACTTTAGTGTTGGGAGGATTAATCAGAATCCGGGACGTTTTGGAGTATTGGAATTGGTATCGAGATCGGATAATCTTAGCAAAATTTTCAATTCCAAATAGGATTCTTTAAATATTTTTAGACTTAATTTACCATTTCTGGTACTGATGATGAATATTTATTGTTTTTAAACTATTAGCAAAACTAAGATTTATAGGTCAAAATAAGACTTGCGTAAAATAATCAAAACTAAAATTGAAATTTTCCAGAAATTTGTTTGGTAAACTCTCGAATAATGCAGTGCATTTACATGGTTCCGAAAAATGTTTAAAAATTAAATAAAATATTTTTGTCAAAAAAATTCTATGAAGCAATATCTCTATTCTGATTATATAAAAGTCACTTTGTGTGTATGTGTGTGTGTGTGTGAGTTCCTTCCGTATAGGTTCCGAAACAGCGGCGTCTATCTTTGCAAATTTCGCACAAATGTAAATTATATATCTGGCAGTGTTCTTAGATAAGTTTTATGCACAAATTCATCTGATACGTATCGGATATTTTTTAAAACTCCGATCTTAAAAATAGTCTTTCTATCTTATAAAGAAGAAATTTTTACAGGGAGGATTTTACGTTATACCGACCAAGGGAAATAAAAGTCTCAGGAAATCATTGCTTTTTAAAAAAGTAGATTTATTGTCATCTCGTGATATAGCTCAGTGATAGGGCATTTGACTACAGATGGTATAAGCCTGGGGGTACCTCACAATTTTTTTTTCGTATTAATGTGTCCAATTTACGATAACAGAAGATGCGTCATTTACAATCGCTGTACATCATTTCCTCATTTGAATATTTTAACATTATTATCCAGAAGTGATATTCCCAGAACATTTATCGTCAAGCACAAATATCAGCTGATGTCATATTGCAAACAAACACAGACGGAATTTGATCAATGGCATTATCATTATTTTTTTTAAAATTATTCTTCGTAATATAATATACTCAATAAAAGATTGATTCTATAATAATACATCTGCAATCTGCAAAAAATCTGTCATATTAAAGCGTATTGTATGACTAGCCAACGCAGGTGGCCTGCTAGTTGTTAATCCAATCAAAAGTAGAATATGAGAAGTTTTTTGTTTTTTATTTATTTAATGCTGTTCGGTTTTTGCCCAGTTTAGTTTTGATTTTTCAGTCATCATTGGCAAATATTACAAGGGGTGGGTGAAAAGTGTGAAAAAGGTTTGCGCTGGAACTGAATAAATGAATTTGTAACTTTTCACGCTTCCGCCTGAAACAATCTTTCACGTCAATTTTTTTTTTTTTATGCTGTCTGTATTACCTACTTACTTAGACTGTGGAGGCCTGTGGGGAAGTAAAACCCATCTTTTCACTCTGAAACTAGGTCAATTCTCCCTGACCATATCTCACGGCTATCGAGGGTAGTAGGTTTATCGTTTATTGTCTGAAGCGCTCTTAATGGGGAATTCTGCCGGATCTACTCAGATGTATTTTTGCAGGACCAGACTGCTCCTCCTTTATGAGCATTAGCTTACTTATCCTAACTTCTGACCTTGTGTCACATATATTTGCGGTTGGAGAAAGGTAAATAGCAAAAAGCCAAAAGTGGCCGATTTTTATCAGAGGAATCGGGGAGAAAATACTCTCCTCACCTTGGTTACTAATGCACGCCGTTTAACCAAGAAAATATTCCACTTGCTACCCGTGTTTGTGTTATTTTTGCTAAACAATAGTCATATAAATAAGGCACTTCCTTTTATATAAGTAACGAGAAAAATCATTTCCAAATAATCTGTAAAACTCAAATCGAACCGAAAAATATATGTAGACAAGGAAATACACACATAACTTTGCTATGAAAACCAATTCATTTGTAAAACTGTATTTTTACAGAAATGTTGATATTCTGAATAAAATATAATTTGAGATTTTTTTGTCGAAAGTTGATTTTAGAATGAAGTGATACCGAAATTTTAAAGAGTATTTGTAAAGGCATTTAGTGAGATCAGGTTTTTTTTTCTTTGGAACAGCCTAAATATTAAAGCCATCCATACCTAGATTCATTCTGATAATTCGAAAAAATAAATACAACAAAAATTTATTTTAAAATTCATCTTGATTATTTATATATATATATATATATATATATATATATATATATATATATATATATAATTTGCTACGTTGATAAAACGACATTCAAATTGAGATTAATAAAGCAGATCTCCGGTGAAAAAATAAGTCTTCAATAATTATTGCACACGTGATTTTGTATAATTAAAAAAAAAAAAAAATAAAAAAATAAAGGTGTATGGCAAAGAAGAAACTGTAGTGTTATTTTTAATTATTCGCAATATTTTACTGGGTGTACATTATATCGCTTTATTCACTTTGTCGTTGCCAGGAGATAAGTCTACTTTTAAATCAATATTTTTTCTGAAGCAAACATACTTTTGTGCTTATATATATATGTAAAACTCTAAGCATTCGATTTGGACCACCGTGTTGTTTCAGATAGCCGAGAATCGCAGTTATAACCTTTGAAATTCTCAGGTGACTTTTTGATAACACGCCTACGTCAATAAAACCGGCTGTAAAATCGAAAATGATTTTCATACTTAAAAGAATACATGGGTAAGATTCCCAATTCCCATAATGATAGCTATCATAATTTCGAATAAATGTCGGAAGGTATATTGAATGTGTCATTAGTTTGATAAGAATAAACAAATCAAATTAAATATCAGCTGATGAACGAAATTGAAGAAATCGATCAAATATGGTTGATTTAAGTGCGCTTGCTTCTTGTAAATTAGTTCATAATCCCATCTTAGAAACGCACCGATACGTAATTGGCAAAATAAGTTAGCTGAAAATTGCTGGCGTTCTGAATTCATATAATTATCAACGATATATCGTGCATGTACGGGTAGCATAGTGTCTATAGAAATCATTCGTCGAATGCTTTGATCACATTCGGGATAATACCGTTTATAAAGGCATGAACACTTTTATGCATGTAATTATCCAAATAGTTTTCCTAACTACTTAGTTCTTTTAACATATCGGAAAACGAGTGGCTCGGTCAGATACAACTCTACAAGGTCTGACCTTGCACTTCAAGCTAAAATCAAAAATCTTCAACAATGATGTCTTTGTCTAATTTGTAAATTAATTTATTTTTCATTATTCATTTGATATAATTCAAAGCGCATTCATTTCTTCTACATGATTATATGTGGAATATGCTTATTCTTAGAAATTGTTCAATTTTTGGTAAAATCCAGTGCTTTAATTTGGAGAGCTGAATTTTACTCAGGTTTGTCTATAATTTAGCCTCGTTGGGAGATAAGTAAATAGGAAAATGTTTCCAGGACAAGAAATACATGGATGAACAGAAAAAGGAAGTACAACCGTGTTATAAATTGCATATTCAACATGTTTTGCGTAATATGATATGGTTGAGTGTTCAGCCATAGTGTCAGCTGTGATAATTGGATTTTATTGGCTTGTTTAATCATGTGAAGTAGTGAATGATTTGAAGTAGAAATGAAGTTGAGTCGCTTTTACTTAAAAAACTCATACAATAGCGTTAACATAGATGAAGTGCCAAGCTCGAATAAAGTCTTTATTCAGAAATGTGTTGAACAGTGTCATTGTCGTTTTATTAATTTTCAATTTTTCTCTCGTTTGGTTCTCGATGAGAATGGGGCATTCTACTGGATGCCAGTCAATGACCTGTTATCTCATACATTCTAACCGATAAGTCTTTAAAGATTCTTACTGTTCAACTATTTGAGTGCAATCGCTTGTACCTTCTTTGCACTTGCTACAGCAGCTATATTTGCCAGGTAGTATTTGAAACTCTTTTTATGAGTTTGGTTGCTCCTATAATTACTGGAATAGTGGCGATCTTACTAAGATTTCAGGTTTTCATTCCGTACGTTAGACTGTCTTTAACTATTTCCGCTCAGCTTTTTTAAGCCAGCATCATTGGGTACACTAACTTCTAAGGTTGCTATATTTTTCTTTTTGCCCTATATCACTGTCAGGTTTAATAGTTCTAGTTTCTAGATATGTAGTTCCAGAAATTGCATAGAAATAAAGGATAGTATATGACTTGGTAATGGCAACCGAATGCTGAAGGAAACAGATTTTGGAGCACTATATTAGCTTATATAATAAACTATGCCAGTCAGGCATGACGAGAATGATAGCAGATATTTTCCTTACGGGGATAAGATGAAAAGAATTACATCCTTCCTTCACATAATCCGCAATTCATAGGCCAACAGTGGCTATCTGCTGAAGCTTCAAAATATTAAACCTGACCTTTTTAAAAGGTCAATCAGAATCGAAAACTAGAAACCAGCTTACCATAATCGACAAATATTCACCAATACTCTTCAAATATGCTTGCTCACACATATTTCATTATCAGATATTAAAATATGTGCGTACCATATTAAAGTTATTTATATATATATATATATATATATATAAAAATTATATATATATATATATAATGGGGCGATTCTAAAATTTTTATCGATTACAATACAATTCCCGATTCCGTTGTAAATTTCCGATTCTGATAAGATTCCTAATTCTGATTCTTTTAAAATGTATAAATATTTAATAAGATTTTATTTTTTTTTGTAAATTTTCAAATTATTACTTAACCTCCCAAGTAATTTCCGCGTATATTTTTTATTCTCAAATGATTCCTTTGTAATTGATTGTAAATTGTAAGACAACAAAAGATGTATTTTCATTTTAAAACCAAGCCAAATTGTATCCGTTCATCATTAGTGTACAGCAATCTACTTGAAAGTGTTCATAAACTGTTGAAAATAATCGACAATTAATTGGCAAAATGAGAAAACGATGTAAGAAAAAAATATTTAACAACACCGCCGCTGATTGTTACGAACAAATTTCTGAATAAAAATGTTACTATTTAGAATTTTTTACATGGGAGAGTGTGAGCTTTGTTAACTATTCTGTACTTTCTCTCTATAAACGAAATTAAAATGTTAATTATAAAAATTTGGTGTGTTATTAAATTGATTTTCTTTTCTATAAAAAGAAAATCAAAACAAGATGCAAGTAATAATAATAATAATGATAATGATAATCATAATAATAATATTAATAATAATAATGACAAATCTGTAGATTAACCCTCTCAGATAAATCTTAATTCCAAAATGAAATGTTACTTTTATAGGTGATTACGGGTGAAACCCTTAAATAACTTGACGGAAAGAAAAGCAATCATTTTAGTATTTAAGGTGGAATATTAGTTTCGAATATTAATTTAAGGTGAAATAATCATTTTTAGCCATCCTTATTCTTAATGGCTGCTAACTTAATTCTTTGCCACTAACTAAAGTTCGATTAGCAACGTCGTAAAACCATGCGTAATCGCTTAAAAAAATAGACATCCCTTAAATAAACGCACATAATTTATCTCTTTTACGTTAAATCTATGTGTAAAACTCATCCCCCACATCAAATTCCTAAATAAATCGTTTTAAATTTATTTGTTAATATTATAAGTATAGGTAATGTTTTTATTTAATTTTTAAACAGTTAAGTATAAAACGGTATATTTTCGCTTGTTTTCTTGTTGGCCAATCGCAATTATAACATTTTGTTGCACAAAGAAAAATCCGATTCTTTATTGTTTAGGCTATTCATGTAAACAGTCTGAAAAACAGTTTCGTATATAAGTTTAACGTAAAATGATCACCTCTTTCGAACCAGACAGTGGTTTTTTTTTTGTTTTGTTATTTAAAGGGAACGGATTTTGTTTTTTTAATTTTGGCCATGTTCATGTTACTGGTCAAACTCTAGTATAAAATATGGCATTGTCAAAAGTCGTAAGAGCTACAGATCCTTCCTATTACTAACCCTAAGTCCGGGTGATAATACGAAAAATAAAGCGATTACTTGTGGGTTTATGATTTTGCCTATTGAGATTGAAGGTTAGTGGTAAAAAATCAGTTAACTGCTCTAAAACAATTAGAATGACCGGGAAATGGGTGATCATTTTACTTTAAATTTATGAATTTAGGAAAATTGGGAAACTGGGGACAAGGCCATTTTGGACAGCTAGAAAAAAGGGGCAATTATTGAATAAATGTTGATTGAAAATAAATTTTTGAACTGTTCAATTACATTAGTAATACTGATTTCCCCCAAACTCTTTTTTAACATAGACGGTGGTAGCAGCCAACTGACTGTTTTCTATTTTCGATAGAATATCGACACGTTCAAGTCTCTCAAGCTACTGGTTAATATTTTCTAAGGACGCAAGTGTCATGTTAGTTAGTTTTTCTTTTTAATACTGGTTGAATATTTTGCTTTAACATTTGTTCCGCGGACGTTTTCGTACATTTCCCCAAACCAGGTGCTAACATTTCTGTGACTTTTTTAAAGTCTAAAATCTAATTCTGTTTCTGATGAAAATAATTCTGCTTTTCTGCAGAACGTAGGTATTAAGTCATAGAAGTTGTATTTATGCCATTCAGTCGGAAGTGAGTAAATTCACGATATTCTTTAGTAAAACTTCGTTTTTTTTTTGTTTTCCCCAGCAGTTTTACGTTCGTTAGAAATACTTCCTCAAAGTCGATTTGTGTGCTGTTAACAGCCTTCACTGTTTTGTGAGATCAACATTGTGGGTCTATTCAATTTTCCCATGTATTTAAATTTAGTATTGATAGGTATGAACCTGAATCTAATTGTAATTTAATTTTTTGGTCAATAATTTTACTATTTCATATGTACTTAAACGTTTTTCTTGGTTTTTGACCCATTTTCATGAGGTGCACCCTACTCTCTAATCTATGTTATTCTTGAAATGGGAACTTTTTATCCTATTTTTTTACATACCAAACAATTTAAGACAGATATCGGCAGTCTCAACATCAGTTAAAAGTATTTTTTTAAAAATATTTTTAAGATTAGTGAGTATATACGTAATGATTTCTCCTCTCCTGGGTTATATTTTTTGCGTGTGTTTAGCTTGTTTTGTAATTTTTTTTATATGCGAGATACCAGATTTACATAGATTTTTTAAAATTATGTCAATCTTCTGACAGTTCTGTGAACATTTAAAGTTGGTTCCTTTGCCATTTTCTTAGAACACGCTTTCTGATTTCTGCAGCTCTACATTGTGTATGTTCATGTGGTAACACTAGACATTCAAAATTGTCCGCACTAATATCAAATGATTTAAATTCGTGGCAGTGTTCATTGACTACCACCGCATACCTTACAAAATCATTTTAATCGTTTTGAAACAGATTTAAGCATTTCGATCTTTTATGAAATAAAGAGACGTTCTAGTTATAAAGATATGTAAGAAGTTTCACTGTATCAGCAACATATAGCTTAAAAGTTTTAGGTGACAAAATAAAATCCACAAATTTCATATGTTCAATCAATTGACGTAATAACAAATGAACTTTTTAAATTTCGATCCAATATTGGCAGTCGTACCTTCTAAAGCCGCAAACGACTTATCTTCTTCAGGTACATAGCAGAAATTATTAGTTGAATTCGATATTTAATCTTGTGGACATGTGGGATTATTATTTGCGTACGCATTGTTTTACGACTTTGAAATGTAACTCTTCAATACGAATTTGTCGTTCTTTAGTACGCTGTTGCCGATCTAATAATTGTTTATCTGTGCGTTGCTGTCTTTTGAGAAGTTGTTCTTGTTTTTTTCAACTTTTCTTGCTTTTGAATCTGTAGTTTTATCCATTGTGTCATGATTGCATTAAGTTTATCCGCTTTTGTAAAATTAATAAAAAAATTGCAAAATGTGAAGAGTTACTCTTTAAACTAACCGTACTCAATTTGACCAACTTTAAAAAGGCCGATGGGAAAACAGTAATTCGTTTCCCACTAGTTTGCACTTATAAAACGTACTTACAAGCTTCCCTTGGAAACAAGTAGTTAGCTTCTTACTTTAAATAAAGTGTTTGCGAACAAAAACTGTCATGGAATATGTGTATTGTTTGTTGTAGAAAACAGAAGAAAAAGAAATAAAGGACCTTCTCTTTTTTGGTGACAACTTTTTAAAGGGTTTAATAATAGATGAGAAAATAAAATTTTCTTTATAATATATTCGAAATATTTTGTTAGTATTGACTGAATCACATCTCGTTACATTATCCAGTCGTAAGCATTTTTTGAATATATGTAAAGATGTTCGTTTTTTGTTTTTGTTTTTACATCAGTGTTGTAGACACTATTGATTTTTTTAAAGGTTAATTCAGTGCTATATTTGAAAAAGTAACGCTGTTATTTTCGTCAGTGTTGTAGACACTGTATTGGTTTTTTGTGAAGCTTAAGTCAAAGTTATAGTTGAAAAAAGCTGTTTGGCCCCCACTTTGAGTTCGCAATTAATCGGCAAATATTATAGATGCTCTCATTCAGTGAATCTGATAGTGGAATAGAAAATAATAGACTGAAAGTTAATGCTATATTCTATTGGAGAGTTTTGTTTCGGAAGGAAGTTGGGTAGAACGGATAAAATGATGCTGAATTAAATGCAGAATTTCTGAAAAAAAAACCCTCTAGATTACTTATAAGTGTTGAATAGATTAGCATATGTAGTGGTCAGATATTTTCCTATAATATTGAAAGTTTCCCTAAAAAATGCATTTTATATTTTATTATATAGAAAACTATTATGATCATTTTCTGCAGACACTTTCGAATTTTCTGAATCTTCTAAAACAAAAATATACTATAGTTACATTTTGTAAAGATAAAACAAAATACGCTGTCTGTGGCAGGTGGAAATCAGGTTGTATTTACTTCCTGTCATTCGTCACGTACCGTCTACATATGTGGGTATACACATGCAGACTTCGAAAAAATGAATATCATAAAGCATTGCAACATTTTTAAATGCCCCGTTGACCGGCGTTGACCGGTGGAAGCCTCTCCCTCCTCTCGCAAAAAAATGAAACCACGGTTGTTGATAACCTGCAAGTACTGCTTGGATCTGATAAAAGCTAATAAGATAATGCAAGAATAAAATTAGAATAAAAATAGAAAATATAAACAGATTTTTTTAGAATTTAGGGATTCTCAATGTGTATATGTTTAGAGTGATAGAAACTTCCCAAGTTAGAACAGCTTTCAGAATAGACACCACTAACCACTCTCTCGGTATAGACACCCTCAACATCTCCATGTAAAGAACATACATAGAGTAAAGCATCCCCTTACTCGGGATGATAAATAAATCCCTCAAATTTAACCGTAAACATCGTAGACAGCATACCCACGCGCAATTGATATGCTTGATGACAGTGTTGATAGAAGAAAAGTGGATTTTTGTATCCCGCACGCGAGTACAAATGTGGCAGGCATTGATTTATAGTGCAAATACATTTGTTTTTATCTCTAGAAGCACTTGTCTGCACAAAATATGAGATTTCGTAATCAGGATAGACGAAAACCTATGAAAGTTGGCATTGTAACAAAAAATGTGCAGGTGGACGTAATGTAACCCCCCCCCTCAAAAAAAAAACTTTTTACGCGTGCGCTTGTAAAAGAAATGTAACCGTCAAGTGTACTAGTAAATAGCAAAAGTCATAATTGTAACAAAAAATGTGGGGATGGACGCAATGTTTTAATTATGCACCCCACCTCCCAAAATGTTAACGTGTGCACGTGTAAAAGAAATGTAACCATCATCCTTGCTAGTAAATGACAAAAGAAAAAATAAGGTGAATATGTTTTGGTTGATTGTGTACTTTTGTCAGCTTGCTATTTTTAAATAGTTTAATCAGGTTAAATTTTAGCCTCGCGATCTTTTGTATCAAATTATTAGGTGAAAGCACAAAATAGTTACCTAACACACTTCCCTCCCCATGTTTAGAATAACTTTCAAAATGATAACGTTACTTTTTCAGTATGGTGTCAAAAGGGCACAAGTATTTTCCACGGTAGGTTTTTAGTTGAGAGGATGGGGGCGATACTGCTGTGCCAATAGTTAGAACATGTTCATATTTCTAAACGATGACGCTTGTGCACTTTTGCCATCTCGCTATTTCATTATAGTTTAATCACGTTAAATTAAAGTTTCACGATTTTTTTGTATCAAATGGTTAAGTGAAAACACAGAATACCAAACACCATCCCCTCTCATATGTTCAGAATAACTTTCAAAATAATAAGGTTAATATTTCAGCACGGGGGCCGAAGAGCACAAGTAACCATGCATTTATTTCACGGCAGGTTTTTATTTGAGGGGGTGGGGTGATACTGCCTGTAGGTAGGTCAAACATGGATAAATGTTGATATTGGAATACCGTGGCCAAATCTCCACAAAAAATCATCCGCGTCCATAAAACTTAAACACCAAATCGGCAACTCGAAAACAAAATTAAACGAACTTTTTTTTTTATTACCAGAAAAGATTATTTCCCCTGTTATTTTTTTAGTAAGAACGAATTACTATTTCGTTATGTTGCTTACTAAAATGAAATAAAATTATTAATTATATTTTTCCATGCTTACTTGAATAAAATTCACTAAAATGAAAGAAATAACACGACGTTATTGGTCAAATAACAAGACAAGTAATAAACAATAATTATGTGATCGAAAAATGAAACACTTCCAAAGCTTTCAATCTTTTAATTAAATGAGAATTGGCTAAGAATTTTAAAGCTGTGAATTTTTATTCGACAGTTTTAACTATTTCGTTTAATTTTTTTAAACAAAGCAATTTTAATCGTTTATTAATAGTAACTTCGTGACTCCTCAAGTCTTTAAATTGTCGAATAAGTCACTTTTTTTAAATTCTTAGCAAATTCTCATAAAATAATGTTCGTTTCATTTTGTTTTCGAATTTCTGATTCGAAATCTAAGTTTTATGGACACGACAATTTTTTAACGGTGATTTGACCAGGGTATTCCAATATAGACATTAAACCGAATTTGTAATCAACTGTGTTTACATTTGTTTTGAGATTTCCTACGTGCAAGCATAGACGGAGAAGATTGCGTGTGTATATAAATTATTTAACTTGCGCATGTTAGTTCCATGAAATAAGGCTATCAGTACTTAACTGTGTTTATGAGTGGTTAATAGTTTTTATTTTCTTTTTAGCGCTCGCTACTGTCTCCTGTCGATAGCGACAGAAGCATAGGTAATCGATATGGGAAAAGCTGATCGTAATTATTAAATTTTTTTTACCTGTAAACGTCTTTTGCATCATATGAGGTTAGGAATTTGTAAATGTCTGTTTCTGATTAGTTAATATTCTTTAAATGTTCTTTTTAGCGTTATTGTCTTCTGTAAAGAGCGAGGCCGTGTTTGTCAACTTTTCGAAGTGTTCGTTAATGTAGGAATTAATTTCATTCTGGAATATGAGAATGTCCGGTTTCAGCCAATCGTAAGCGCCGGGACATTGTCGAAGAAAAGTTTATAAATTATATTTGGAAATCGGAAGGAATATTTTATGTCTATGTATGTAAGTATAGGAGGATTTAATTTCGCTATAGTAGATAAATGCGGAATCGCACCCGGCGACAACTGGTGGCAGTGGTGGGACTAAATAAACACGAAAAAGTAGTGACTCCTTCCTCTTATGTTGTGATGCAGTATTTTAATATCACGACTGAATGTGTTTGTAATGGTGTTCAAAAGTTATATAAGATGGTGGGTAACAGTTTAAACATTAAAAAAATTGTATGCGGCATCTGCTTTTCCACACTTACGGTAATTTCAGAGGGGAATTTCTGCAATTAAAATGTTATATACACGATTATGCTATTTGTTATTTCTACATTAGACTCTGGGCATACTGAAAAATGTCAAATATCACAAAATATAGACTGTTTGATTAAAAAAAATGCTATACGTATGAAGTAATAATGGATGAGCTTTTCTTTGAAACTAGAAGAGTATGGATTGTATCATGGAAACACTTTTAATTTAAAACATTCTTTTTATCTGTTTTCTCTTTCATATACCTAAATGTTATTAAGCCAGTTTTTCTGTCTTTGATTTTTTGTATAATTCTGACCCTTCTCTTCTGATGAAAAACATTTATCTTCGAAATTCCATGGATGAAAGAATTTTTTTTAATTTCCCCCTTTACTTTTCCTCAATTTTCCGATGATATAAGTTTATAAGTAATTTTATTTCACATTTTTCATTT
Organism: Euprymna scolopes; assembly: GCF_053919585.1. NCBI lineage: Eukaryota > Metazoa > Mollusca > Cephalopoda > Sepiida > Sepiolidae > Euprymna > Euprymna scolopes. Next base: position 65,452,706 of record NC_136516.1, read on the forward strand.
AATATAGTTGTTTGCTTCCCTTAATAGTGCTGAGCCTTTTTTTTTCTCGAGTAGCCTTAACTTTTCAAATATTTACCCTTTGATATATATATATATATATATATATATATATATATATAAGGTTTAAGTGGTAAAAAGGGACAAAAGTGCTCAATACGTTAGTAGAGCCGAATATGTTTTATTTAAAAACCTCAAAACGTTAATTTAGTCCATAACAATTGTTTCCACAGACAAGAGAGCTTATCTATTGCATCAGATGGTGAAAGCCAAAATACACGACGACAGAGAATATGTTATTCTGCGACGAATTTAGGAAAACTAGTACCCGGAAAACTCGTCCTTTTTTGCTTGGTAGAAAAACTGGTCCCTTATTTAATAAATATCGATTGAAAACATTTTATGACCGTTCTTGTTTTAAGAGTAGTTTCTCCTCCATAATATTTTTTAAAATATTTGTATTTGTTTAATGTTGTTCTTCAAAAAATAACATCGATTTAAGTGTCCGTGTTCATCCAACCTAGCTAAGTTGTTAGTGGTTTCAATTATTTTAAAGCGTTTGTTCTGTTAAAAAATGATACTACAGACAGCATAATTTTTTTAATTATTTATACTTATTTATTGTTTTTAAAAGGGCAAAGTCAATTTTTCTACCTAGCTGGCTAAGTTGTTAGTGATTTATTTTGAAGTGTCTATTCAGTAAAAAACAAAAAAAAAACAAAGCAAAAACCAAGTAGCGTCGAGTGTTACGTAAGGAGAAATAATGTCCTACATAAGCGTATCACATCATAGGGGTCTTGATAATCGCCATAAACTAAAAAATTAAAGAGAACACTAAGGGAGATTTGGTTTTAAAGAAACCCCACCCTCCAAAAATAAATAATTTATTTTTTTTAATATAATTTAGAGAGAGGGCATGGGGTTAAAAAACTACGAAAATAAAATGTTAAACAACAATAAAAAATGAAATGAAAGATTATTAATAAACGATAGCAGAGTTTTCGATAAAATAGATTAATAAATTCCTTTATTGATTACATTTTCTCATGATTTTAACTATTTTGAAGTAAAAACAACAAAAAAATTAAAGAGCTAAGGAGATATTTTAAACAAGTTGAATCTATTCCGCCAAAATAATGTTTCGTTTTTTATTTATTAGTCAATTACATTTGTTTTTCTTATCTTAACGATATTTTTGAAGTAATACAAAAATAATCATTAAAAAAAATATTTAAAAAAAACAAGCAAATTCGATTCTTTTTCTGTTTTGGTTTTGGGATTCTGTTAGTTTTTTTTTCTCAAACCAAATGCACCCCTGCATTATTTAAAATCATAATTTTTACAATTATCAACATTGTCGTTCTGTCAAATTTTGCAAAACATTTTTTTGGCGAGAGAGATGCCGTATGGTAAAAATCTCTCGTTAACTCAGTGTGGTAGAAAACGGGCACTTAGAAAATCGATTTTATTTTTATTTTTAACAGTAAACAAGTAAAAATATTTTTAATATTATGGGGGGTATAGTCTCTTTTGAAAGCAATATCTCCTTAAGAACGGGCATAAAATGCGTTTTTTAATCGACATTTATTAAATAAGGGATCAGTTTTCCTACCTAGTAAAAATGACGAGTTTTCCGGGGCACCTCCGGAGACACATGTGGGAATTAAGGAACCAAAAGAAATATATATATATATATATATATATATATATATATATATATATATATATATATATATATATTCCTATAAATTCGTTTTTCTTTTGTGTGTATTGATATTCATATTAAAAACCCTGTTTTCTGTTTATTTAAAAAGAAACTACAATTTTCTTATATATAAAGATCTATATAATTTGCATATTCTTTTAAACATTCATTTTAATTAATTTCCTATTAGCTTTTTTCGTTTTTTTTATGGGATGATCATCTAGAGTTAACTATTACGTGTAATTATATTCATGCAGATATTCTACAGGATTTATACTTGCATAGTATTTTCGTAAAATATTTACAGTAAACAAAAAAGTGTTTCCATACATATTTATGCACGTTTCATTAAATAGCACAGATAACTCTGTTTTTCTTTTTGTCGGACCATTTTCCGAACGTTTTTTCCGAGTGAAAAAAGAAATTTCCCATAATCGCGAACGTTTTCGACGTCCATTGGTCATCCTCGGGCGAGTAGTAAAAAATAAAAAATGAAATTGAAAAATGAAAGTAGCGAGATGAATTGAAAAGGCGATTAAAAGATGATTAAAAGGCGATTAAAATCGCTTAAAGTCATTAAAACCCTACATCCGATGGCAGTATGCTGAAAACTAGAAATGCCGTGTACATCTTTAAATGCCCCATAGGAGAATGCGTCTCCAAAAATAATTCGTACATTGGCATGACTCGAACCAGCATCTCCCGTCGTATAACATGTCACCAGCCTTCCACGAATAGCTCAATCTATCAGCACCTCATAGCACACCACACCCCTAAAAATGAGTTTAGAGACATATTAATAAATAACACGCCCATTTTAACTGTCTCATACTGCGAAGTGCGCCTCCCGATCTTTGAGGCATTGTTAATCCACATTAAAAAAACAACGATTAACCAGACTCAAAACAAAACGGAGGGCACGATCAAGTGCTTTGGAGTATTTTAATGATTTTAAGCGATTTTAATCGTCTTTTAATCATCTTTTAATCGTCTTTTCATTTCATCTCGCTACTTTCATTTTTCAATTTCATTTTTCTATTTTTTAGTTCTCGGCTGAGGATGACCAATGGAGGTCGAAAACGATCGCGATTATGGGAAATATCTTTTTTCACTCGGAAAAAAACGTTCGGAAAATGGTCTGACAAAGAAAAGGAGGATTACAGAAAAACAAGCAATAGTTATGTGCTATTTAATGAAACGTGCATAAAAGAAAAAATGCTAATATATATTTATGTATACGTATATATTTTTGTTTAATCTATTAGTCTATCTATATATCTGAAAGTGTCTGTGCATGTGTCTGTCTGTGTACATTTACCTACGCAATAACTTTGCCAATTTTAATTCTACAGACTCAAAATTTGATATCAAGGTTACTAAGATTTGGGAAAATCTATGTGATCGGTTTTCGGTCGGAAATTTTGCTGTTAAGGAATCAAAGTTCAACGATTTTACCTTTGAGAACTCTACCGAACCCCTCCGACAATTTTGAGTCTAAACACTTGAAATTTTAGATATAGGTTCCTTGGACAGGGATCTACCTTAATAACTTTATTTGAGCCCAAAACAAATGTTAAGGGGTCATAATAGGGGACAAAGTTGTTAAAAAAATTGACCTCTGCGGTCTCTACCAAATTGCTCAGAACATTTCTGGTGTAAAGATTTGAAATTTTACATAAAGGGTATTCAATGATTTTTCATTGGTTTGGGTCGATTGCTTGTTTTTGTTTTACGGCATATCAACCTTTTTCGGGTTATTTAATGCCGAATCCAAAGATTTTGAAGAAAATTTTTTAATAGAATATATTTGTTGTTTTCGCGTCGGTTTCTATTTAACCCATAGTTGGGACCCTAACAGCTACTACCACTCCGGATCAGTGAGCCTGGGAGCAATGGTAATTAAAGGGTGGCTCCACACTCCCCAAAACCCACAAGCTGGGGCCTCACCACTGGATATGGTTTAAGGTCATATCCAGGACCCCCATTGAGGGACTTTTACCATCTGCAGGGGGGCAGTCGGCGTATTCTAATGTCCCACTGACAGGGCCTGGTTTTGGTCGAAAATTTTTTGTTACCAATATATAAATGTATGTATGTTTGCATGTCTGCCAAACACTTTCGACAGCGGCGACCGATTTTCACAAGATCAGTATCGTTTTGAAGTTCGACCTTTCAGACGACAAATATCGAAAAATTGGCTAAAAACATTATCTTCACCTTAAACTGGGCACTTTTCTAAAGGGGGGGTCGCTGTTTTCGCCGATATTTTTTAGTTATCCTCTCCTTTCGATTGTCTAGCCTAATTTTTTAAAAAATGTCACTTCCGGTTTCGGGCAACGCCTGGCTAAAATGCTAATATATATATATATATGAGAGTGAAATACAGTTATAAAAATAATTATATGTAGAAAGAAAAAGAAAACAAAGAAGTATATATATGTGCCATGTCTCATGGTTATAGGGTAACGGGTGTGGGTCAACATATTTGAAACGAGGCAAATACGTGTTATTGTTACATGATAAGGGCTGTCCCCTTTTCATGTAAGTATAAATATATATATATGTGTGTGTGTTTAGATATCAGAATGAATGGGAAGGGTTAGTATTAAGAGTGTATACATTTTATTGGGAAACCCTGTATATATATATATTACTTTTCATCGTTTTGGGAATCATCAGTGCAGGTGCTACATGATAAGGGCTGTCCCCTTTTCATGTAAGTATAAAAATAGAGATTTAGTTAAAATGAAAATGAAATAGAATAGACGAAATTCGAACCTCGTAAATTAGGTGTAGAAATAGATTATGTGAGAGAATTAGAAAATGGAATGTAAAACAAACCATTGTTTAGCTTAGAGATAAAATTGTTTTAAGAAAAGAATGTGCATTGTCAATTCTGTTATGAAAAATTCAATTGAGGAATGCAACTACAAGATAATTTAATAAAAATGTTTTTAACATATTGGAAATATAGGTTACTGGGAATATAGGTTAAAATTCCTTTTGTAAACAACGGAAAGTTTTGGACACGCATGTCCAGAACACATGAAAGAAGACATGTTTTAACATGTGTATGACGTCATGGAAAATGGGAAGTTCTAGGTATAGTCAGAAACTTGAGAGAAACTGAGAGAGAGTTTGAGAACGACAGACGATAGTCTGCAGTTGGGATTCGAACGTCTAGAAGCGAGACGGTCACTTTTAAAACTAGAATGTGAAGCTTTGGATTCTTGATGATGAAAACCACGACCGGTCTGGAAAAGAAATAAACCCACCATGTGTTTTTATAAACGTCGTCTTTGTGTTGTAATTCTACCAAAAGGTAAAATGAAAATTGTTATATGTCTTATGTATATCATGTGGTTTAAAATGTCTTTACATACACATCTTACGTACACAATGTTGAACACTAAGACTGTCTGAACACTGTTTCCTCACTCTGAGAGCTTCCATTACACTTCTAAGTATAAACATTGTTATAAATATGAATCTCATCATAACACGAACAATCTCTCTTTCAACATCTCTCTCTCTCTAAGCATCACTTTTAATAAGACTTAACAACGAACAATGATATATATAACATTAGCAGAGGCAGACATTATTTGAGGTGGATTAAGAGGGTACTATGAAGTGGAAAGATTTTCGAGACGTTAGTCGTTGTCGCAATGCTAAGATACGACTGTGCTTGAACAAAGAGTTTACAAATTTTGAACAAGAAATCAATTATACATTGAATATTGAACATGCTTGAAAACTAACTAAAAAATAATTCTATATTTTTCTTAATTTCCACACGTTCTGAATAACGTATCCTCTCTCTTCGGTCATTTTAGATTTCACCATCTGATGAAATAGATGAGGTATCTCAACTGAGGAAACATTTAAGTTACACACATAAATAGTCGTTACTTTGGTACGAATCATTAAGTGAATCTTCTGGTAATGTTTATATCTACTGCAAAAGTCATTTCTCTGTTGGTTTCAGCGTCGTAAATTATGCCATTTTGTATTATTTAGATTAACATAATTTACATATTGGTACAACAAAAAGTTTCATCGAGATTTCTTTTTATCATGCTCGGTTTCAGCGTCCTAAATTATGCGATAACATGAACTGATATCTTAGTAAATAAACACAAACTTTTGTCTGTATCCGATTGTCGATTTTGGATCGTTTTCTAAACTATTACACGATCCTATTGTCTTTTTTGGTTTTGTTTTCCTTTGTTTCTAACAGCGGCTGTTTGGATTCTATTTTTCTGCCTTTTTATATTATTTAATACTATTGTGACAAACGAACAAATCATAAAACTATTGTTGACAAACGAACAAATCATAAAACCTTTTTGTTTTTATACAAAACAGTTTTACACTCAAAGCTGAAGTTACATCCAGAACAATTCTCATTTTCATTAATTTGGATTCAGTTTGTATCTGACTACATTTACGGCAGTTTTTTTTATTTGTTTTGTCTGTCAAATAATTTAGACCGGTAAATTACAAATTTCCCCTTCATTACATTGCGTACCAATAGACTTATTTGTTATATATTTACTTTATAAAAAAATGCTTTTTAGTTCTCTTTTCAGGATTAATTTTCGACACTGCTCAGACATTGTTTTTATTTGTAAGGTAATTTTTTCCTTAGCTTAACCTACATGATTTCCTTTACACTGACAACTTCTATAGGTTTAGACGATGCTGAATAAGACAATTATTTTTAACTTTGGCGGAGACAAGTAGTTTTCAAGATAGATTGACATGCATTATGCACTGTTGTAGTCCACTGTTCTATACACGCGCGATAAATAAGTCTACTTCTTTCCACACGACACTTCCCCTAATCTTTTGGGGTTTATAGTCTTCAAAATTCTGACAACATATATCAAGGTAAAACTTCGAGCCAATGCTTTGACAATCCTCTATCATAAGATGAGGTGTCTATTCCGAAAGCCTTTCTTACAATTGTCAGGTTGGCTGTGTCTATTTCATAGGACGTTCTTAAAATGAGGGCGTTATGGGTGTCTATTTCAAAAGCGGTTCTTAATATTGGGACGTTGGGATTGGCACCAACCACAACGATACTTTAATTTTTTATTATAATGAAATATCCCCTGTTTAATGTGTTTTATATATTTGTTTGGCTATGTGTATTTCGTTTAATCCATTTGCCTGTTTTGTACCAGAGGTACTTAGCAACTTTTTTATATTTTTGCTATATAATCATATGTCAACAAATATATCACAGTTTGAATATTATTAGACTTATTAATGATTATATAATTATACATATAATAATAATAATTATTAAAGTTAATAAATTTGTCAAATATTAACTGGATAATGTCAACAATTTAATTATTGTAGAACTGGTCATTTTGCACTGAACCATCTTGAATTATACAACTGCCCTGTTTTTAAATCATTAAAAAACTACATAATAAACAAATAATGATCCTCTGTTTTTATTTCACAATTAAGGTTAAGGTGTTCTGTTTTATTTTTCACTGTTATATAATTTATGACTTTTTTAATATACATTGTTCATTGAAAAGTTGGTTTATGTGATACGTTGAACTTAGTTGGTAGTTATATTGATTGAAATTACATCTATATATATAAACATGTAAAGTTGGTTTGTTCTAAACAAATAAAACAATATTTCTACGTTACCAATTTATTTGAAATTTTCAGACAACCCATTTTTAGAGTCGATGTATGTTTTTATGTTAAAATAAATTTACCTCGCGAATTATTAAAATTAAAATATTAAATAAAATAAATATATTTTTTTAACCGTTACTGCGAATCTGTTCTGTTAAAACTGAACTTCCGGTTCGATTCATTTCACAGCCAAAGATTTCATTTTCTGTTTAGTAAGTAAAAAAAAAACATAATTAATTTGTTTATCTTCCAATTTTTTTAATTTACACATTTTTTCTTTATTATATGAGGCTAACAAAAAGTTTGTCGCTTGCTTTATTAATTTTTTTTTTTTCGATATAAGATTGGTTGGAATAAAAAAAACACGATTTAAAAAATAGCGCGGACCACTCTCTGCATTAGCACCGAAAAATGTTACTAAACATTTATTAATAATTTCTCACTTTTACAAACATTTGATTTTAAATTTCTTTTTAAATGACTTTCATCGACTTTTTTTTAAATATCCCCCCATATAGTGTTTATTATCCCCCCCTCCAAAAGTGATGTTTATTCAGGAAGCTGTTCTTAAGATTTGGAGGTTGGGGGTGTGATTCCAAGATGGACCTAATCCTAAAAAAAAAGTTTTTCATGCGTACATAAGCAACTATTTTTTTTATTAACTTTTTTTTTTTTACTTTTTTATTTAAAAATTAGTAAATTTCAATTGTAGCGTCTACCCCGGAACTAATTTTGACAGTGACATTGAACATTCACCGTTTCCGGAGAGCTCCAAGAAAAATACAAAAAAAAAGCCGTGACGCCAAATTCGAGAAGTCTCTCGCCGCCTTTTTGCTCGCGCACCCCAGAGGAGTAAGACGTGTTACTGCCACGCTCTGTCGCTCGTGCGCGACACGCCCTGTCCCGTTTCCAATGGTGAAACCACACTAAAAAGAAAAGACATTCTTCTGATCTATTAACGCCGCTCCTTACCCGAACGAATTTTCTAAAGAAAATTAATTTATCTTTTCATCTCAACTTATCGCCAAAAACATTTGACCAGTCGGGAAGGATTTCTTTATTTTCGGACTAAAAATAACACGAGTGTGATACACCAGGGCTAATAAATTCACACCTATTATAACAAGCTAAGTCTGATTATTTGTTTTTAATTAATTTTTCTAAATATTTATTTTCTTATTAATGTTTTTTGAAAAATTAATTTTAAGTGAGTTGTTTGTTGTTTTGCCCAGCGAGCACCTGGCTTCACAATGAATACAATAAGAAATCATTTATCATTAACATGTTTTTGGTTTTGTGTTGAATGAAACTTTTTTTTCATTACAACAATAATGAACCAATTTAAATCTTCTGGCATGCGTTTAAGGGTTACGAAATTATCAATAAATCGTTTAGTCACTAAGTCAACGTCAGTAAATAAAAAAAAATGTTACGTGCGCATGCATTAGCCTTGACTAGGGGGGCCTAAGCGAGCAACCATTAAATAATTATGCTGGTCGCCATGGAACCCAACGCCCAAGGAGTACCTAAAGTGGCACTTATGCACTTATGTTACCGTGCTATTTTTTAAAATAGTATTTTCCTGTTAAATTCAAATTTTACAATATGTTTTTCTTTTATTAATTTGTTAAGTGAAAGTACAGATAACCCGGTCGGTTTCAAATCTAAAATTTAAAATCTAGCCCCCCCCCCCAGAAAAAGGGGTACTCTGGATAATAACAAAACATTAAAATTGCCTCAGTCTCAAAAGATTTCTTCTCTACTGAACGAGGAAACAAACGGTGAAGTGTTGTTCACCTTCTGTTTCTTTCCCCATCTCTCAATATCTCTCTCTATCCATCTCTCCCTTTCCCTCTCTCAATCTATCTCTCTATATCACCCTCTCCATCTCTCTTTGAGCCCCTTTCTCTCTCTCTAACTCCCTCTATCTCTCTCCTTTCCTCTGTTTCATCCCTCTCTGTTTCTAACTCTCCCCCTCTCTGTTTATCTATCAATCCCTTTATCTTCTTCTCTTTCTCTATTTTCTCTATTTTCCTCTAACTTTCTCTTTCCTATCTATATATCTTCCTCCCTATCTGTCCATCTCTAATCCATCATCCTATTTTAGTCTCCTAAATTAATTACAGTGAATAAGGCATTGTCAAAACATGGATAAATCCTATTTTAGTCACCTAATTTACTGACTGTGAGAATAGAAGTTATTTGGAAATTACTGCTACCTTGAACAGCACCAGAAGTAACTGGTAAAACCTTTCTAATTAAATTGATTTTGGCAGCCATTGGGTAACAAAATGTCATAGCCTTAGCCCTTGCTGCATGAGGAATACCTGCGACCTTGCTGCCAAGTAGAATTATTCTACTTTAAAACATTCAATTTTTCAAAAATCTCATCTTCGACATCTCCAAAACATCCAATATGGGGAAAATATTGCAGAAATGCAAACTTATTGTTTAGGACGAATGCACAGTGGTACGCAAAAAATCACTTGAGGCTCTTGGTCGATCCTTGCAAGATTTGCGTGGCAATGTCAGACCATTTGGGAATGCAGTAATATTGCTTGCAGGAGATTTCAGACAAATGTTACCTGTTATTCTTCAATCAACACCAGCAGGTGAAATAAATGCTTGCCTCAAATACTCTATTTTTTTGTTCCATATGAAGCTATTAAACTTAACTCAAAATATGCATGTCCAGTTGCCGACTGTTCGATCCGCACAAAAACTTTTGCATCACTCGTGGGAAATTGGGTACGAAAAACGGCCAGGTGATCAGAGTTAAGGGCAAAATTCTTTGACTTTTAACTTCTGTAATTTTATTTCCTCAAAAGAATAGTTAGTTTAAAATGTTTTTGCAGATATTCAAATTATAAGAATTCCATTTGACTGAGTGAATGAGCTATTCTTGCAGGTCAATACAAAGATGCCCATGAACTTAACGCTATAATTAAATGTAAAATTCCAAGTGAGGTAGTCAAATACAAATCCATCGACACTGTTGTGAAAACAGATAAAATGGTTAATTATCCAACAGCTATATTTGCCAGGGATGCCACCGCATGTATTGCAACTGAAATTTGGTGCACTAATTATCATGTTGTGAAATATAAAGTAATCCAAGCTTTGAAATGGCACATAGCTTGCAGTAAAAAAAAAATTAACAAACAATATCATAGAAACTACAATCTTAACAGGACCTTTCACAGATGAATATACCTTCATTCCATGCATTCCTATAATTCCACCGGATACATCATTACACTTTAGGAAATTGAACTTTCCAATTTTATTGTCATTTGCAATAACCATCAACAAAACACAGGGAACAATATTTACAATTGTGGGCCTTACAGTTACACACTGACTGTTTTTTCACATGGACAATTTATATTACGTATTCAAGAGTCAGCAAACCGGAAAATCTCTATATCAGCTAAGAAAATGGAACAACAAAAACTGTGTACCCATGCAAAATGGAAAATTAAACCTATAAGAAACAAACTTTTTCTCATTTTTGAAACTTTTTCCATTGCGCCAATTTGAGCCACAGCAACGCGTGGCAGGGTACAGCTAGTATTTTTATAAGATTCAAAGATTCTTTGAAGTGTGTATATCTATAATATAAAGCTGAATGTCTGTGTGTATCTGGTCACGAATAGGCTCCTATATGGTGGACTATTATAGAAAACTGATTACATATAATGATAGATATATCGAGACACAGGAATGGGTATGTTTGATCTGGCAGAACAGTGGTTCATTAAAATTTTGAGGTCTGCGTTCGCGCCTGGTCCACAAAGTATGGAAATAAAAAATTAAAAAAAAACGTTTACAAGTGTTTTTGATATAGATGTACATAAGAATACTTTGATAAGTTTGTTTTAACTTAAATAGAGATGGTATAAAATTGTGGGGTCTGCATTCGCGCCTGACCCCCATGGAATGGAAATAGGCACAAACTTTAAAGACTTTTCATATCTATCTGCGTTAGTATACTTTGATAATTATGTTTCTGTTTGAAGAAATATGGTATAATAAAATTATGGGGTGTTCGTTCGCACTTGACCTCCATAGAATGGAAATATGTCACAAAGTTTAACAAGGTTTTTTAATATAGATCCACAGAATATTGTGATAAGTGTTTCAGTGTGAACAGGTATGGTATAATAAATTATGGAGTATATCTATTTTATTTTTACTTTCATCATATTTTGCTTTGGTTTTGATACCCCCAAATTCGAAGCTCTCATTAGAAACGTCCCTTTTCATAACCTATCATAGTTTCATAAATCAGCGTCCATTTTCTGTACGCTGTTTATGAACCCAGTCAACGACGGGTACTTTTTCTAGTGTATATATATATATATATATATATATATATATATATATATATATATATATATATATATATATATATATATAAGATGGGTTAAGAAATTCCAACGAAAGAAAGACGTATATTTAAATAAGGGGGTAGTCACTAACAATGTGTATTTTTTAACATTATTTTATTATTCCGTGTCTTGGTTTTTCATTGAGAATTATGTTTGGATCATTGTAATGTTTTTAAATCATTGAAATCGTTTTTACGCGTTTCAGACGTTCTGTGAAACGTCCTCGTAAGAAATTATTTTCAAATGTGTTGGAGATGTCAAAATGGCATTCTCGTAGTTCATTTGAAGTGTTTCCAAGGGGTGGAAGCGTTTAAGTGTCTATTATTCATTGGCATGTTCAATTTTTATTACTCTTTTATTGGGCTTGTCGAGGCCGCTGACCTCGGCTGTAGTCACTCTTGTGTTGGGTTTTCTCTCTCTCTCTCTCTCTCTCTCTCTCACTCTCTCTGCTTGTGTTTTTCCCCCTTTTCCTTTAGGGCAGTGTGTGTGTATGTGTGTGTTCTTTTATTGGTTTGACAATGTGTGTACTGTTTTATAGTATTATGAGGTTATTTGCTTCCCTAGGAAGGAGACTGTGATCCAATGTCGTTACTAATGTGTATGTGTGAGGGGGGCAGCTCTTCTGAAATACGGTTAAGGGTGCTTTCATTCTATTTTGATATTTATTTTTTGGATTCTTGGATTTTAGTATTGTGATTTTTCGTTTCAGTCTTTTCGGGTACTCCTTATATTATGGTTGCTTAGATAGAGGGGTGTATTTATAAATATGTATAGGGGATTTTTTAATGTTTCTATTTATTTGTCTCCCCATGTGGGTATGGCCAGACCCAAGATCGGTTCCTAGTGTGGAGAAGATTTTGTTCCCCAGAGGGGGGCAATTGGAGGGTGTATAGGTATGGGAGGGGGATGATAGAAGGGATGATAGTTGTCTCAGTCACGAGGGGGTTCTCCTCCACTGATTGAGGAGGAAGCGAGGTGTTGGAACAGATTTTATACTATGGTTCTAGGTGTTTCCTAGTGTTGTTGGTTTCGAGGTTAAGTAGGGTTGGTATTGTTCAGTGTGTTGTATTAGAGATAGGGGTGTTATGTCTGTGTGTGGTTGTATGCGCGCACGTGTGTGTGTTTTTTAATGTGTCGGTTCTGATTTATGTGTGGGTGTGTATATGTATATGGATGTGTATGCGAGTGTGCCTCTCCTTTCATGTTTTAGTGTGTTGATATTAGGCTCTGTTCAGTTCAGGAGTGAATCTGGTGAAGTTTTTTCCTAAGTAAGTAAATAAAAATAATTATCTGTTTGGAAGATTGGCATTATTTTGACGCTGTTTCCACTGCATGTGTGTACGTGTTTTGAAACATAGAGGTGTCTGTTATCTGCAATTTTGATGTTGCTCTTATGTAAGGCCAATATATTGCTGAAGTTTTTGGTAGCGCCTATGTAGGATTTGTTGCATGCTGTGCATCTTAGTGCATATACTACATTTCTGGATGTGCAGTTTAGATCCTTTTTTATTTTGAATGTTTGTGTTGGGTTTTTGAATGTGTATGTGTTACCTTCTATTATTATGTCCCATACTCCACATCGCGGTTTTTTTTGCATTTTGTAACCCCTTTTGTAGTGTGTGGGACGAGTTTTGATGAAGTTAGGATGTGTTTTAAGTTTTTAGGTTGGCGTTTGCTTTTTATTATTTTTGTTGTTTTAAGTATGTTGTTTAGTTTGTCGTTCTGATCGAGTAGGATAAGGTGTTTTTATCTGTGTGAATAGTTCTGGGTTGTTTGTGTTGTGTGTAGAGACGTATGCTAAAATGTATTCTTTGTTGTGTTCTTTTGGGGTTCTTAGTTGGTCTATTGGAATTTTTTAAGCCAGTTCAATACCTTTCTGTATTAGTGGTAGTGGATATCCTCTTTTCCGCAGTGTTATTTGTAGTTCATGCAGTCTAGTTGAACGGAGGTGTCTGTCTGTTACTATGATGCAGACTCTACGTGCTAGGGAGTAGGGTATTAATTTTAGACAGTTTTTAGGATGGTGGCTTTTGAAGTGGAGGTATTGTTGAGTGTCTGTGGGTTTGTGGTAGATGTCTGTGATTATGTTGTTGTTTTTTTATTGTTACTGGGATGTCTAGGAAAGGTAGTTCTGTGGGGCTTTATTCTAGTGTGAAGTTTATTTTGGGGTGTAGATTTTGTAGCAAAGTGTGGAGTTCTTTGATATCCCCCCATGAGGTTCTCCAGAGGATAAAGCAGTCGTCTAGGTATCTTTTCCAAGATTTTATGAAGAGTGTTTTTATAGTGTGCCCGTACTTTTGCTCTATCTTTCATAAAGGGTCTCTTCTAGGAAGGCTAGTGTGAGGGTGGCATATGTCGGTGCCATTTTAGTACCCATTGCTGTGCCTAGTATTTGGATGTAGTTGTCTTTATTGAATTGGAAGGATTTGTTATTGAGAATTATGTCGATGCTATCAATCACAAATTGTTTATTGAATCTGGGGTGTAAAATCTGTATATTTGTCAATCCAATATGCGATATATATTATTTCAACTGTGTCAATCGCTTTATTGCAGATTAATAAAATATCAATATTTCACTACGTTACAATATTTCAATGCGTCGGAAAAAATGAAAATTTTACCTTAAATGAGCTGCTTTAAGGTTAGTTATTTTCCAAAATTTTATTCAAAGTCCTGCTACATCACAAACTTGTCATTTTATTTTATTATCAAGGAATATAATATACTGTCTATCGCTTTATTGCAGATTCCAAAAATAATCCGGCGATTACAGGTTATCAAAAAGAAAAGGAAATTTGCTGGACTCGCAGAAGGATCGTTTATCAAAGATTTAGCCACGAAGCTAGAAAGAGATCCAAGAACCTTGGCCTCATTCTTGACCTGAACACAAAAGCCAGAAAAATAAGGGCCCCAGGAGAAACCTTTCAAATCGTGATGTTCGGAAAATTCGTAGGGAAGTAAGATAGAATCCAATTTTAGCGTTACAAATTCCAGAGAATTATTTGAAGATGGGCACTATTGCCGAACGAATTATTTTTCGCTAAATAGTATTTTTTGTTTAAAAAAAATTGCCCATTGTAGAACAAAATACCGAATCCGGTCATTTTGTTGATCTTATACCCATCATGTAAATTGAAAAATAAAATGTCCGCTTCTCCTTCTTCATAAAGTCATTCTTTAATCTGATTGATCCAATTTTTCTTCGAGAGTGACCTGCCCTCGGAGGTGGGGGGTATTTTTTTCTATTAATTCATTTTACATTTTTGAGCGGAATAAGATGAAATTAAACAAACGAAAATTTTATCAAACAAGATTCGAACAAAATAAATTAAACAAATGAAAACATTATTAAACATTTATTTTACATTTGTACAGAATAACATTTATTTTATTTCGTACAAATGTAAAATGTTTAATGTTTTCGTTTTTTTTATTGGTGCTAATGCACTTACTGATCCGCGCTATTTTTTTAAAATCGTATTTCCAAGTTTAATTTAAGTTTTATGTTTTTTATTCAATTGTAAGGTTAAAGTACAGAATAGGTACAAAACACCCTCCCCACCCCATGTTAAGAATGGCTTTTTTAAATAATGACGTTATTATTTCAGCACGGATCAATAAGTGCATGAGTACAGTTTTATTTTATTGTTTAAATCTTGTTTTATAATTTTTTCGTTTGTTTAATTTTATCTTATTCCGTTTGACAATAGTGCCCACTCTCAAACAATTCTCTGGAATTTGTAACGCTAAAATTGAATTCTACGTAAGTAAATCGAAACACAAACGGCACCACTGCTTTCGTTTTGGAAAAAAAACTGAAATCGCTCCAAAATCCAGGCAGGCCGTATTGAATGAGACTGCAAGGAACATCAAACCTCCCCCAAGGCCTCCATTGAGCAAAGAGCATAAAAAAACGAATGGCTTGGACACAGAATTACATGATAATGGATTTCCAACAGGTTCTATTTAGGGATGAGATCCATGCTACCCTTAACGGTCCGGATAAATGGACCAAAGTTAAAAACTCGAGCAGAACTCTCAACCGTTACAAAGGTGGTGAATGCATCATGTTTTGGCTGGGAATCATTGGGGATAAGTTGGTTGGACTATTTCGAGCGCCAGAGGGTGTAAAGCTTACCAACAGTGCGCACACGGCTTTTTGGGATAATCATTTGTCGATATGGATGACCTACCATTTTCACGTCGTTTTCAAATGATTTTTATACATAACAATGTACCACCCAATTTTGCATGGGGCGACTGCAGCCTTCCTTGAATCTGTTCTCAAAACTTTAAATCCATTGAATATCTCTGGTCAATATTAAAAAAGAGTTTATGAAGGAGGATATCAATTTACTTCAAAGGATGCCTTGTGGAGGAGCATAGTTGCTGTTGCTAGAATCATGACTCCTTTTAATAACAATTGACTTCCTCCGAAGCCAAAAGTTCGTTTAATGTTATTTAAAAAAAATGTGGATATGTCGATAAATTATTAATTTATGAGACTTATGCCTAGAATAAGCTTTTGTTTCTTTGAGAGAAAAATATAATGAAAAGTAACGTTCGCAAGATAAGACATTGCATTTTTGCCCTGAAACATTTTAAAAGACCTGCAATAAAACAGGCCGTCGAAATTCCACGATAAAAAATAAAATATAACTTCATGTTAATCGCATAAATTTGAATAAAAAGTTTGGAAATAACTACCCTTCAAGCAGTCGTTTGGTGATATAGTTTTCGTTTTGTTGTGACATATCACATTGATATTTTACTGATCTGCAACAAACCGATTGACGTATGTATATATATATATATATATATATATATATATATATATATATATATACCGCAATTATTTCCTTTTATGTTTTTTTATAATAGACCAAGAAAGGCTACTCCTGTTAATTTCCCTTTTTATTTATTTTCTTTTTCTTTCGGGCGATATTTTTTCTCAAACTCTAGCGATATTTCTGAGTTTTCGTTATTTAATAGTTCTCTTAAAATGATCCGATATATCTTTATAATTGACAAATGAAAAGAGCAAAAGATAAACCAACCTTTATTTTACGCTGATGGACATCAACTATGTTTTTCTTTTCATATTGTTCATGGTGTTGATTTTAACAGAGTTGCTTAGTTAGACGTATTCTCTTCTTGGGATTCCTTCTGCGACTAACTTGCGTTTCAAATTCTTAACGGTTAGCTTTCTTTGAAAGAAACATTGATCGTATTTTTCTGAATTTTAAATATATCAGCGTTTTTTTCTTTCTTCTTTGTTCTCGTTGTTGTCATGGTAACGGTTCACGTGGTCGTTTTAATTCCTTCTCATCTCGGAATTTTACTCATTAAATTTATTTATTTTTATTAATACGATATTGACATATTTCAATATCGCCACTATATATATATATATATATATATATATATATATATATTGTATTATTTGCTATTTAATGCATCGTTAGTTTATTAAAAATTTCATTTCAATTAAAAACATCTTAATACGTAAAATACGTCTGCTGGGGTGGGCATATAACTTACCGAGTACACTTGTGATGTTAGGGTGTAAACAAAATGTTAACTTTTGTCAAAATCGGACTGTATCTTTTTTATCGGATTTTTCCGATTATCGATACATATCCGAGGCATTCTACTGCAAAACCTATCCTAATACACTCCCTCGACTTAGCTACACACATGTAGGACTCTAGATTGAAATAAGAGACAAAACATGAAACACCAAGCATGATCGTGCAACCATTACAATTGTAAGACGCACACATTCGAATCGACGTTGACATCAAAACATTATAGCTACAAAGTAATGCACACCTAGACACATTGGAATTTACATTCATCTTCTGTTATTCTTACTTACAGATATTTTAACTCGTTTGTATAAGCGACTAGCAGATACTCCGGTATGATTAACGAGAAGGCATTCTTCACGATATAATTCTAAACAACTAACAAATTTTGATCGAGAAAAGTTTAGTGTTAGTAAATTATTTGTTTTTAATTGCATCTTCTGGGGGAAATATATATATTTGACGTTGTAGGCTGATATTCTATCCCCCAAACTACAAGACATTAACACATTAATTGCGAAAAATAAAATACTTTAACATGTCAAGTCAGACGAAAACAGTTAACAGAGTATGGAGTTGCAATGTTGTTGCACTTGTGCTTAAGTTTACAGCGTTTTTCGTAATTATTTTAAGGCTCAACTTTTCTTTAAAGGTATTTTTTCTCTAACGGTAATATTTTTAAATAAATTAATAATTGTTTTTATTCTTACAGAAACTATGATTTCACAATCATCAGTGCGGGAAGTGCTGATTACTGCCAGTAAAAGATTCCAAATATCACATTCATTTTACAGATAAAAAATATTTCGGAAAAATTTACAATAAATATGCTAAAATATATTTTAATGGGAAAATAATATTTTACCAAATTAAGATTTCATTTTAAAAATTAAATAATATTGCTCTTATATGAACTACAAAAATATTAGAGCACACAGTGGTGAACGCAATCGAAAAAAAATGCCGCTTTTTCGATTAGAATTTATCAAATTTGACAGGGAATAGTTATTCGCCATCGTCATCGTTCTTGATGTTTTCAAAGAGACTGATTGAAATAACAATCTGTCGCTAGATGATCGATACTCTCAATTATTTCCAGTCTCCATGGTGTGTAAAACTGATCCAGAATCTATAATTGAAAAGACATGATTATAGCTTACGAAGGTGTCATCAGACGCTATTTTGGATTCCCGTTGTTTATCGGAAAGACTTTTTCGCACTGCCTATTATTTATTCTTCTATTTTTTTCAGAATGTCTTTTTTTTGTAATTTTTTGCAACAGTTTGCATCAAATTATGTAATCATGTACGCAGAAAATTCACATAGTTTTAGAAAAATCCAGTTTGTCTCTCCAAAATGTCAATAGGAACATTTTGTAAATGTGATGGATTTTTTAAATTTCTATTTAAAGTTATAGGATAAAATACTTTTAACATTTAATTTTAAAATCTTTTTACAGAGATAATAAATAATGAATAATGGGTTATTACGTATTAAGTATTAATGCTTCAATATATCTACCAAATTCAGAAGGCTCATCGGGAAATTCATCCTTTTATTCAGCTATGAAAAATCATTTGATTTCGTTAAAAATAGGCGAATGTCTTGTGAAATTTAAACGCGATTTTCGTATGTTTTTCGGTTCGTTTTTAGTAATATTTAATGCTGTTTAATTTTTCAATATCAATTCATCTATATTATAATAGCAAGATCAAATGTTTCTCACTCACACATTTTTTGTCATATAAATTGGTGAAATTACATATTTCTCAATCAAATTGCTTGCCTGCTCTAGTTTGGGGCCCATGGTGGTGCACCAAGAGGAAGCTCAAATGCCACTCGCAGTGAGTTTGTTCCCAATATATTGTAGTTTAATTGCACTGTAAAGAACCTACTATTGATTTTGTTTATATATATAATAGCTTGAATTAAAGTTTAAAATGAAAAAGTCAAATATCATGCTTCAATTGTGCTCTAAAGAGAAATAATCATTTCGGACGCACCTCTGTCATATCTACTGTTGATTTTTATATGCTTAGCCTTATTGCTTGTGCGGTGATAATGGCTTAAAATTAAGTTTAAATAAAAAAATAAGTGTAATGTTTTAATTTTGATTAAACAGACACATTCATTTTAAACGCGTCTCTGTCATAACAAAGTTTATATCGAGCCTGTCGACTTATGTGGCAATAAAACTTCTT